>NC_089504.1:340307353-340677353 GCF_036850995.1 Saccopteryx leptura
AGCTTTAGGCTGGAAGAGCACGGTCCTACCGCTGTCCCTGGGGTGATGCTAGGGCAGCAGGCCCGGACGCTCTCCCCGAGGCTCCCTTTCCCAGGGGACACACGAGCTGTCTTAGGTGAAGACAAGCTAGCAGACTCATTCGGCATGAAACACTGCCTCACTGTCAGATGCTTCACAGCAGCTGAGAAGTTGGAAACCTTTATACACATAAGTGCATGTGCTCTTACTGTAACTGACACAAGCCAGAGCCCTTGTAAGGGACATTATCTTCTTGCTTTTGCATGGAATCAAGTCTAACCCCAAAAACCACAGCCTCTTACACCCACACTTTCTCAACTCGAGAAGGCGGGGGAGAGGCAGGGGTCAGAAAGAAAAAAAAAACCAGACATCTTTGTGTAAACCATTGCTCACATGTGTTTTAAATCAGTGGTCCCCAACCCCCGGGCCGTGGACCAGTACTGGTCCGTGAGCCATTTGGTACTGGTCTGCAGAGAAAGAATAAATAAGTTACATTATTTCAGTTTTATTTATATTTAAGTCTGAACGATGTTTTATTTTTAAAAAATGACCAGATTCCCTCTGTTACATCCATCTAAGACTCACTCTTGACACTTGTCTCAGTCAAGTGATACATTTATCCGTCCTACCCTAAAGGCCGGTCAGTGAAAATATTTTCTGATATTAAACCAGTCTGTGGGCCAAAAAAGGTTGGGGACCACTGTTTTAAATGATCTCTCCACTTTTTACCCAGAGGGCAGATTCACAAGGGTCCCAAGTGACACTTTCAGGAGCTATTCTTATCCAATAACGGGAAGCTTCTGGTTGGGTTAGAAAGAGGACCCATATTTAGACCTCTGTCCCATTGGATGGCAGGCTCAGGGTATCTGTTCTGTCTCTGAAAAAAAAATTTTTAAATATGTGTCTGAATAACAATGCTAAAGTTTAAAATACATATATATAAAGTGATGCTAGATGACAACCCTCCCCCACTCTCAGTGCTGTGACCTTGAGAACATTCATAGAGCTGGGCCTCTAGGTTCTCTGTCTCCATGCCATCTAGGCCCTGTCCTCTGAGGAAGAGACCATTCTGTTCTCACAAGGTCTTTTCTGTTTCCTCTGCCTTTTGTTATGCGATGGGCTCCACAGCACCCCATTTCCACAGTCAGAACTAATTCCCCAAGACATGGGGCGAGGGGTCCTAACCTGGGGACAGCTCGGAGTCCTGGCTGTGAGCATGTTCGGTATCCAGGTGTCTTCCATCTTGGAATCTGTTCTCCAGGCTGATGTCAGGCACCTCAGGAGCGAGGACTCCAGTGCTTCCTCTTCCCCAGCTCCCTCTCCTCTCCATCCCTGACTGATCGGTTTGAAGTTCTACTAGAATCATGCAAACCTGTTCTTCTCGTGCAACTCCAGGGAGCTGCTGGCTCTGCAGCTGCCCTTGGGCCCCCTGCCAGACTGACATGAGTCAGACCCCTTTCCCAGAACCTGGGCCTTTACTCTCACGGGAAGAGCAGCGGGGGCTCATCCCATGCTCCGGAGGCCTGGCTTCCTGGTGGGCTTTAAAGGAGCTTCCAGGAGCTCTGCTTAGCGGACCAGGTGGGACTCTGCCCAAACTGGACTTTCCACCTCCACATGGATTCCAGGTGCAGCCTGTGGTCTATGAAAGGCACCCAACCCTGCAGGTGTCTTATGGGCAAACTCAGGAGTCCCTAAGCCTGGCCTGGAAGAAGGACCAGCCCCTTTAGAGCTCTGCCCAGGGCAGCAGGTGCCTGCTGGTTGTAGGTTTGAAAGTGGGGGAGGAGAGGATGGTAAAGGGCTGTATGTGGCTCTGGAAAGCCAGTAGCTACTCCCAAACCTATTGCGAGCCACGATCTATTTCTGAGGTATCTTCCCGGCCCCAGAGAACCCCAACGGAAGTTCGGGGAAAGCCTTTCTACCCTTTTGGAGCATGGCTTTTGGGAGCCGACTGAGATCTAGACCTGTCTTTGGAGAACAGGTGGGACGTAGGTCACTGATGTCTCACCTGAATAGCTTGTGTTTTATAAGATGCTGTTGAGTATTATGCTGGGAGCAGTCTTTTTTTATATGCTGTATTTTTGTATGCCTTTTTGCAAAGTGGTGTTGTTTTTTACACACACACACACACACACACACACACGCACACACAAATTCTTGGGTAATTAAAACAAAAAAAAATTTAAAGCAAAATAAAGCCCTCCACATCTCACTTTTGTTTATTTGTTTGCTTGGTTTGGACATGAATTTATTTGCATGAAGATATTAGAAAGGTATAAAAGTCGCATTTAAGGAAATGTATTGACTGAAACAAAGCTGGATTTGCTTGTTCTTTTCTGACTTCATCCCTTAGCAGATGTTACCCCTCCTTCCAGCATCCAGCATTGTGCTGGATGTCATGAAGAAAAGATTCACTAAAGGGAGACTGGGTTGAAATGCGTCCAAGTGAATACAAGCAAATGAATACCTTGTTTGGTCAAATCTCTCGTCTTGAAGCCTTGGCTCTGACCTCCTGAGGTCCAGCTCAGCTCAGTGTGGGGGTTGAAAGTGGGGAAGGAGAACCCTGGTCTGCACTGGGCTCAGGAGGAAGCACAAGAGGGGCCAGCCTGGGTCCCACGTCCCCCCTGGTGGCCCACCATCTGGAGAAGGGCTCGGAGGAGGAGAGAGATGCCCAAGCAATTATTTCAGTGGTTTCTGCATTGTGACCTTTCTTCCTCCGCAGTGGGTGCATTTCCCCAGCATACATCGTCTCTCTGTGTATTGACCTCTGCTCGTGGCCATGAGCTTCCCCTTTCAGAGCACATAGAACTCAGGGCATCCCCCGGGCCAGTGATCACATCCTGCCCCAGATGTGTTATCTTTTCCCTTATTCTCCTCTCTACCACACACACACACACACACACACACACACTTCACACACATGGTGATAGCTCCCCTTTGTCAGATACCACGGTCATGTGGGACAAGGTACTGACCCTGAACCTGCCTCTCACAAGCTGTGCAAACTTGAGTGATAGCAACAGCAGCTGCCCTTTCTGAACAAGCCTCATAACCATGGTCTGCAAAAGGGATTTTTTGCAGTATTGGGAGGAAGATAAAGACAAATAAATTG
Organism: Saccopteryx leptura; assembly: GCF_036850995.1. Classification (NCBI taxonomy): domain Eukaryota; kingdom Metazoa; phylum Chordata; class Mammalia; order Chiroptera; family Emballonuridae; genus Saccopteryx; species Saccopteryx leptura. Next base: position 340,310,481 of record NC_089504.1, read on the forward strand.
TGCTCAGTTCTTCCCACGTGTCACGCAGCGGACCTGGACCCGTGCCTGGGAAACTCCAAGCAAGCACGAGGTCCACCTCTGCCACCTACTATCTGTGTATCAATGCCTCTCTCTCCCTGTCTCTCTCTCACACACACACACATGCACGCACACATGCACACACATGCACGCACACCCTGCCCTGGGAGCTGGCGTCCACATCCTTAGGGCCCTCTCTCAGTAAAAGACATGCTCTGCTTCTACAGTCAAAGCCTCCTGGATTCCAGCTATACATACACACTGCACGCTGGGCGCCACAAGGAGGTTGGGAAATATGGGAGGGGTGACCCCTGGAAGGTCATGGACCAGTGTGGTAGGACTGTCTTCTCAGGTCGCCTCCCCCCCCACACACACACACACAGCCAGTGAGGAAGGACAACAGCTACAGCTGCCTTCCTAAGGGTCTCTGCCCTGGGCCGTCTCCTCACTAATTAGCAAAGAAGCCGGGGCTGGGCATGCGTGTCCGAGCCCCATTCCTCTGGCTTGTCCCTCCCACCTCTCCACGGGGCCAGCTTCTCTCCATGGCCTGAGTCTGCAAGAGAAATCCTGGAATTTCCTCCCAAACCTTGAAATTGGGAAAGTCCCAGCTCTGTTGACTGTCCCCACAGGCAGGCTGAACCCCTTTATCAGGCCTACACTCGGAGCCCTGGGGCAGGTCACTCCTGGACAGGTCACTGCTGGGGCCGCTTTCCAGGCCAGCTGGTGGAGCTGCCTCACAGGGACCAACCCCCTCTCTGCTCCCTCCTCCCAGCCGGCCGCATCACTCAGGCCCGGGCCCTTCAGGACTTCTCCCCGCCCGGCCCGGCCTGGTGGAGTGCAGCTATTGCGGGGGCTCCTGTGGGCTGGCCACCTGCTAGAAGAAGAGGGAGGCCGAAGTGACTTCAGTGCCTGCACAGCCTTTCCGTCCACACCTCTGCCGGGGGAAAGAAGTGACTTCACCGAATGCAGAGCGGATGAGTACAAGTGGGGGCTGGCGTTGGCTCAGAACTCACCTTGTTAAGGCCGCAGCCTTGCCTCACCTGCGTGCATCTAGCCCCAGTGGGAGGGCGGGCCATGTGGGCAGCCAGGCTCTACACCTGGCTCTGCCTGCCCCCAGCTGTGCAGCCTCCACCAGGGGGTGGCCTCTCTGGGCCTCCATCGCCACGTATTAAGTCGTGATGATTCAACTGTGAGCATAAAAGGAGCCGCTGCTCCTCAGATTCCATCTCTGCGCCTGGAAGGTGGGTCTCATCCGCGTGCGCTGGTGTCCCCTCTCCCTATCCCAGATGCTGACCCTTCCTCCACTTACTGCCTCCGCCCCACCCGGCGCCTCGCATCGGCCCCTCTGCCCACCCTCAGCACACCTCCTGTGCTTTTCTGAGAAGCTTCCCTCCCTTTTCGTGAAACGAGCAGCACGTATGGGCTGCCCCGCTCTGACAAAAGGAAGTCCTCCATGCCCAGGGCCTGCCCCAGGTTTACAGGAGGTCCTCTGTCTAGCCACCCAGAGGGCCTGCAGCAGGCTTCTTTTCCCCCTCGTTCTTCGAGCGGATAGCAGCCAACTCCCCCTTCCCGGTCCCTCAGGGTCTTCCCAGAGCCAGGGCTGGGCAGAACGGGAGTGAACCAAGCCTGTCTTGGGGCTTCCCCATCGCCTATTTTCGTGACCTTGGCCCTCAAAGAACATCCTGCCTTCAATTCACTCTTTCTCAAACTCTGCCTGGGCCAATTGCCTGGCAAAGCCCGGGTCATCTGGCCGTACCCCAGCTGCCCTCAACCAAATGTGCCAGTTTTCAGAGGCCTCCCAGTCAGGCATCAGTTCCACTGAGCCAAACCGTGTGTTAATCAGTGAGAATCATTCCATTAACGGCCCCATGGTGGTAAGTGTGTAAGGCAGGGGTAGTCAACCTTTTTATAACTACTGCCCACTTTTGTGTCTCTGTTAGTAGTAATGTTTTCTAACCGCCCACCGGTTCCACAGTAATGGTGATTTATAAAGTAGGGAAGTAACTTTACTTTATAAAATTTATAAAGTAGAGTTACAGCAAGTTAAAGCGTATCATAAAATTACTTGCCAAGTACTTTATGTCGGATTTTTGTTAAGTTTGGCAGAATAAATCTTTATGAAACAACTTACTATAGTTAAATCTATCTTTTCATTTATACTTTGGTTGCTCTGCTACCACCCACCATGAAAGCTGGAACGCCCACTAGTGGGCAGTAGGGACCAGGTTGACTACCACTGGTGTAAGGCACAGTAGCCTAATCCATTGTTATCCTAGCCCAGGACATTAAACAAAAATAAATCAGTGGAAGAGAAAGGCATTCCTTTTTAGTAATCTTTTAATCTTTCTGATTCAGTCCACTGCAGCCCTTGCCAATCTCCACCCCAATGCACCCTTTCCTCCCTCTCTCCCTCTCTCTCTCCAACAAGCTGCATCAAGTTCTAGCTGAAAAACAATGTTTGATTGTATTTATAGCAAGCAATATTGGTTTCAAATTTATAGCAGTTATCAAATGTTATTTTTTAAAGATTTTATTTGTTGATTTTAGAAAGAGGAGAGAGAGAAGTTGGCAGGGAGAACATCAACTCAGTAGTGGCATCTCCTCTGTGCCTTGACCGGGCAAGCCCAGCGTTTCGAAATGGCGACCATTCTAGGTCAATGCTTTATCCACTGTGCCACCACAGGTCAGGCAAATGTTACTTTTTCAGATGAATTTATTTAAGTTAAAAAAATGAAAAGTCATTTTAAAGAAAAGCAGCAAGCAGACAGAATAAGAGAATGGTGTTACAACGGCAGAGAGTCAAAACTGGGGCCGTGCTTTAAGCTCAAAGATCCATCAAAGCTGAGAATTCTAGGCCCTTAAGATTAGCTGGTGAACAAGGGTTTGGACCTCCTCAGAGCTTCTTTGTTTATTTGGTTTACTGATTTAGAGAGAGGAGGGGAGAGAGGGAGAGAGAGACCAGAACATCAATCTGCTCTTATATGTGCCCTGACTGGGGATTGAACCAGCAACCTTCTGCGCCTCTGGATGATGCTCTAACCAACCAAGCTATCTGGCCAGGATGGGTCCCAGAGCTTCTGAATGTGCCCTAGATTCCCAGCTCTGAAGGTGTCACACACCCTAAGGAGGGACTCCATTTCTTTTCCTCTGTCCCATCATTCATTCAGCAAGTAGGTATGTTAAAAAATAAAAAAGACTAACAGACCAACATCTGCTGAGCAGAGAGCTCCATGCAGCACCAAACCTGCGCTCTGAGAGATGAAACTGGGAGGAGGGAGATGGGGTCAGCAGGCAAAGTCTCTGGTGTCACAGGTTGGCTGGCAAGGTCTGGGTTCAGTCAGGTGAGACCTGGGCTGGTTGGAGTCAGGCTGCAGCATGCGTGGCACTCTGGATGCAGTGGTCAGTGTCTTCCGCCCTACACATGACATGTCTGAGTCAGGATGGTGCACCGAGACAGGTCGGCACCATGGTCAGAAGGCTAGACGGGGAGGTCATAAGGGGTCAGTTATTAAAATTATGTCATAGAAGACCACACAGAGAAGAGTCATAAGTCCTAGACTCTAATTTCAGTTCTTTTTCAGCTGATAGTATGGTTTACCTCCTCCCCCGACCCCAGATTCCTCATTTGAAAAGGGCAAGGATGGGTAATACATCTGAGTTCATAGGACTATTGGGAAAATTGCAAGTGAGGCTCATTGAGGCGAGAACCATGCCGGTGTCATGAGCTAATGTGGACACAGCCTCTGTCCCATGTAAGTTCTAATTATTTCCATGAGTTTATGTGTGAGGTGTCTAGCAGAAACCTCCTACACATCGTAGGCTGTTGAGAATGGCAATTCTGATAACTGTCATTCCTCTATTCCTAACACTGTCACTTTTCCACACTGAGGATGAATCTACCCCAGGCGACAGTGAGGGAAGCTAGTTGAGAAGCTCAGTGGTTTTCTGAGGATTCAAAGAGACTTAAAAATTGGCAGGTGCATGGATCCCGGGTCCTGGGTTCAGCAGAGGACTTGTGAACAAGGCGAGTTCTCCAATGTCCAGCTTTGCCAATTTGCCCCAAGCGGTCTGAGCAGAAAGATTCTGCACTGAAACTGACTATGCGCCAGAGATAAAGAAACTCTGGCTAGCAAGAGAGAAAGGCCAAATCGCTTATTGCTTCCTCTTGAAACCCATCCAAAGACATGAGTTACAGGGAAAAGCCACAAGAAAGGATGTGGACTTTCCCGGTTACAATGACTAACAGCTGCTTTTTGCAGCCCCTGTAGGCTTGAATGAGACCCCTTGTTCTGAAGAAAAACAGACACAGACACATTCTTTCGTTCTGAGCTCCAGGTCCCTTGTGGGTGGACCAAGTTGGCTGCGTTTTGTAGGCAGTTTCAGAGCAGAAATGAAAAATAACTTCTCTGTTTGGAACTTCTGCTGTGTCTCTTTAGTAGAACATGATTAAGCATCTTCTTGGTCCAGGCATCATCGATGTATTAGGAACCTAGGAACCCACAGATAAAAATGGAGAACACAAGCAAGACCAATAATTGCAGTAGAGTAGATCAACACTTGTATGGGGTAAGCATTGGGGCTGTAGAAACGGAGAAAGGGCCTCTGATCTGGGCTCTGCAGGACGAGCAGAAGGCACTGTGGGAAAGGAGAAGGATGAGAGCCTCCAGGAAGAGGAAACAGCTTGTGCCAAGATCCAGAATCGTGCCCTTGGTGGAGGGGAAGGGAAGGGCAGGTCTCTGCAAACCATCCTAGCCTTTCTGAAACCAGGGTGCCTGAGGCGACAGAAGTGCCTGAAGCTAGAGAGGGAAGAAGGGTCAAACCATGACAAGCTCTGGGTGGGCATACTGAGGGGCCTGGAGTTAGTTCATCCCGAGGACAAAAGGGAGGCATAGGAGGACTCCAAAGAATCCTCTTCTGTAAGAGACCAACTTGACTGGCATTTCAGACTCTGGCATCGAGGTGGAGGATGGATTAGAAGTGTGAGATGTGGGATAAGAGCCCAGCTGGGAGTCTTGCAGTATCCAGGAAAAGTGTTTTAAGAACCTGAAGAAGGCCCTGGCCAGTTGGCTCAGTAGATAGAGCATCTGTCCAGCATGTGGACATCCCAGGTTTGATCCCCTGTCAGGAGACAGAGGGAAAGTGACCATCTGCTTCTTTTAGCCTCCCTCTCTGCCTCCTCTCTTCCTTTCGCAGAGCCAGTTGCTTGGTTGGTTCGAGCATTGGCCCGGGTACTGAGAGTAGCTCAGTTGATCTGAATGAACATCGGCCTCAGGTGCTGAGGATAGCTCAGTTGATTAGAGTGTCGGCCGCAGATGGGGGTTGCCAGGTGGATCCTGGTCAGGGCACATGCGGGAATCTGTCTCTCTATCTCCCCTTCTCTCACTTAAAAAAATAAAAAGAGCCCGAAGAAGAATAATGTTAGGATGGTGAGGAGGTGGCTGGACTTGGGATGCAAATCAGAGAGAAGAGCCCAGGATGACTTCCGGTTTTCTGTTCAATCCTCGGTGTCACGTATCATGTTTCAGTGATTCCAGGGTATTCCAAGCAGTCAGCATAATGTCTGGCATAGAATAGATTGTTGATCAATGTAGTTAAAGGATGAGGAGATGAAGGAATGAGTGAGTGAATGAAAGAATGAATGAACAAGTGAAATCTTTCAACACCTCTCCCAGGGTATCACTGCCGCCTAATCAACACTGGTTATCACATCTTGTCTTAGGCTCCCTCTGGGAAAAGTGAACACCCTAACAGATGGGGGGGGGGGACAAACAACTTCAGTTTGCTCAGACTAGAAACCCCTCAGTGGAGATAGAGCGAGCTCTGGGCCAGGAAGTGGGGTCCTGGTCACTGTTCTGGCCTTGGCCGTCTGCCTGTAAGGCTCCCTGGGGAACAGTTGGGGATTTCTTCATGTTGCTGGGACCTGGGCATGGGAGGCACATCTTGGTAGTGAGAGGGAGGGGCTCTGAATGTGTGATCCCCTTCAGTCAATTACTGAACCTCAGTGAAGGTGACATCACAAGATTGCTATAAGGATTTACAGGGGCAAGGCTGTTAAAGATACTTATTACAGATAAATTTCATGTTATGAGTTTGTGCATGAGAAAAGCATAACAACAACAACGAAATCAATAATAAAAAAAAATATCCCAGTTTTAAAGATTTGCTTATGTTTGCTATTCACAGGTCCCTGACCAGGGTGTTTAACTTCTCTGAACTTTAGGTTCTCTACTGTAAAATGGGAAAATAGAGCTCCATTTACAGCAAGCTATATAGAGACTAGAAATGAGAGATGATGTGCAGATGAACTTGATCAACCAGAAAATGCAACATACCTCTAATCTAGTAATGGGAAAGGTGACACAGGGGCGGCTCTTCTTGGGAATAGACTGTTCACTGACCATAGAGAATTCTCCACTCTGTGAACACAAGCAGGTACCCCTGCAGTTTGGGGACAGACATGTGAATGAGCAACAGTTCACATGCCCATGCCTCAGTTTCCCTCCTTAATGCTTCACATCAGGGGTTGGGAACATTTTTGGTTGAGAGAGCCATGAACGCCACATATTTTTTAAAAAATATTTTTATTTATTTATTCATTTTAGAGAGGAGAGAGAGAAGGAGAGAAGGGGGGAGAAGCAAGAAGCATCAACTCCCATATGTGCCTTGACCAGGCACGTCCAGAGTTTTGAACTGGTGACCTCAGTGTTTCCAGGTTGACGCTTTATCCACTGCACCACCACAGATCAGGCAAATGCCACATATTTTAAAATGTAATTCCGTGAGAGCCATACAACGACCTGTGTATGTTAGGCATTATCCAATAAAAATTTGGTGTTGTCCCAGAGGACAGCTATGAGTGGCTCTAGCCACCCTCAACCATGAACATGAGCGGTAGGAAATGAATGGATTGTAATACATAAGAATGTTTTATATTTTTAACATTTTTATTATTTTTATTAAAGATTTGTCTGTGAGCCAGATGCAGCCATCAAAAGAGCCACATCTGGCTTGCGAGCCATAGGTTCCTGACCCCTGCTTCAGATGGTTGAAACCATGTCTGTAAACAGCTCAGAAGCTAGTATGTGACCCAGAGATATAAGCCCATCCAGACAACTTTTTCAAGTATAAAGGTATGAAGTAAGAATTACTGTAAGAGCTTTATCCAGAATGTGTGCTCAGAGAATCTGCAAATCCCTCACCAAAGGCTCCCAATGCTCTGGTCACTAATTCACTGTTTGACTTTGAGCAAGTCTCTGCTTTCTGTATGCTTCAAGATCCTCAATCTGCAAAATGTAGCTTGAATGCCACTGTCTCTTCCACGTCTTCCCATTCTCAAACTAGAAATGCAATGCTCACATCAATCAACCCTCTTAGCATGACTGAACCCACTGAGGCAGGGGTGGTCTTTTAAGCAGACAGGGTGTTAGGTACCCTAAGCTCTGGTCAGCATGGACCACAGCAAAGAGTTAGGGACTAGGAGTTGCCTCTTGATTTCCCCCAGGGCCTGAATCCAGCAGTCCCCAGAAAGCTGGAAGAACTATCTGCTTCACAAGATAAAAATAATGGGGGGGGGGGGGAGAAAGGCTTTTCTGATCTTCTTTTTCCTAGAAGGCCTAGACACTAATACCACCCCTGAAATAGGTGTCATCTTTCAAATTGGGATGTCTGATGTAACTAAAACAGCTGGTGTAGAAGATGACAAATCTCTGGAGATGAAAATGAAATTCAAGAAAGAAAAAATGGATAATGAAAAAGAACGACTCCAAGAAAAAGTGACCAGCTAATGACCAGAAAGGGAACCAGAGTCTGGATGTTTGACCCAGAGCAGTGAAGATAAGAATTATATATTACAGAACACAGAGGCCATGCCTATTGGACTCTAGTGGCCAAAACCTTCTTATACACAGACAAAATGGGAAAGCAGAGAAATGCAACCCAAATGAATCAAGAGAAATCCCCAGGAAAGGACCTGAATGAGTCAGATATAACCAAATTACTGGATGCAGAGTTTACAATAACGATTGTTAGAATGCTCAAAAATTTTAGAACAACAATAGATGGTCATTACAAACACCTAAAAAAAGAGATAGCAAATATAAAAAAAGACATTGAAATAATAAAAATGAATCAGTCAGAAATGACAAATACAATATCAGAAATGAAGACCACAATGGAAGGAATTAAAAGCAGGATGGATGAAGCTGAAGATTGAATCAGCGCATTAGAGGACAAGATAAATGAAGGCACAGAGCAGAGCAGAAAAAAGAAAAGAGACTCAAAAAGTCTGAGGAAACTCTAAGAGAGCTCTGTGACAATATGAAGAGAAATAATATCTGCATCATAGGGGTTCCTGAAGAAGGAGAGAAAGAACAAGGGATAGAGACTTTGTTCAATCATATCATAGCTGAAAACTTCCCTAAATTAAGACAGGAAAAACTCTCACAAGTTTAAGAAGCACAGAGAACTCCATTAAAAAGAAACCCAAAGAAATCTACACCAAGACACATCATAATTAAAATACCAAAGCTAAGTGATAAAGAGAAAATATTAAAAGCTGTTAGAGAAAAAAAGGCTATCAGCTACAAAGCAGCCCCCATAAGGATGACATCAGACTTCTCAAGAAACACTTGAGGTCAGAAGGGAATGGCAAGAAATAGTCAAAGTAATGCAAAACAAGAGCCTACAACCAAGACTACTTTATCCAGCAAGATTATCGTTAAAAATTGGAGAAATAAAAAGCTTCACAGACAAAAAAAAAAAAAACATTCAAGGAATTCACTAAAACCAAACCAGTGCTGCAAGAAATGTTAAGGGGCCTGTTGTAAACAGATCAAGGGGGAAGAATATAGCAAAAAAGGAATACAGCTTTAAGAATAAAATGGCAATAAACAACTACATATCAATAATAACCTAAAATGTAAATGGATTAAATGATACAATCAAAAGACATAAGGTAGCAGCCTGTATAAAAAACAGGATCCATACCTATGCTGTCTATAGGAGACACACCTTAAAACAAAAGATGCACATCAACTGAAAGTGAAGGGATGGAAAAAGGTATATTATGCAAATGGAAATGAAAAAAAAAGCTGGGGTAGCAATACTTACATCAGACAAAATGTACTTTAAAACAAAGGCTATAGTAAGAGATAAAGATGGTCACTACATAATGATAAAGGAAGCAATCCAATAGAAAAATATAACCGTTATAAATATCTACACACCTAATATAGGAGCATCTAAATATATAGAGCAGACTTTGATGGATATAAAGGGTGAGATGAACAGCAATACTATAATCATAGGAGATTTCAATACCCCACTAACATCACTTGATAGATCCTCAAGAAAGAAAGTTAACAAAGAAACAGCAGACTTAAAGGACATACTAGATCAACTCGATTTAATAGATATCTTCAGAACTGTTCACCCTAAAGCAGCAGAATATACATTCTTTTCAAGTACTCATGGCACATTCTCTAGGATAGAGAATGTTAGGGCACAAAAGCGGTCTCAACAAATTTAAGATGATTGAAATCATATCAAGCATTTTCTTTGATCACAATAGCATAAAACTAAAAATTAACCACAACAGAAAAACTGAAAAATACTCAAACACTTGGAAACTAAATAGCATATTATTAAACAACGAATGGGTTAACAATAAGATAAAAAAAAAAATCCTAGAAATGAATGATAATGAGCATACAACAACTCAAAATTTATGGGACACACAAAAGCAGTCCTGAGAGGGAAGTTCATAGCATTACAAGCATACCTTAAGAAGATAGAAAAAGCTCAAATAAACAACTTAACCCTGCATCTAAAAGAACTAGAAAAACAACAGCAAGTAAAGCCCACAGGTAGTAGAAGGAAGGAAATAAAGATCAGAGTGGAAATAAATGACTTAGAGACTAAAGAAACAATACAGAGGATCAATGAAACAAGGAGCTGGTTCTTTGAAAAGGTAAACAAGATTGATGAGCCTTTAACAAGACTCACCAAGAAAAAAAGAGAGAGGACTCAATAAATAAAATTAGAAATGAGAGTAAAGAAATAACAACTGACACCACAGAAATACAAAGGATTGTAAGAAAATACTATGAAGAACTGTATGCCAAAAAGTTAGACAACCTGGATGAAATGGACAAAATCCTTGAAACATATAATAGTTTAAAAATCAATCAGGAAGAATCAGAAAACCTAAACAGACCGATTACAACAAATGAGATTGAAATAGTTATCAAAAAACTCCCAACAAACAAAAGCCCGGGGCCTGATGGCTTCACAAGTGAATTCTAACAAATATTCAAAGAAGAACTAACTTCTATCCTTCTCAAGCTATTTCAAAAAATCCAAGAGGAAGGAAGACTTTCAAGCTCCTTTTATGAGGTGAGCATAATTCTAATTCCAAAACCAGGCAAAAACAACACAAAAAAAGAAAATTATAGGCCGATATCCATGATGAATCTAGATGCTAAAATCTTCAACAAAATATTAGCCAACCAGATCCAGCAATATATATAAAAAAATCATACACCATGTTCAAGTGGGATTTAATCTAGGGAGGCAAGGCTGGTACAATATTGCAAATCAATCATTGTGATTCATCACATAAACAAAAGAAAGGAGAAAAACCACATGATAATTTCAATAGATGCAGAAAAAGCATTTGATAAAATCCAGCACCCATTCATGATCAAAGCTCTCAGCAAAGTGCAAATACAGGGAACATACATACCTCAACATGATAAAGGCCATATATGACAAACCCACAGCCAACATCATACTCAATGGGCAAAAATTAAAAGCAATCCCCTTAAGATCAGGAACAAAGCAGGGGTGCCCCCTTTCACCACTCTTATGCAACATAGTCCTGGAAGTCCTAGCCACAGCAATCAGACAAGAAGAAAAAATAAAAGGCATCCAAATTGGAAAAGAAGAAGTAAAACTATCATTATTTGCAGATTATATGATATTGTATATAGAAAACCCTAAAGTCTCAGTCAAAAAACTACTGGACCCGATAAATGAATTCAGCAAGGTGGCAGGATATAAAATTAATACTCAGAAGTCAGGCCCTGGCCGGTTGGCTCAGCGGTAGAGCGTCGGCCTGGCGTGCGGGGGACCCCGGTTCGATTCCCGGCCAGGGCACATAGGAGAAGCGCCCATTTGCTTCTCCCCCCCCCCCTCCTCTCTGTCTCTCTCTTCCCCTCCTGCAGCCAAGGCTCCATTGGAGCAAAGATGGCCCGGGCGCTGGGGATGGCTCCTTGGCCTCTGCCCCAGGCGCTAAAGTGGCTCTGGTCACGGCAGAGCGACACCCCGGAGGGGCAGAGCATCGCCCCCTGGTGGGCGTGCTGGGTGGATCCCGGTTGGGCGCATGCGGGAGTCTGTCTGACTGTCTTTCCCCGTTTCCAGCTTCAGAAAAATACAAAAAAAAAATATAGAAGTCAGAGGTATTTTTATACACCAACAATGAACTGTCAGAAAGAGAAATTAAGGAAACAATCCCCTTCACTATTGCAAACAAAAGAAAAATAAAGTACCTAGGAGGAAATTTAACCAAGGAGATTAAAGACTTGTACTTGGAAAATTATAAAACACTATAAAAGAAATAGAGGAAGATACAAACAAGTGGAAGCATATACCGTGCTCATGGTTAGGAAGAATAAACATCATTAAAATGTCTCTATTACCCAAAACAATTTATAAATTTAATGCAATACAAATTAAAATACTAATGACTTACTTCAAAGATATAGAACACATATTCCAAAAACTTATACAAAACCAAAAAGGAACACAAATAGCCTCAGCAATCTTGAAAAGGAAGAATAAAGGGGGAAGTATCACACTTCCAGATATTAAATTATACTACAAGGCCATTGTACTCAAAACAGCCTGGTACTGGCATAAGAACAGGCATATAGAGCAATGGAACAGAACAGAGAACCCAGAAATAAACCCACATCTTTATAGACAATTGATATTTGACAAAGGAACTAAGAGCATACAGTGGAGTAAAGACAGCCTCTTCAACAAATGGTGTTGGGAAACTTGGACATCTACCTGCAAAAAAATGAAACTAGACCACCAACTTACACCATTCATAAAAATAAACTCAAAATGGATAAAAGATTTAACATGTAAGCCGTGAAACCATAAGCATCTTAGAAGAAAACATAGGCAGTAAGCTCTCCGACATCTCTTGCAGCAATATATAAATATTTGCCGATTTATCTCCACGGGTAAGGGAAATAAAAGACAGGATAAACAAATGGGACTACATAAAACTGAAAAGCTTTTGCACAGCTAAAGACAATAAGAACAGAATAAAAAGACAAACTACAGCCTTACCTGTGGTGGCACAGTGGATAAAGCATCAACCTGGAATTCTGTGGTCGCCAGTTAAAAACCCTGGGCTTGCATGGTCAAGGCACATATGGGAGTTGATGCTTTCTGCTCCTCCTCCTTCCTCTCTCTCTCCTCCCTAAAAAAATAAATAAAAATTAAATATATATATATATATATATATATATATAAAGACAAACTACACAATGGGAGAACATATTTGACAATACATCTGATAAGTAGTAAATAACCAAAATTTATAAAGAACTTGTAAAACTCAACACCAGGAAGACAAACAATCCAATCAAAAAATGGGCAAAAGAAATGAATAGACACTTCTCCAAAGAGGATATACAGATGGCCAATAGGCATTTGAAAAAATGCTCAACATCACTAATCATTAGAGAAATGCAAATTAAAAGCACAATGAGAGCCTGACCAGGCGGTGGCACAGTGGATAGAGCATCGGACTGGGATGCAGAGGACCCAGGTTTGAGACCCCGAGGTCGCCAGCTTGAGTGCGGGCTCATCTGGTTTGAGCAAAGGCCCACCAGCTTGAGCCCAAGGTCGCTGGCTCCAGCAAGGGGTCGCTCGGTCTGCTGAAGGCCCACGGTCAAGGCACATAGGAGAAAGCAATCAATGAACAACTAAGGTGTTGCAACGCGCAATGAAAAACTAATGATTGATGCTTCTCATCTCTCTCCATTCCTGTCTGTCTGTCCCTGTCTATCCCTCTCTCTGATTCACTCTGTCTCTGTAAAAAATAAATTAATAAAAATTTAAAAAACAAACAAACAAACAAAAAAAACCCCACAATGAGATATCACCTCACACCAGTCATAATGGCTCTCATCAACAAAACAATACAGAGTAAGTGCTGGCGAGGATGTGGAGAAAAGGGAACCCTCCTGCACTGCTGGTGGGAATGCAGACTGGTGCAGCCACTGTGAAAAACAGTATGGAGATTCCTCAAAAAATTAAAAATTGAACTGCCTTTTGACCCAGCTATCTCACTTTTAGGAATATACCCCAAGGACACCATAGCACTGTTCCAAAAGGAGAAATGCACCCCCATGTTTATGGCAGCATTGTTCACAATAGCGAAGATCTGGAAACAGCCCAAGTGTCTGTCTGTGGACTAGTGGATTAAAAAGCAGAGGTACATATATACTATGGAATACTATGAGGCCATGAAAAAGAAGAAAATCTTACCTTTTGCGACGACATAGAGGGACCTGGAAACTATTATGTTAAGTGAAATAAGCCAGGCAGAAAAAGAAAAATATCATATGACTTCACACATTTGAGAAATCTAATGAACAATGTGAACTGAGGAACAGAATTGAGACAGAGGAGGGATCAAAGGGACCAGAGGAAAAGAGGACAGAGGGAAAGGGGATGATAGAATGGGATAAACCTGAAGGGAAACGGGGAGGGCGCTATTGGGAGGGGGGCAAGGGAGATGTTGAGGGGAATACGAGGGAGGGGAGATGCATTCGGGGCAACACTAGAATCTATGTAAACATAATTAAAATTAAAAAAAAAGAATTATATTACAAAATACATCCGAGAAATAGAAATGAGGAGGATGCGGTTTTGGCCACGATGCCAGAGCAGATCCTCATGTGGACCTCACTGGGTTTCAGGTCCTTGCTCTCTTGCCAAGACGCTTGGCAAAGCAGTATTGGAGAGCCCAGACTGGGCTGGCCATAGATGGGAAAGGCCTGCAATCTACTCCTTGCTCTGCCACGGGTTTGCCCGTAACCTTGGGCAGGTTATTTGACCTCTCTATACGATGGCACGATTGTCTCTGTCCTGCTCATTCTGTGGGGCTGCTATGGCTATGAAGTGAGATAATACTAATGCTGGACCTGTGGGAATGAAGCCTGAGATCCCATGCAGTGGGGAATTTCCAAAACTGAGATATTTCCTTCCTCTGCAGCTGCTTCAGAAGTGAGGAAGTAATGGAACAAACAAATCTCAGAATTATAAAAAGATTCAGAGACTTATCATTTTGTCTTAAGTGGATGAGGGCCCATGATAGCCAACTACTGAACCAACGAATTATGGTGAGTCAGTGGGAGGGGTGAGCCTGTTGGGTAGATACCCAGTGCAGCTCAGACCCAGTCAAAACACAGTCAAACTGCAAAAGCCATTTTTTTTTCAGATTTTGAATCCTTTGTTTAGCTAAGTTCTTACCATTCCTAGGCTCTCCATTCATTCATTCAGCAAAGATGTGTCTAGTACAGAGCTCGTATTCAGCACAGACGAGGCATTTGATTATTGTTTGTCAAGTGAATAAATAAACTAATCGTGAGTAAATAAATGAATGAATGCTAGCCCTGTCCTAGGTACTGAGAGAGAGTCAAAGAAGAATAAGTAGATCCTACCTATCCTTGTGCGTAGTGTGGTGAAGACCTACAGATAACTAACCTTTAACCTGCAGGATGCGTGTAAAGTTATAAGGGAAGAGAAAAGATTGTGTGTCCAGAAAGACTTCTTGGAGAAGTCCCAGCTACATTTCCAGACAAAGGAAACCATGCATACAAGGGCCATGTTCTGAGAAAGATAAGCCAATTGGTGTTACTACAGACTAGGGTATTTAAAAGGAGTTGAGATGTGGACTGAATGGTGTGCTGGGCCCACGTCAGGCCTCTTGATGGCCATACTAAGAAGTTGGGCTCCATCAGTTAGATAAGATTGGTGGTTTGGGATAGATAAATGTGCTTTCCTTGTAAAGGATGGACTAGAGGGTAGAGTTTCTCTTGCAGGAAATTACATTCAACTGTTTCAGCAGAACTCAAACAGAGGCAGGGCCGTTTGGGATGAAGAGGAAATGAATGGATGAGACGCTTCAGAGTGCAATGCACAGAGCTTAGTGACCAACTGGATGTGAAAGGATGTGGGGAGACAATGTTAAGATGGATCTCTGCTTTCTAGCGAGGCCATCTGGATGAGTGGGCATCTGGATTCTTCGGAGAGGAAGCAGATCTGAAAGTAGCATGATGAACCAGGGACGGTGGATGAGGATTGATCTGCATTCCTTGCAATCAGCATTGTGCCCAGCTGGGTAGCCACACGTGGTAACAGCATCAAGGGATGGTTTGGGGAACTTTAAAATCCTTCCTCAAAAAACTCTTCATAGACTCCCCACCTAAAGTGACCCCAAATAAATAAACCAAAGGAAAAGAATGTGCCTCTTATACAAACACAACCCAACACCAGTTCTATACCACATCTTCCAACCAAACCAACTCTGAGGTAGAAATTTTGTATCTGCCATGGGGGCTTCTTCCATCTTGGCTGAAAGAAGAAAATATAGAAAGAAGGACGAGAGGGAGGGAAAGGCAAGAGGCAAAGAAGGAAGGATGAACTGATTGAGGTTGAGTGGCATGCAGGTATAAATGCCCAGTGGGCAGATAAAAACTCCAGTCTAGAGCTCATCTAAAGAGTAACTTGCTGGGTAATGAGAGTTTAAATGTGGTAATCCACTGGAAAAGGATACTAGACTCAAGGTAACAAACTTCACTATAACAGGGACCCAGGCAGATTGGATAACTCAGTAAAGGGAGCCAAGCAGTAGATAATGAAGAAATTCTGAAGGGCAGGAGAGGAAGAGGGGTCTCTGGTGAACCTGTGAACATAGGTTTCAACCAAAGGGAGGGGCCACCAGTTTGCAGATTCTTGTGAAGAATGAAAATAAAAGTGTAAACCCTTAGAGAAGATCAGTCCTTAGGGATAAACAGAGAAGAGAAGTCAGCACGTACGATTTTAAAAAGAAGAAGCAGAGAACAGTATGAGAGAAGAACAGAGCCCCAGACACAACAGAAGGCAGGATTTCCTGACAGAGGGAGTGGTGACAGCGCCAACTTGGCAGTGATTTTGTGTTGGACCAAAGCTATGAAGAATTCTTCGTAGGTATTAAGCAATGAGGAGATCGCTAATGAGACCGTACAATTTTCAGTTGAGCAATGGAGTGGATGTAGAAAGTACATGGCAACTAGTTAAGGAATTAATTGCAGGTGAGAATGCGGAGACCCACAAGCAGAGATGGTTCAAGAATTTTTCCCAGGAAAAGAAAAAGAGAGAGAAGGGAGTATCTTGAGGGAAGATGAGGTTAGGAGAAGTATGTGATTTTTTTTTTTTTTAAACAATGAATCAGACTTGAACATGTTGGTTGCAGGAAGGGAAAAGAAGAGTAGAAAGAAGGAGATAAAAGAGGGAGGGAATTCACGGAGGACACCAGGTTCTGGAAAAGGCTGTCAGAGGTCGAGGGTATAGATTAATCAGCGACCCTCCACAAGAGGGACCAGGTCTTCTAAAGTGGCAGAGAAGAGGGGCAAGACCATGAAGATGGAATCAAGTTTTGATCTGGGCCCGGTGGTGAGCACTGAGGGAATGCTTATCTCAGAGTCTCTTCTTTCTAAAAATTTTAAAATGTATTTTTTTTAATTACAGTTTACATTCAATATTATTTTGTATTAGTTCCAGGTGTGCAGCATAGTGGATTAGACAATCATATCCTTTACAAAGTGTTCCCCCTGATACTTCCAGCACCCTGCTGGCCTTGCAGATAGCTATTACAATGTTCTTGACTGTCTTCCCTATGCTGTGTGTTACATCCCCATGGCTGCTTTCTAATTACCCGTCTGTACTTCTTAATCCCTTCACCTTTCTCACCCAGTCCCCTGGCCCCCTCCCCTCCGTCAACCATCAGTCTGTTGTCTGTATCTCAGTCTTTGCTTCTAGTGAGGAGTATACTGCCTCCTGGGAGAGCCGAAGCCTGAGACTGGAGCGAGCGAGGCCAGGAAACGGCGAAGGCTCGCGTGCCGCTGTGCAGTGCGGCAGAAGGAAATGAGTAGGAAGATGTGGAAGGATTGCCGGAGTCATCATGGAGGAGAACGATAAGCCTGACATCAGGAAGAAGGGAGTGATCAGTTGACCTGGGCTTGGGCACTGGCTAGTGGGGAGACAGACAGAATTACAGAAATAGAGAGTCAATATGGGGGTGAGAGGGTGATCAGCTCTAGGCTGGGCTGGGCTGGGAAGGAAAGGGAAGGAAGCCAGGTAAGGACCGAGGGGTCTGGAAAAGTTGACACAGCAGAGATCGAGTTGCTGAAGGGGAAGGAAGTGGAAGGCTGTGGTCAGAGAAACGGATTACTCAGTTGAGCACCACAGAAGGGAGAAGTTCGGGGAGATGTCCGGAGCGTGGCCATGGGACCAAGGCTGAAGTGATGTGGTGATGAACTCATTTGAAGAGGGACCCGAAGGATGTTAGTAAGGTGACCAACTTTTTTACAATGAAGAGGACAAAAATAAATTGAAGAAGACAATATCGCAAATCAAAGAAATATTTTATTCATTGCAGCAATAATACACTATAATATGATAAATGCATAATAACATTTGTAAGATTTTCTATTGTAATTATGCTTACATGTCTATTAATTGTTAAAAGTAATTGTAAGAAAAAAGTACTCATTTAGATACAAATACGTCACATCGCAGTAGATCGACTCTGTATCGACCGAATACAGACATTTACACATTAGTCTTCTAATATCAAAAAAGGACGACATGTAGGAGGACACTTTTCGAGGGAGGACGGAACTTACAAAAGAAGGACTGTCCTCCCTAAAGGAGGACGATTGGTCACCTTAATGTTAGAGAACTTCCTCATTGGTTCATTTCCATCCCCTAACCTTTCCCTTCCCTTCACCTTTCACCTCCTTACCAAGTCTTCCACTTACGCGGTGGATGGAGGCGATTTCGAAAGGTGATCCTTATGATGAAGGGAAGGGACACTAACCAGGGGAAGGAAAAGACTGACCCAGCATAAAGAAGACTGGTCTTGGAGGGAAAACGACTGGATTTCAATCCCACATTTTTACTTCTCAGCTCCCTTGTCCTTGAGCAAGTCCACCACTGAGCTTCGATTTCCTCATCCGTACAACACGGGGCTAGCCGCACCGGCCTCACCCACATCACAGGGCTCTTGTTAGGTTCACATGACTCACTGAACCGTAAAGTGCAGAGAAGACATTTATGATTGTGGGCGCCCAAGACTCACAAGTTTGAAATCTTTCCTCATATTCTGCACACAAGTTCTAGAAGGCATTTAGTAAATGTTTAAAATTAATGTATATAATCGTCAGGAAGTCAGAATTGTATAATAGCAAAGCCTGTTGTAATTTTTGGAATATGAGGACATCCTAACCGTGTTGGGAGCGGAGTGGGGAAAGGAAGGTGGGATGTAAGTGCTGGAGCAGTGAAGCTGTCCACAATAAAGAAATGCGTGTGTACAACTGATGGAGTCCCTTCTGTCACCTCAGGATGCAAGGGGCTCACCCCTCTGTTAATTTCAGTTCATCACTAGCACCCCAAGCTGTCCAGATTGGGAGGAAATCTAATTGTTTGTGCTGAAGCCCACAGTGCCCACGAACCTTGGGGACCTATTTATTCCAGCGGACGGATCTTGCAGCTAAATTCCCAGCCAAGAGAGCCGGGTGATCTGACCCACAGATCAGTGGCCAGGCCTCCTGGTTGCCATTGCTGCTGTCACTTCCCAGAGAGGTCACTGCGGATAACTGACCCAACACCACCCTGAGTTTCCTTTGTTCCTTGCTCTAACGATGCTCCCTGCAGTCTTGGCCACGGTGCCACCCTTGAGCTCCCAAGGCGGCAGCATCTTCAGTGTTAACTCACAAGGTTGGCCATTGTCCTGAGAACAGGACTACTGCATCCACATGAGAGACCCAGAAGGCCTTCCCACCTCAGCCCTCAGCCCCTGACTTCTCAGCCAGGCTAGGAAGTCGGGCTACCTATCTAGTTAGAACCCCCTCAGAGTCCCAAAGGGTGTCTAATCATTTTTGACTCAAAAGAAAGAACCTCACTTCCTCTCCTCTTAGGAGGTCTCTCTTGGTCCTTAAGCAAATGTCAGTTTGTTCATTTCCTCCGGGTGTCCATCTCTGCACTGCAAAGGTTGTTAAGAGCAGCAGGCATCCCCCCTGGCCACCAAAGGTTCTGTCTTCCCCCCCCTCCAGGACAATGACTATTTACAGAAAGAGTCTACTGCCTCAGGAAGATTTTGCTAAACAAAGAATTGTTTCCCCTAAGGCAAAATGTAGTTGGCAGTCTCCCTGGAAAATGTCAAGATGTGTCACCAGGCACTTTCCACAGCCTGCACACATGCGTGCACACAGATTATCTGTGCTGATTAATGAGTCCTGCACAACTTTCCTTTCCACATTTTACATGAAGCAGGGCAGGGATTTTCACCTCCAGGGTCTTTATGGCACCTTCTAGCTCCGATTTCCCTCATAATTCACTCATGTATCATGTATACATTCCGTGCCTAACGCTTGGTGGTAATGCTGGGAATGCAGGAGTGAACTACCCGGGGAGATCATGTCTAACTCCTGCAAAACTGCTGTTCCCACCCCATTATAAACAGTTCCAAAAACAACAATGAGCTTGCCAAATTTCCCTCATTACCCGACCTATATTTTTAGAAATAAAATGTTGTAGAGTTGAATGAAAGGTAATGCTTTGTTTTAAAAATCCTTGCTGTGCGTGTTTCACAAAACTATTTTCCCCAGTTTTCCCCCCTTCCCCAGACAGACGCCAACTGTATTTTCATTCAGACTCTCATTCAGACTCTAATTTATAGAAAAATACTTTTGAATGGAGCCAGAGCTTTGCAACCTGGGGCTCCACCGGGAAGCAGGCTGAAACTGAACAGGAAAACCTTTTCTGGGCAGCTGAAGTTTCACTTTTGCGGTATGCAACATTTTGCAACCAAGACAGAGAAACAGATCATCAGCAAAGAAGGAGCCATGGGGCTTCTGAAAATCCCTTTCTGCCCCTGGGCTGTCTCCCTAGCACTGCCACCGTCTCCTTCCTAAATAGGAAAAGTGGAAAACCAAAAGTCTTGTTTCTACTCATTTTCTTGTCTGTTGTCAAACCATCTCACAATTCAGATATCTGGGGAAATTGACTTGAAATTCTTGCACCGTTCATAGGTTTAGACAATGTTCGCTGAGGATCTAGGACGTGAAGAGCCCTGCACCAGATGCTGGGATCGATCCAGTACGGGCAATGGCCATGAGTGGGGAATGGCGCATGGAGACTTCTAGAAGCAGAGGGGGCTGTCAGAATTTAAATGTCTGGTGAGAGCTGGTTGCCGTGTGAGGAACAGGGGCCCTCACTAGATTCTGGGGCTGCCTTCTTCAACCCTTTATTTATTTATTTATTTATTTATTTATTTATTTATTTATTTATTTATTGTTAGCCCTGAAAGGCTCTCTCTGTCCACAGCAGATGAGAGAACAGAGATGAGAAAGAGTTTAGGAAATAGAATTCTCACTGCATTGTACAACATAGAAGCCCAGTAGGCTTTTATAGCAGGAGTAAGAGTGGAGGCTTGGGCTGTGCACGAGAGGCATCTGCCTCTGCTGCCAGGGACTGGCCCTGAAATTCCCCGGGGGGACTGTATCTTTGCTCAGGCCCTTAAGGCCACACAGCTATTTACACATTGCTTACAAAGCACCCATGCAAGTCGCATGACAATGTTAGAAACAGCTGTCTTACTAATCACATTTGCAGAAGAGGCCCAGAGGAGCCAAGAGACTTATGCAAGGTCACACAGCTAGATAGAAGCAGAGCCTGACCTCTGGCCCTAGAAATCTGACACCGCCTGGGGTTCTTTACACGACTCCAGATGTCCTCTCCTGACTCCTTCTCCCCTTTTTCTTTCTTTTTTTCTCCCTGTGTCTCTTTGCTGTTAGTGTTACCCAGACCAGCCAGCACAGCCCCTACTTCATGAATCCCATACTTTAGTCCAGGAGTGCCCAACACAATGGCAGTCATCTGAGGATGGGGACAGAATTTAGATACAATATAGCTTCGCATAGTCAAGTTATGGGTTGTGATTGACAAAGTCTGGGGTGAAGACCAGAACTCTTTCTGTCTGATAGGTTCAATGGTACTGAACAGTTTAGAGCAGAGGTCCCCAAACTATGGCCCACGGGCCACATGCATCCCCCTGAGGCCATTTATCCAGCCCCCCGCCACACTTCCGAAAGGGGCACCTTTTCATTGGTGGTCAATGAGAGGAACACATTGACCATCTCATTAGCCAAAAGCAGGCCCATAGTTCCCATTGAAATACTGGTCAGTTTGTTGATTTAAATTTACTTGTTCTTTATTTTAAATATTGTATTTGTTCCCCCCCCTTTTTTTTTACTTTAAAATAAGATATGTGCAGTGTGCATAGGGATTTGTTCATAGTTTTTTGTTTTGTTTTTTTTTCATTCCACTTGACCAGTTGGAATTTTTATTTTTATTTTTTAAAATTTTTTAAATAATTTTATTTTTAATGGGGTGACATCAATAAATCAGGATACATATATTCAAAGATAACAAGTCCAGGTTATCTTGTCGTTCACTTATGTTGCATACCCATCACCCAAAGTCAGATTGTCCTCTGTCACCTTCTATCTAGTTTTCTTTGTGCCCCTCCCCCTCCCCCTTTCCCTCTCCCTCTCCCCCCTCCCCTCTCCCTCTCCCCCCTCCCCCCATGACCACCACACTCTTATCAATGTCTCTTAGTTTCACTTTTATGCCCACCTATGTATGGAATAATGCAGTTCCTGGTTCTTTCTGATTTACTTATTTCACTTCGTATGTTATCAAGATCCCACCATTTTGCTGTAAATAATCTGATGTCATCATTTCTTATGGCTGAGTAGTATTCCATAGTGTATATGTGCCACATCTTCTTTATCCAGTCATGTATTGATGGGCTTCTTGGTTGTTTCCATGTCCTGGCCACTGTGAACAATGCTGCAATGAACATGGGGCTGCATGTGTCTTTACGTATCAATGTTTCTGAGTTTTTGGGGTATATACCCAGTAGAGGGATTGCTGGGTCATAAAGTAGTTCTATTTTCAGTTTTTTGAGGAACCAGCATACTTTCTTCCATAATGGTTGTACTACTTTACATTCCCACCAACAGTGTATGTTCATAGTTTTTTTATAGTCCGGCCCTCCAACGGTCTGAGGGACAGTGAACTGGCCCCCTGTGTAAAAAGTTTGGGGACCCCTGGTTTAGAGGTTATGGATGCCTTTGCTGAATTGCTGGAAGCAGTGAACCCAATCTGCAGAAAAATCTGCAATCACAGAAATGTGGAAGATGATTTCAGATGGTTCTTGAAATCTAGCCAAAAGTCACAGAC
The DNA here is from genome assembly GCF_036850995.1 of Saccopteryx leptura. Lineage (NCBI taxonomy): Eukaryota > Metazoa > Chordata > Mammalia > Chiroptera > Emballonuridae > Saccopteryx > Saccopteryx leptura. Next base: position 340,333,086 of record NC_089504.1, read on the forward strand.
TAGAACCCTGGTCTAGACAAAATGAACTGCTCACTGTTTCCCACACCCGCCTGGCATTTCCACTCTGAGCCCTTTTAAGCTTGTTCTAGGGGGACCCTGGACCAGGATCATCAGCTTCACTTTGCAACTGGTTAAAAGCATGGGATCGCAGGTCCAGCCAAGAGCTGAGGAATCAGAGTTTGTACTTTAACAAGCTCCCAAGGGGATGTGTAAGCAGTTTAAATTTGCAGTCTCTAGGCCAGGCTGGGGAGCTCAGTTGGTTAGAGCATTGTCCCCATACACCAAGGTGGCAGGTTCAGTCCCCAGTCAGGGCACACACAAGAACCAACCAATAAATGCATAAATAAGTGGAACAACAGATCAATGTTTCTCTTTCTTTCTCCCTCCCTCCTTCTCTCTCTCTCTCTTTCTCTCTCTCTCTCTGAAATCAATGAATAAAAATAAAAAATAAATTTGCAGTCTCTGTAAGCTTGCTCCAAAATGCACCCTTCCCCCATCGAATAATCACCAAAGGCTCAACACCTGTCAGCCCTTGAGCCCGCCCACGTGTGCCACCATGAGGCTGAGCCCTCAGCTGAGCCGTCACAGCTCCGCGTCTCTCCAGACGCTGCGAGGATGCTAGGTCCTTTGTGTATTCCTCAGGTGCCCTTAGCACAGGAGTTAAAACAAGGATTCATGACAGGCTGTCAAGACAGGGTTTCTCTGTCTCTACCACCTGCTCTTCCTGATCCCTGTTTTCCTGAGACTCCCCCAGCCCAGCGCCTTCATGGGGTAGCTCAGGTGTGCTCACTAGTCACCTCGACCCCCTCATCTCACTGCTCCGGCCACCTGGGGCGATGAGCCCAAGGTGAGGAGAGTGGCTTCTGTCCAGCTGTCCCTTGTTTACAGCATGTCGAGGGAGCTATAGCACATCTTACACTGCCGTCACCCTAGTCGTTTACTTAGATTTGATCCCTCACCCACAGCAGCCTGTTCATCACAGGGCTCAGGGGCTGGTACGTAAGGGCTGGCCCAGAAGACAGCCTTAGTGACAAGCCCTGACTTGGCCGAGACACCATGGTCCACCTCCAACCAACCCCGGCCATGGCATCCCTCTCTCGTCCCATAGGCAATCCTGACCACTGCCCGCCTCCCATGCGCTTGGATGCTTCGAGCAAATAGACGTGGGGCTGATTCACCGCAGAACACAGGAAATGCTGGAAGCTTGAGGTGAGCACTGCTCAGGTTTATTCATAAACTCAGCCCTAATTCTCACGGAATCTTCTCATGGAATCATCTCTTCTGGAAAGCAATTTTCATATCTGGCTCACCCCACACACACCCCCACCACCCAGTGCCCTGCCTTGGTCTGCACACAGAGCGGATGCTGACTGTACGAGTGTTATGATGAGGAGCTAGCCCATATCACGCAAGGTGAGACACTGAGAATCCAGAAGGGAACAGACCCCCATAAGCTCTGCCATGTGTCTTCAAGCCACCGCGGACCTGTCATAGACACAGTCTTGGCCTCAGTTTCCCCATCAGTCAAACAGGGAGATGATCTCTAAGGTCTTGCTTGACCTGGCATTCTGTGCAAGAGTGAAGAATGGGTTTCCAGTCCTTGGACAAGAAAAGGATTGCAGAGTTGGGGAAACGGGCTCAGAGCCGACCGGGAGGAGAAGGGAAGGGGGAGGCGGAAGGGGAGGCCTGGGGGAGGTGTCTGGGAAGAACTCGACGGGTCTCACTCGAAGCATCAACAGGCACAAGTGGAAGGGGGTGAGAGGGGCCAGGGCAGGGGGCTAGGTGTTGGCTTCTGATGTTTCTAGAAAGCTCACTCTCAGTTCCTCTTTCCTTTACCCCTGACACTGTATGGGAGTCTTGAGTGATGACAAACGCCCACGTGGAGCATGCCAGTTGGGGCGGGGGTAGCTCACTGGGAGGAAGGAAGGAAGAATTATTCACCAAGAACTTTTCCATTTCTCAGCTATGAATTCATGGGGAGGAGGTCCCAAGGGATGGGGGATTCTGAAGAACAACAAAACTTGACCTTGCCTCCCGCCACGTGTCTTCCCAGGGCCTTTTTATCCCTTTCACTCTCCCTTGCCTCAATCCAGACCACGTGAGATGTCCCTGGCTCCAGGCCCAGCATCTGGCATGCAGGCTCGGCAAGCTGATTCTTTCCAAGGGATCTGGGAACTTCCAAGGCTGCTTCATAGTGGGGGTTTCCACTCGTTTCTCCCACACCATAACTGGCCTTCCAGCAGAAGAGACCAGCTCTTCTGGGCCAGCTGATGTGGGAGGGAGATGACTGTCACCTTCCAGAGACTTTCTCTTCTGATTCAGACATTCTCACCTGTGATCAGTTTGTTGGCTGACACTTGCAGTGACCGAGTCACTTCCCCAAAATGATGATTCCTCTCTGAAGCAGAGACATAGCTGTACATTCTCTAAAGTCTGTCTAAATACTCAGAAGAACTACTAAGCTTTTCAGTGTGACTGCGGGCCCATTGGTTTTCCTCTCGGGAATACAGTTTCCTCACATAAAATGAGGAGGTTGAAGTACACAGTCTCTGCAGGTCTTCTGATGCCTGGATACTAGGATCCTGGCAACGTGGTTGAACCAGGGGAGAATACAGTTCACATGTGGAATACCACCCCTCACATGCCGTTGAAAGGTGACGTGTAACTTTTGACTTCCCAAAACTTAACTACTAATAGCCTACTGTTGACCAGAAACCTCACTGATTACACAGTCAATTCACACATATTCTGTATGTGATATGTATTATATATTGTATTCTTACAATAAAGTAAGCTACAAAAAAGGTTATTAAGAAAGCATAAAGAGGAGAAAATATGTTTACAATATTTATTTATTTATATTTTTCTTTTTGTGAGAGGTGGGGAGGCAGAGAGAGACTCCCGCAGGCGCTCCAACTAAGATCCACCTGACAAGCCCAAAGGGACGATGCTTTGCCCATCTGGGGCACTACTCCATTGCTCAGCAACAGAGCTCTTCTTAGAGTCTGAGGTGAAGGCCATGGATTCATCCTCAGCACCCAGGGCCAACTTGCTCCAGTTGAGCTATGGCTGCAGAAGGGGACAAAAAAGATAGAAAGAGAGAGGGGGAGGGATAGAGAAGCAGATGGGTGCTTCTCCTGTGTGCCCTGACTGGGAATTGAACCGGGGACATTCACATGCCAGGCCACCAAGCAAACGAGCCAGGGCCATGTGTACAATATTTATTAACAAGAAAGACACTTATACGCAAGCCTGCACAATTCAAAGATCTCCACATTTTTAAATTTTATAAATTTATTGATTGATTTTAGTGAGAGTGAGAGAGAGAGACAGGAACTTTGATCTGTTCTATATGTGCCCTGGCTGGGTGATTGAACAGCAGCCTTTGCACCTCAGGACAAAGCTCCAACCAACTGAGCAATCCATCCAGGGCTGGTCTCCGTATCTTTAAACTTGTCAACTAGACAGGAACCAAAGAATGCCAAGAATACACAGGGAATCAGGCTGAAATCCTCCAAGTCCAGGGCAAAGGAAGCTCTTAGATTTGAGAGGGGTCCCCATCAGTGTGAGAAATAATCTCTTGGAAGTTAAGGTGAGATAGTCTGGGATGACATTGCACAGTTTCCATCCCTGAAATATTTTATTCATTCAAGAAGAATGAATTGAGTCATTGGCAGAGCACTGAGCCAAACGCAGAGAGGTTTCAACATGGGCAGAGGGGCAGAGGCGGGTTTAACGGCGGGCACACCGTGCCCGTGCCCTGGGCCCCGATTTCTGAAGGGACCCGCAAAACCCCAACTTCACTCTTTTTTCTAATGTAAGGGGCCCAATATTTTCTTCTGTGCCCGGGGCCTCACCTGACCTTAATCTGCCTCTGCAGTGGGGGTCGTTGGTTAGCGAGATTCAGGCAGAAGAGAATGAGGCTCCGAGAGAGGTATATAAGCAAAGCAGTGCACAAACTGACTTGCTCTCTGTTCATTCTGTCTTTCTGGAATGATCCCCAAGAGTTTGGAGTGGCCTCTCTGTGAATTCTCTGCTCTCAGATTCCCTCGGAAACCAATATCCATCATGAGACAGGAAGTCTAGTGCCTGGGAGCAGAACTCTGCAAGCAAAGTGTCTTGGTTTCAGTTCAGTCCCACCTGTTATTACCTGTGAGATCCCGGACAAGTTACTTACCTTCAGTTTCAGCTAAAGAAGGTTGGATTGTTGGGAAGACAAAAGGGACAATGCAGCCTGACCAGGCAGGGGCACAATGGATAGAGCGTTAGACTAGGACGCAGAGGACCCTGGTTCGAAACCCTGAGGTCACAGGCTTGAGCGCAGGCTCACCAACTTGAGCATGAGGTCACTGACTTGAGTGCGGGATCATAGACATGACCCCCTGGTCTGTGGCTTGAGCCCAAGGTTGCTGGCTTGAGCAAGGAGTCACTCGCTCTGCTGTAGCTCCTCAGTCAACGCACATATGAGAAAGCAATCAATGAACAACTAAGGTGTTGCAACGAAAAATTGATGTTTCTCATCTCTCTCCTCCCTTCCTGTCTGTCTGTCCCTCTCTCTGTCTCTCTCTCTGTCTCTGTCACACCCACACACACACATACACACACACACACACACACACACACACACACACACACACACACACACACAAAGGCGACAATGTAGGACAGCACCACGGTGTAGTGCCTGGCCCCTTGTTAGCACTCGATACCACCAGCTATTCCTTTGCTCCACCATTACTGACCGCAGACCACAGACTGGACACTGTCATTGGCTCAACGTAACCCATTTCTTATTACAAATGTAGTGATTAGCAAGTGTCTTCCAAGAAGTGCCATGCATTTTATAGACATTATCTCAATGACTCTTCAATAAAGAAAAGACATGAGATCCTTCCATGCCCCCAGGGCAGGGCAGAGCAGAGCAAGGCTCAGCAGCATAAGGCAGTGGCATGGGGTGCCCAGAAGCCTGAATTCCAGGCTCTGTGCAGCCATGAACATGCCTCAAGGAATCCTATCATATTTGTAAGAGGGGAAGAGGTCACTAACATGAATTCTAACGCCTTGTGGGTTTGTATGACTGTGATTCCGTGGCCTCTGAGGAAACCTCAGGCGGTGCTGCAGCCCAAGAACAGGCGTTCCAACTCCCATCATCCTGTGTCTCTGCTCACTCATGCTCCCTGGAATCCAGAGAGAAGCGGGCACAGTAGCCGCCGTAGCTGGGGGCACTCTTCTTGCCCACTGTGGCCTGCTGTGCTAACCACAGGCTCCAGACGCAGAGTGACTTCCCCACAAGGAATGTTCCTCAATGCCTCGTCCATTGCCCGCCAGTCTGGAAGATGCAGAGGCCAGGGGACACCCAGATATATCCCCAGGCAGCCAGTTGGAGGACGTGTACACTTTTCACCCAGAAGTATGTCACGGTGGCGACAGCATAGACACAGGGTTCTGCTCGGGAGAACCTGGGCAGGTTACTTAACCCTTCTGTTATTTGCTTGTCTGACCTATAAAGAGGGAGTTAATACCTACCAGATGGGGCTGGAGAAGTGAAAGAGTAGCATTTGTAACGGCTTTAGAATATTCGTGGCACGGGTCAAGCACTGTGAGTGTCACATGAATATGCCCTTTGCAGCAAGCACTACACGGCTTTTTCCAAGAACCCGGTGATTCTTAGGCTTCAGTTCTATGGTTACAAAATCCTGTAGTTCTGCTACGCTCCAATCGCACTTTAACTGTTGCCGTTTAAAGAACAGACGGAGTTAATGTGCTGCTGGGGAGTCTGCCAAGACTTCAGGGCCCCCTGCTGGCTGAGGGCCCCCTCCTGGCTGAAGGTGGGCCAGGGGCGAGCCTGGGGGTGCTTTCATTTCCCCCTTGATTTCCACTTCCTTTCTTTTCTGCAGAGTTTTTACTGGAGAGAAAGCAGAATCCTTAAGAATAAACCACTGTGGTCACTCTGGATATAACTGTGCCCTGAACTGCCCCCTTCTTCCCCCCCCCCACCCCCCCTCAACAAAGTACCCAGTCCCAACCCATTGCTTCCCTCTCCTGATTCTTGGAAATTGCCCGGGGTACTAAATTCACTCAGCACATTGAAGATTTCACTTCGTCATTCACGGAGGATGATGCTGCCGGGTCTACTCCACCCACTACTGTTTCAATAAAAGGCGGGCAGAGCAGCCAGGGAGGCAGAGAGCCTGAGACAAGCCCAGACACCAACAGCTCCCGCGCTGAAGCTCGCCTCCTCACCCTGCAGCATGAAGCTCTCCGCAGCCCTCCTGTGCCTCCTGCTCACGGTGGCCGCCTTCAGCCCCCGGGTGCTCGCCCAGCCAGGTGAGCCCCCTCTCTCTCCTTCTCTTTGAAGCACATCACCGCATCTCTGGGTGATCATGAGCTATTAGAACAGAAAGGGTACTCACAGCCTCACTTTAACAACTGCTTTCACAAGGTCAGGAAACTCAGAAGGGTGTGAGGTCTGAGGCAGAGCCAGGGGGAGGCATCCTGCGGGGGCCCCACATCCAGTTCCTTCCAGAACTCCAGCTGCGGAAACACCCCTCCGTGCAGTTACTGCCTCAGCTCCTTGCAGCCCTGTTTGCGGGCTGGGGGATCAAAGAGCGGGGGCCTTTGGTGGCGGGAGCACGGGGTATTTCCAGGTACAGTGGAGGGGAGAGAAGGAGACCCAGAATCTGGACTATGGTTCATTCAGTCCAGCTCCCAGAGACCCGGCTCTGCAGAGGTGGTGGGTAACTCACCACCAGGCATAGGTTACTTGGAGCCTAAAGGGACCTATAGCTGGGATCCCTAAATTTCCCTGACCCTGATCATTTGGACTAGTGGCTCCCCTAAATGACATGCCCAGGAATTATGCAGTTTTAATAGCTGCCCCCTCCCTGTGTTATCAATGCTGCATACCTATTTTACAGCATGGGAAACTGAGTCAATATGACATTTTTAACTCTGTAGTATCAGCAGAAGTGCTGGAATTTAACGGGTTCTACCTCTGCTCCTAATTTCCCTTTGCCTTTTCCTCACTGCTATTTTTCCTGCTCCGATGAAGGTCGGAAGAATCTAGTGGGTACTAAAATGTGTTTTCTTTGTTGTTCTCTTTCTAGATGCCGTTAGTTCCAGACTCACCTGCTGCTATGATTTCGTCAAGAAGATCCCAAAGTCAAGGCTGGCGAGTTACAGAATAATCAGCAGCAACAAGTGTCCCAAAGAAGCTGTGATGTGAGTTGAGCACATCAGCCCTTCCGGTTCCAGTTCTCCCTTAGAAATAAAAAGGAAATCTCAAACCTTAGAGTCAGAGAGTTACACCCTGCGATCCAATATCCAAGGGTGTCCAGTAGGAAAACTGAGGCCACAAGGGGAAAGGGGACTCCCAGAGTCACTCTCCACCTCCATCCCAATGTCTTCAGCTAGAAGGCAGGCAGGACGGTTTCCATGGGGACGTCTAGAGGAGCAGCCCGCGGGGGTTCCCTTCTCCCTCCTCCAGCCCTCAGGGAGCATCTTAGAGCAGAACAGCTGCATTGCTAGGCTGGCATCTCCGTGGAACTCCATCTAACTGTGCCCTCTCTCCCTACAGCTTCCTGACCAAAAGGAACCAGGAACTCTGTGCCAACCCCGGTGAGAAATGGGTCCTGGATTCCATGGAGTTCCTGAACCACAGAAACCAAACTGCCAAGCCTTGAACACTCCCTCCACAACCCAAGAATCTGAACCTAATTTATTACTGTCTAACTTTCCCTGAATGCCCTCTGATATTATTTTATTATATTTTCAAAGAATATGAACTTTGTTTATTGACAATGAAACATGATGTCTTAAGTAATGTTAATCTTATTTAAGTTATTGATGTTTTAAGGTTATCTTCCATGAATACTAGTGCTCTTTAGATGTGGAGACTGAGACAGATGGCTCTCCTCTGTGAACTTCAGTTCCAACCCTGAAGTGGTATGAGGATCCTTGCAAAAATCACTAATGCAAACCCTTGTTGTTTTAAATTCTAAGGTATTGCTAAAATGTTATTGTGGAGATACATATAATGTCATTATTGAGCAATATATATATTTTTGTACGAAACCTGACTTTTGGCGTTTTGTTTTGTTTATTCAAGAAAATTAAAAAGCTGAGGATTTGCTTGATGATGGGGAAGGGGCGTGGTTTCAGAGGACGGGACTCATATTTTGAAAGAATGAGAATGTGGATTGCCCTGTGGGTCTTTTCTACTGGGTGGGCTCACCTGAGTGCCTATAGGAAAATGTTTAAGGCAAGATCCAATCGGCCATCCTACCACTCCCAGTCCAGTCTCTGACACAGTCTGCCCAGGTCCCAGCTGCCTTTGTCACTTGTTGAGCAAGAGCCCCACCCCCATTTCTTTACTCACAGCCCCTGACCCCAGCCTCCAATCTCTCCCCCTTCAATCATCCAACTTGGAGTAATGCAGACACTGCAGACCTTGGGAAATCAGAGAGAGGCTTAATGCCCACCAATAAAATGATTAGATCAGAATTTCATCAAAAGCATACGACTTGAATTTATCCTTGGTGAATGATGAGTTGGGTTTTTTTTTTCTTCTTCTTCTTTGAAAATTACCGGCTCATTAAGAAAAGGAGAAGGAAGAATGTGAGCAAAGACCTAGAAGTAGAGAGAATGATGACATGGACGGACAAGGAGGGAGAAAACCAATCAGGGGGCGACTGGGGTCCATGTCTGTGTCAAATGATGGGCAAGCGGAGCGAGGAAGGTGGGGTAAGGCGTTCCGACTGTCGGGGTGGTAAGTGACCGCTCTACTGCATAGGCTAAAAGGAGATGTTGAAAACAGTCGGTCCACTGAAGAAGGGCGTGCTATGTTGAGAGGTTCAGAGGTGAGTGTCAGGAAATGTACTGGCTTCAGGACCACCTGTAAAAACAGGTCTAAGGGAGAGGCTACTACCATAGTCCAGGCAAGAGATGGTGAGGGTCTGAAGATGGACTCAAAGAGTCAGCCTTGGAAAAGAATGAGTTAGGCAGGATGAGATTTTGAGTGGTGTTGTAGATGGAGGAGAAGGACCTGTGACCTAAGACACAAAAGCTCCATCTTCAACCCACATTTTAAGGGGTCGGCTTCCCTGAAACCAGAATATACTTCTCTCCATTACTATCCCCCCCCAACACAATCCCGGGAGGCCAGGACTATCCTATCCATTTAGATGGATGGGGCTCTTTCACCTGAATGTCCACCCAAATGCCACTTTCACATGGCATCTGACCTACCTGCGAGGTATCCGACCCACATAGGTACAATCCCTCCTCTAAGAAAAGCAGGTATCTTGCCCTATTGAATAAGTTTTTTTGGTGCTGACCTTCCTGATCTGATGGTGAGAGGGCTGCAGGGCCAGGCTGGACCAGGCAGCACCTTTGGCAGCATGAGGTGCTGGGGAGAGACCTGCCTGGCAAGAAGGACACGTGGTTCTCACTGCAGAACTGGCACTGCCTCACTATCTTACTTAGGGCAGGTTGGGTATTCTGAGTCTCCCTAAATACACAGGGTGGATAATGTGTTACAAGTAGGAACTGAGTGGGACCTAGATTTTAAGATCTGGGAGCGTGTCTCTGGGAAAACTTCAATTTCTATCACCTGGAGCTGGAGAGGCAGAGAGGGGATTTGGCTCCCCCGAGAGATTCCACCAAAGCTTCAAGTAACACTTTCCAAAGTGCCCTGCTACCTCGATCAGCAGACAATTTATTGCCAGCTCTTTAGGATCGGTCCTCCCTGCCTCTCTCCCTCTCCTCCGGTCTACAGCCTTAATCACCCACCAGGAGAATATTTTAAATTGCAGTGGATGCCAACTGCCCAACGGGAGTAGAGTAGAAGCCAATGAGACATCGTCACATAGTTTATAAGAGCAGCAGGCTTGTCTAACGCCAGGTGATTGAGATGTGGGGTCTGGAAAAAGGGGAGGGCCAAGAGAGGCATGATCCACCTGCTCAAACCTCCAAATAACCTGCTTACATTCCCTTTCCAAAGCCACATCTATTTATTTTCAGGAAATCTTGAATCCTGCTAAGCATGGGAGTCCTTGCTCCTTGCATGATAAAATGTGAGCACAAACTCTGCGTTAGGAGGGAATGCCAAGTTTCGGTATTCATTTCCTGTTGCTGCCAACAAACATCTATTACAGGAAATCTGGGCTTTTTCTACCAGGCAATAACTTCTTCCAGCCTCTCTGCCTATTGTCAGGTTCCAAAGCTATTTCTACACTTATTACTATTTGTTACAGAAGAAGTGTACTTGCAGTTACAAAAATCTGTTTTAGTTTCTCATTGCAACTGTAACAAATTACTATAAAATTATGACTTAACAGAAATACTGTATCTTAAATTCTGGAGGCCAGAAGTCTTGCTGTAGACTTTAAGGCAGAATTTGTTTTCTTGCCTTTTCTAATTTATAGAAGCTTCCTGAATTCCTTAGCTCCATCTTCAGAGTCTCTTTAAATCCACCCTCCCCCCTTGTCCCCTCTGCTTCTGTCATCACACTTGCCTCTGATTCTCACTCTCTTTTCTTCATCTTATAAGAACGGTGTGATTATATTGGGCTTGTCTGGATAAACCCGGATAATCTCATCATCTTCAAGATTCTTAAGTTAGTGACTGAACAGAGGGGTGGCACAGTGGATAGAACTTTGGACTGGGACACAGAGGACCCAGGTTTGAAACCCCGAAGCTGCCAGCTTGAGCGCGGGCTCATCTGGTTTGAGGACAGCTCACCAGATTGAACCCAAGGTCACTGGCTTGAGCAAGGGGTCACTCGGTCTGCTGTAGTCCCCCAGTCAAGGCACATATGAGAAAGCAATCAATGAACAACTAAGGTGCTGCAACAAAGAATTGATGCTTATCATCTCTCTCCCTTCTTGTCTGTCTATCCCTATCTGTTCCTCTCTGTCTCTCTGTCTCTCTCTCTCTCTCTCTCTCTCACACACACACACACACACACACACAGAGAGAGAGAGAGAGAGAGAGAGAGATTCTTAAGTTAGTTACATCAGCAAAGCTCCTTTTGTTGTGTCAGGTAACATACCACAGTTTCCGGGGATGGGCTTAGGATATGGGCCTCCTTAGGAAGGAGGCATTACTCAGACTTCCTCAGCTAGGGACCGGGCAAAAGTTTACAACAGGTAGCTGGGCACTGTGACCTGACCTTTGAGATCTGGATCTGGTCTGGTGTATAAATTCTGAGATAACCTTGTGCAAATCACCTTCCATCAGTGAGCCCACAGGTTATGAACTTATTTTGTGCATCAAGTAGTACCTACGTTTCCTGGGCATAAAAATCACCAGAGTTCCTTTTTAAGTACGAGTATATCCCCAAGGATTCTGACTTAGGACCTTGAGATGGGGGAAGGCTCTTTTCCCCATCGGTCCATTTGCTGAGTCCCCCAGCACATCTGGGTGCACAGATGAGTGTGGGGCCCTAGGCTCCTCGGTTCGCTCACAGTCAGGATGCTGGAGTTGCCAGTCAGGTCTGCAACCTCTGGCTTGGGCTTTTTTAGTGTCCTTTGTTCTGACCTAGATTTGGTCAATTTACAAGCAGGAGTGCAAGGAACTATGATAGCCAGAAATTTAAGACGATGTAAGAGTTAAAAAATCCAGCTGTTTCACCATCCCAAGCAGCGAGATGGAATTTTGTAAGGTTTTCAAGCGCCCATTAAACCTTTCCGTGCGATAGCGTGGCATCAGCGAGAGAGCAGGCTTAGATAGAGTATGGCATTCCCATCCGAGCCTGGGAGCCTCAGCCTTGCCGGGAGGCTGGGTCAGAGGAGAGGACCAGTGGGAGGGAGGGGTTTCAGTATTTCAGGAAAGTCCTAGTCATCATTTGTTGAGGGAATTATGTTGCCAAGAAATCAGCAGCCAAGACTGAAAAGGGCTTTTGCTGTGCTATCTGGAGAACAACTTTTGAATCTTTCACGAGCCAGAGACAAGCAGTGATGGCCACTAAAGAAGGGCATGTCCAACCGTGTTCCACTTCCAGAGTAACTAAGGAGAAGAAACAGACAAGGAAGAAAGGGTTGAAGGTAGACCTCGGGGTCCTGGACTAGGGAGCTCCTCCCAAGAATGGGACCAGAGCCCCTGCTCCGGAATGGGATTTCACAATGTCTACCCCGCAGTACCTCAGAGCTGCTATCAGCAGTCACTGCTGGCTGTCCCCCAGTGATAGTAGTTACTGTAATCTATTGTTCCTATCCCACCAGGTATGTGGACGTGTTGGGGATACTTTGTTCATTTGTTAAAGGTATCACCATCTTTTATTTGGAAGCTATAAAAATTTACTTTACTATGGCCTTATTATCTCATTTTTTAAAAACTTTGTAAGTTTTAAAAGCAGATAAAAAAATCCACGTAACATAAAATTGACCACATTTACCATGTTTAAGTACACAGCTCAGGAGCGTTAAGTATATCAACATTGTTGTGCAATGGATTTCCAGAATGTTTTCCTCTTGCAAACCCAAACCTCTATATTCATCAAATGATAACTCCCCATTCCCTCTCCTCACAGTTCCTTGGCAACCACCATTCTGTTTTCTATTTCTATAAATTTGACTGCTTTAGATACCTCACCTAAGTTGAATCATACCGTATTTCCTTTTTTGTTAATATCTTATTTCACTTAGCATGATGTCCTCAAGATTTATTCATGGTATAGCATGTAATAGCATCTCCTTTCTTTTTAAGGCTAAATAATATTCCATTGTATGAATGCACCAGATTTTGCTCATCCATTCATTCATAAGTAGGGTTTTGATTGCTTCTGCTTTTTTACTTTTGTGAATAATGCTGCAATGAACATGGGTATGCAAATATATTTTTGAAATCCTACTTTCAGTTCTTCTGGTTATATGCCCAGAAGTGAGATTGCTGGATCATATTGTAATCTTATTTTTAATTTTTTGAAGAACTACCATACTGTTTTCTGCAGTGGCTGCACTATTTTTTATTTTATCAATGGTACACAAGGGTTTCAGTTTCTCCACATCCTCACCAACACTTTTTTTTCTATAGTAGCCATCCTAGTGGGCATGAAGTAGTGATACCTCATTTTAATTTGATTTGCATTTCTCTAGTAACACTGGGGAACAAAATTTCTGTTGTATCCACAAAATCACTTAATCTTACCTAATTCGAGTGTGCTGATCTCATATTTGACATTAGTTTTTCTCTGTAAGCTACAGTTTTATTGCAATTCAAGATTTTAGGTTTCATCTTATTGTAAAATTTTCAACATTTAGTTTAACATAATGAAGTAGAATGTCTTCTTGGGCATCATCTTTGTGAAAATATAATAGTTTATGTAATGCAGTAAATACACTAATATGCTAAAAGATATGATTGTATCAGAATTTGTCTACAATTTTTAAATAGAACATATTAAAACACTTATTTTAATCATAAAATTTGTACAAAATTTATTTAAATTCTATTCAGGCAAAAATTTGTTTTTGTAGCTCTTGCGTTTGTGTACTTGTTGAGGACAATCTCGTTTGATGCTCTGGCAGTAGATTGCTCATCACTATCAGCTCCAAGATTTTCAGGAAACTTATCAAGGTGACTGTTCAGGAAATGAATCTTAATGCTCATGTTCCATCCAATGTCATGGAAAACCAACAGCATCCTTTGAACCAGAAGTTCATAGTTTTCTGCTTTTTTGTTGCCAAGGAAGTTCTTTGTAACTGCCACAAAAGACTGCCATGCTGCTTTCTCCTCCTTATTCATCTTCCTGGCAAATTCTGCATCACGTATGAGGGTTCGAATTTGAGGTCCATCGAATACACCTGCTTTTATGTTCTCGAAAGACAAGGCAGGAAAAGTAGACATAATATGTTGAAAGCATTCACTTTCTCTATTCAAAGCCAGAACAAACTGCTTCATTAAGCCAAGTTTAATGTGAAGTGGGGAAAAAATGATCCTGTCTCGATTAACTACAGGTTCATTCACAATATTTAGCATCCCTACTTCCAGAGCTTCATGTTTTGGCCACTCCTTCTGTGTCCAGTGTTTCTCCTGAGGTTGGCTGTCCCACAAACACAGAAAGCAAGGATACTTTGTGAAACCTTTCTGTTGTCCTAGCAGGAAATTTATCATTTTAAGATCCACACAAATGATCCAGTTATGCTCCTTATACTTCAGTAAGTCGAGGACAATTTTATGTCATTATAATCTTCTTGCAGATGAGTTGAATAACCAAGTGGAACCGCCGCATAAACATTATCATTGTGTAGGAAAACACATTTCAGACTCCGTTTAAAGCTGTCAAGAAATAGTCGCCATTCTGTTGGACTGTAAGTGGTAATACCTAGCTGGCTGAGAAGACTACTGATATCATGACAGTAAACAAAGTGTTTGTCTTTGGAATAAAAGTCCACAAAAATTTGTTCACGCTTCCTGAAATGGGATCTTTAGCTCACCGGTGAAGTACATTCTTTTCTTGAAGCCTGGAGGCTAATAACTCAGCTGCTTTCTATGATAGGCCCAAATCTCTTACTAAGTCATTCAATTCGGGTTGGCTAAACTGCTGAGGGGTTAATAACTGCTTGGCATCAGAAGAAGACCCTTCAGATTCTACAACCATTTCCTCATGCATCTTATCAAAATATACTTGATCACCATGTTCACTTTCTTCATCCTTAGAAGAAATAAAAGCATTGAAACCTGGAATCGGGAGTGTCTCAGAGTGTGGGATAGGTCGTATTGCTGAAGGAATATTAGGATATGCGATCATATGCCGTTTTTTCTTGCAGATGCCTTTTGTATGGATCAGACAGAAATAACAGTCACTGCTGTGGTCCTTAGGTTCATGCCAAACCATGGGAATACCAAAAGGCATTCCTTTGTGTTTTCCTTTTGTCCATTCACAAAGCATTTTCTCACAATTATGACACACAATATGAGGAGTCCAATTCTTGTCTTGATTGCCAAGGGGAACTTGAAAATAGGCAATCTATGCATGTGTCACAAATGATGAAATATTGCACCTTTGACGTTGAAGTGTGTAACAGCCACATATATAACAGGTGTCAGGACTATTCTTACATTTATGCCTACTCGAAGAAGCCATGATTCAATCTTAGAACAAAATAAGAGGGTGTTTTTATCAGATAATAATTTTTTACATTTAAAAACAAATACAATTATGTAAAAGTGATGTTTGTAAAACATTAATTGCCTTGTGGTTATGTTCAATCCAAGAGTCGTTGCCCTTTAACTCCAATTTAAAAACCAATGCATGCCATTAAGTATAACAAAAAGAAATTACAATTGCATAAAAACTAGAGCATGCACCAAAAAACGAATTTCAGATTTGGAATCAGTGGTGCAGAAATATATAGAAACAGTTCTAAAACCTCATGCAACAGAAAATGAAAAATAATTTGTTCCCCAGTGTAATCAGTGATGCTGAGCATCCTTTCATATGCTGTTGGCCATGTGTATATCATCTCTGGACAAATGTCTATTCAAGACTCATTTTTAAAAATTGGGTTATTGAGCTATAGAAATGCTTTATGTATACTGAATGTTTACCCCTTATCAATTAGATGCTTTGTGAAGGTTTTTCTCCCATTCAGCAGGCTGCTTTTCACTCTGTTCATTATATAATTTGATGCACAAAGTTGTTTTGGTTTTTTTTTTTAAGTCTGATGTGGTCCCTTTTGTCTATTTTTGCTTTATTTCTTATGCTTTTGTGTCATATGCAAGAAAAATCCCCTATGTTTTCTTCTAATCAGTTTACAGTTTTAGGTCTCACATTTAGATCTCTGACCTATTTTGAGATAATTTTTTGTATATGATGTAAGATAATTATCCAAATGTATCCTTCTGCATATGGATATCCAAGTTTCCCATCATCACTTGTTGAAAAGACTTTCCTTTTCCCAATGTGTGGTCTTGGCACCCTTGTTAAGGTCATTTCACCATATATGTGCGGGTTTATTTCTGGGCTCTATATTCTATTTGATTGGCCTATATGTCTGTCTTTATCTTAGTATCACACTATTTTGACTATTGTATCTTTTAGTAAGTTTTGAAATCAGGAAGTGTGAGATCTTAAGGTTTGTTCTTTTTTCTCAATATTGTTTTGGAGTTCCTCTATAGTGCATGTGAATTTTAAAACAGATATATATATAAATCTGTTTATATACAAATATAAATATATATATATATATTTGCCAAAGATGCCACTGGGATTTACAAGAATTTCAGTGAACCTGTAGATTGCTTTGAGTGGTAATGAGATCCTCACAATATTAAATCTTCCAACCCCCACACACAAAATGTCTTTTTATTTCTTTATGTCTCCCTTAACTTCTTGCAGCAGGGTTTTGTGGTTTTCATTGTACAAGTCCTTCATCTTAATTAATTCCTAAGTACAGTACAGATTTTCATTTCTCATAATATTTTGGGGGGAATGTATCCATCTCCTCCAGGCAATCCAGTTGTTGGTGTACAGCATTCTTTAATAATCCATTTTTATTTCTGTGATATCAGTTATAATGTCCCATCTTTTATTTCTGATTTTTAGTAATTTGAGTCTTCTCTCTTTTTTCTTAACTATTCTAGCTACAAGTTTGTCATTTTTGTTGATTAAAAAAAAACACACCTTAGTTTCATTGATTCTTTTCTATTGTTTCTCAAATCTTTATTTGTCTCTCATATTTCTCTTCTTTCTGCCAGCTTTGGATTTAGTTTGTTTTTTTTTCTAGTTTCCTGAGGTATAAATTCAGATTGATGGTTTGAAATATTTTTTATTCATGTAATCACTTTACAGATATAACTTCTGTCTTAGCATTGCTTTCTCGGCATTCCATAAGTTTTGGTACGCTGTGGATCCAAATTTTTATTCTGGGAAAATTTAGACATACAGAACATTTGCAAAAATAATGTAGAGGATTTTCACCACCCTTGCTCAGCTTCTCCTAATGTTACCACTCTACTTTCTTTATGTCTTATAAAGTTTATTGTGTCTCTGCTCCTTGCATCTTCTTTAGTATGTGTCCCAGATTGAAGGGGCAGCTTCATATGGGTCATGCCATCCTCATGGTAAAGCAGGGAAAAGCCACAGTGGAATCGTGAAATGGCAATAAACTTCTGCTCAGAGATGGCTAACGTAACTTCTGCTCACATAAAATTGACCAAAGCTAGAATATTAATGTCACACAGAAACTGTCCTCATTGGGATGTAGAGTCAACATCCCTTTGAGGCCTAGAACATCTCTCCATCTCTCTTCCTTAGTATATGAAGAACTTTCAGGACCTCACCTCTGTCCCATCTCTGAGATACTCATCTTTCCTCGAGTCCAATACAGTGCTTCCTGGAAGCCAATCCTCCTTCCAATGCCTCAGTTCAAAAGAAACATGGGATGTTGGGGACGACTTGCTCAGAAGGCTATCAGCGTCACTCTGAATCTCTCTCCGGTAACTTTTTATCTACTACCCATCCTTATCTTCTACTATTAATACTAATGACAGTTAACACATACTGCAAGTGTGTTCTAGACAGTCTCATCTTACTTATAACTTATTAATTCATTTATTATTTACAAAAAAAGAGGTGTTTTTATTTTTCCTACTTTTATAGATGTGGAAACTGAATAACAGGTAGGATGAATAGCCTCTCTATGGTTGTCCAGCAAAGTGAGCAATGCTGTAGTCTTTTTCTTTAAAATGTCACTCAGCTGCCTATTCTACAGCTGAGCAGCAGAAATCTTTTTCTGCCTCCTCTTATTTCCCAAGATTTTTTGGTCTTGTTCAGATAAATGAAACAATTAGAACGATGTGGCTTTAAAAAGCTTCAGGTGATTAAGTTTATATCTGGCAAGTCAAGAATGTGAATGGGGTCACTGGCTAAATCTGTGCTCATGACAGACGTTGCACATCAATCACGACACCGTAAACTCAGACCCAAAGCAAAGTTCAGAGTTCTCCCCAAGATATCATTCTTGGCTGCTGTTACTAGACAAAAGAGTTGGTACTTAACTCAAGTCCCCTCAAACTTGAAGTAGGCCCTGCTAAATGCAACATGGTATTCTACATTAAATCATGGGAGAGAAAAAGGACGTTAGTGAAAACTGGTGAGATCCAAATGAAGTCTAGAGTTTAACTAATAGCAATGTATCTACGTGGGCTTCCTGATTTTAAGATATGTACTATGACTATGTAAGATGTTAAAAATTAGAAAAGTGTATTATCCCATCTGAGGAACAGAATAACAAAATAAATAGCATCACAAAGATCTGTGCCACACCATCAAGTACACCAATAAGCACTTAATGAAAGTCCTACAAGAAGATAAATAAAGAAGAGGAATAATATTTGAAAAAATAATGACTGCCTACTTCTCAGATTTGAGGGAAAGCATTACCTTATACAACCAAGAAGATAAACAAACTCAATGTAGGATTAACTCAAAGAGATTCACATCAAGACACGTAATAATAAAACAATCAAAAACCAAGAACAAAGAGAAGATATTGAAAACAGCAAGAGAGAAGAGACTCATCATACACTGAGATCCTCAATAAGATTAAGAGTTAATTCTCATCAGAAATCATAGATGCAAGAAAAAATAAAATGATGGCATGTCATATCCAAAGTGCTGAAAAAAAGAATCAATCAAAAAGTTTATATCAAACAAAACTAACTTTCAGAAATGAAGACATTCTTAGCCTTCAAAAAAAAATCCTAAGGTTAGACCTTCAGGTGAAAGGAAAGGGCACCAGAAATAAAGATAAAGGTAACTACATACATCAATATGAAAAATGTATAAATGTATTCTTTTATTTAAAATATTTTTCATGCATCTAGTTTAAAAGACATAAGCATAAAGCAATAATTATAAATCTATGTTGAGGGGAATGCCATGTACTCATGCATTATTTGTGACCATAACAGCTTCAAAGTGAGGGAGGGGTTAGAGCTATGTAGGATTCAAGTTTTTGTAACTATTGAAACTAAAATTGTATAAATCTGAACTAGGTTCTGATCAATTACAATGATAATAGTAATCCTCAGAGCAACCACTAAAAAAAATATGATAAAAGAAGAAAGAAAGAAAATGCTACACTAGGAACTATTTATCACAAAAGAAAACAGTGATGGAGGGAAGAGTGAATTCAATAAGATGATCATGTAAGACATACTTCACTCCTCTTTCTCCTCAGCAACAATTTTGCATCTATTCATGGACAAAAGTGCCTTTTGGGGAGCTTTGGGATCTAGCAATATACGCAAGGGAACTGAAAGGAATCCAGCCCACTTATTCATTAGGTCAAAAGCATACCGACCTCAGTCCTTGTTGTAAAATGTGCTGTGGCACATAAACTTGCTCTAGTCCCTCTTGGCTGTGGTCTGGGAGCTCCTGTAGAACAGTGGTCCCCAAACTTTTTTGGGCCACGGACCGGTTTAATGTCAGAAAAATTTTTTCATGAACCGGCCTTTAGGGTGGGACGGATAAATGCACAAAATAAAATTATGCGACTGGCATAAAAACTGTGGTATTTTTAAATATAACTGTCAAACTTACGATATTTATTGGACTAAGTTAAAGGAGGAATGAGCATGTCCTCATTATTCAGGCTGTATTTAAATTTGTTATTCTGATAACGTTTCATGTCTGACATCAATATGTAATATGATATGTTCAGGCTCGCTACCAATCATGAACTTACGACAATAAAAATAAACATGAATCTACTGTGTACTCGTATGCAACTTTATTAGAAGCGTCCTCTTAACATCACACCAACAACATAACATAAGTAACATCCTCTCCACCTCCAAACACTTTATAGTCACTATGGTAACATTTAAACATGCCTTAAAAATAAGATATAACACAAAAACAAATATAAAGTGCATGAAAAATACAACTCATCATTGTTATGACTATTGTTAAGTTAAGGGTTATTTATTATAATGTTTATATAGAATGAGAGATAGTAGCCTATCTCTCAACAACCATAACGCTAAATCAGTGGGAGCCCTGAGCTTGTTTCTCTGCAATGAGACGGTCCCATCTAGGGGTAATGGGAGACAATGGCACCCGAAGTGTGTTGCTTATGTCCAGTCTATTCCGTAATTTTGTTTTGGTTGCTGTCACTGCAGAAAATCCCGCTTCACACAAATAGGATGTCGGAAATGGCAACAGGGTTTTTAGAGCTTTTGTAGTGATCTCGGGGTATTCTGCCATGACTTTAATCCAGAACACCGGCAGAGTTGTAGTCTCGAACATATTTTTAAGGCCGCCGTCATTTGCAATCTCCAGTAGTTGATCCTCTTCTTGCATAGACACGCTGGATTCACCTGGTTTGTTGACAAATGGATCACGGATCCATTCCTTGGCAATTCGTGGGTCTTTTGTGGTTGGGAAGTAGCATTCAAACTCTTTTAAAAGCAAATACAGGTGATGGTGCACCAGCTGGGACAATGAAGGCTTGAGCTCAGTCTCTTCCCAAAATTCCCACGAATGTTTGAAACAGGTCAAATATACCCCTGTTCACGCGTCGTCCCCACAAATCCAGTTTGGCTTTAAATGCAGCTACTTTATCTGCCAACTTGAAGACAGTTGTCATTTTCCCCTGAAGTGACTGATTGAGTTCATTGAGGAGGTTAAATATGTTGCACAAGCAAGCAAGTTTTGTGACCCATTCCTCGTCACTGAAATGTGCTGCTAGCGGTGACTTTTTTTCTGAGAGAAATCTCTGCAGCGGCTCCTGTAATTCAAACACTCTGGCCAGGGACCTCCCTCGGGATAACCATCTTATTTCTGTGTATAAGAGAAGGTGTCTGTGCTCCGCGTTCATTTCCTCACAAAGCTGTTTGAACAGGCACGAGTGAAGGGTGTGTGCTTTGATGTGGTTAATAACTTTAATGACATCATTCAATATGCTGTTAAGTTCCGGTGGTATATTTCGGCTGGCCAGCATTTCCCTGTGAATGACACAATGCGTAGACTCGCATTCAGGTGCAACCTCCTTAATCCGAGTAGTTAAACCAGACATCCTCCCGGTCGTGGCAGCAGCTCCATTTGTGCACATGCCGACACAAAAAGACCATTTCAGTTTTCCTGATATACAGTCATCCAGCGATTTAAATAGTTCCGCGGTTGTGGTTTTGGTTGGCAATGATAGTGCACATAACATATCCTCAGGCAGATCCTCTTGATAAAGATAATGCACGTAAACAAGTAGCATTGCCTTGTTGTCAATATGTGTAGATTCATCAGCCTGGAGAGCGTACCATGGTGATTTATCAATCCTTTCCAACAATTGTGATTCAATGGCCTCTGCTATTTCCTCATTGCGCAGTGTGACAGTGGTAGCCGAAAGAGGCATCTGTGCTATCTTTTTAACTGCAGCCTCTCCTAGAAGTTCACAACAAATGTCTTTAGTGGCTGGAAGGATCAATTCTTCACCAATGGTGAATGGCTTCTTAGCCTTAGCAATACAATTAGCCACCAAGTATGATGCTCTCGGTGCACTCGCATTTACTGATGTAGTGGCCACCAGTAATTGTTTCTGTCCTTCTTGTACATGCTTTTTTCTTTTGAAATACTCAGAAGGCTTGTCTTTTAAAGTAGGGTGCTTGGTCTCCAAGTGGCGAAGCAGTTTTGAAGGCTTTATTGTCTCATTACTTAGCTAGTCACCATATATTATGCAGAGCGGCCTTGGTGAGCAAGAATCATCAGTTGCAATAAATCCGTACTTCTGGTATTATCTGATAAATGAAGCCTTTTTCTTCGAGGTTGTAGGTTCTTCTTCTGTCTCCTCACTGGCCCTTTTTCACTTCGCAAAAAAACTTTCGATGGAATTTTGTTTTTCACTCATTTTGCTAGTTTATGGGTTTAATTTTAGCGGCAACGTATCGCGTGACCAAGACAAGCGTCAGGAGTGAGTCTTAGACGGATGTAACAGAGGGAATCTGGTCGTTTTTTAAAAAATAAAACATCATTCAGACTTAAATATAAATAAAATGTAAATAATGTAAGTTATTTATTCTTTCTTGCGGACCGATACCAAATGGCCCACGGACCGGTAGTGGTCCGTGGCCTGGGGGTTGGGGACCACTGCTGTAGAACACTGTCTGAAGCAATCATCCACATATGAGATAAGCCTTTGTAGAAGTCCAGGTTTTCAGCAGAAAAGTTGCAGCATACCATTGGAGCAAAAACAAACAACTTTGAACACATTGGAGAGGATAAAAGAGACAGTTCGACGTTACCCACATCACCCCTCCCCCAAAGAGGCACAGCTCAGTACCGAAAGAGACCTTCTTGACCCATTATTTCTCCTAGAGGGGAAGTGAGAATGTGTAAATGAGCTGCCCCTGTGCCCCAGTGGTGCTTAATGCTGCCAAAGAGATCCATTTCTCTCCTGTTTCACTCACAGTACCGAGTTATGAGTTGCATGATAAGACTTTTGGAAGGCATTAAAGAGGTACAGATCTTATTAATTGCATTGTGAACTCCATCAAGTAACCCACCCATGATCCACTGGAGAAGTCTTGTCCGCAGATCCCCCTGACTGGCCCACTGATACCCCCAACTTGTTGCTGGTTATCTGTGACTGCTCTCAACAAGGGTGAGAGCATGCTTTGACAGATATCTTGTGAGCATGCACAGAAAGCTGGCCAGAATCTGTGGACCAGGGAGAGACCACAAATTTCACCTTTTGCTCTGCCCTTGATAAAGCAAAAGAGAGGCTGGCAGCACTGGCTTAATGTGTTACAGGACTGAGAGAAGGCATTCAAACTTAAGAACTTTGTCACAAGGGGGAGCAAGAAGCATGGAGAAAGCATACCCATAAAAGTTCTAAGAAAGCCGCAAAATCCCTAACAGGGCTGATGGAAAGTATTTCTGTCCTGAAGTAAGTCATTGAAGACTAGAGAAGGTGGCCCTGGCCAGTTGGGCTCAGTGACTAGAGCATCAGCCTGGCAGGCGGACATCCCAGGTTCGATTCCCAGTCAGGTCACAGAAGAGAAGCAACCATTTGCTTCTCTTTCTCTCCCCCTTCTTTCCCTCTACCTTTCCCATAGCCAGTGTCTCAATTGGTTTGAACCTTAGTCTCAGGCACTGAGGATAGCTCAGTTGGTCAGAGTGCATCAGCCTCAGGTACTAAAAATAGCTTGGTTGATTCGAACACCAGCCCAAGACAGGGGTTATCGAGTGGATCCCAGTCGGGGTGCATGCAGGAGTCTGTCTCACTATCTCCTCTTCTCTCACTTAAAAAAATAACAGACTGGAGCAGGTAACTTATTCCTCAAATTTAGAAAGAGCAATACACGGCTTAGGAACACAAATAATCGAGAAAATATAACGCCACCAAAGGATCACAATAATTTTCCCATAACTGACCCCAAAAACAAGATCTAAAATACACCTAAAATGAATTCAAAATGGCCATTTTAAAGATGCTTAATGAACTACAAGACAAGAGAAAAACAGCAAAATCTTGAAAACAATACATGAACAAAATTAGAAGTTTAACAGAAATCACATACAAAAAAAATTTCTGGAACAGAAGATATAATAAATGAAATAAAAAATGCAGTAGCAATTATCAACAGAAGAATAAATTAAGAAGAAAAAAGAAATTTTCAATTAGAAGACAGAACCTTTTAAATGATCTACTCAGAGAAGATCCCTCCTCTCCCCCCCAAAAAAAAAGAAAAGAAAAAGAAAGAAGAGTGATGAGTGAAGAAATTCTATATAATCTATGGGATAGAATCAAAAGAAACAGTCAGAAAATTATTAGAACCCTAGGAAAAGAGAAAAGAAGCAGGAGACAGCTTATGTAAATAAATAATGGCTGAGAACTTTGCAAATCTAGGGAGGCACTTGGACATCCAAGTTTATGAAGCTCATGGGTACCCAAACAAACTCAAAGAAATTCTCTTCAAAACACAGTGTAATAAAACCATCAAGAATCAAATACAAGAGACATTTTTAAAAGCAGAAAAACAAAAAAGCTTGTAACTTAGAGGGGAACCCCCAAAAAACTATAAGCAAATTTTTCAGTAGAAACCTTAAACTGGGAGAGAGGGGGATGATATTATTGAAGTGCTTAAAGAAAAAACTACCAACCAAGAACACTATCTGACAAAGCTGTCCTTCAGAAATGAAGATATTTCTAAACAAACAAAACCTGAGGGAATTTGTCACCACTAGACTTATCTTACAAGAAATACTGAAAGGAATTCTTCAAGCTGAAATAAAAAGGACACCGATTAATTACATAAGAACGCATAAAAATATGCAGCACAAGGATAAAGGTATGTATATAGTCAAATTTAGAATACTTTAATATTGTAATACGATAATGTATCAGCCACCTAATTCTAGAATAAAGGTTAAAGGACAAAAGGATTAAAAATATATGCAGCTACAATAATTTGTTAATACTTACAATGCAAAAAGAGGTCAATTTAACATCAAAGATGTAAATAAGAGTAAAATGGTCGAGTTTTTGTATGCAACTGAAGTTGTTTTCAGCATAAAATAGACTAGGATGTATAAGATGTTTTATGTAAGTGTCATAGTAACCACAGAGTGAAGACTTACAGTAGATACATAAAAGACAAAGAGAAGAGAATTCAAGCATACCATCATAAGAAAGAATTGATTCACAAAGAAAGGAAGAAACAAGGAAACTACAAAACAATTGATAAGACAGCATTATTAAGTTCTTACCTGTCAAAATTACTCTAGCTATAAGTGGATTAAATTCTTTAATAAAAATACAAAGAGTGGATGAATAGATTAAAAAAAACAAGACTCAATTATATGCTGCCTACAAGAGACTCATTTGAGGTTTAAGGATACACGCAAACTCAAAGTGAAAGGGATGGAAAAGATATTTCATGCAAATGAAAATCAAAAGAGAGCAAAGGTAGCTATATTCATATCAGACAAAATAAACTGTAAGCCAAAAATGGAAAGACATAAAGAAGGCCATTATATAATAATAAATGGGTCAATTCATGAAGAACACATATCAATCATAAATATATATGCTCCCAGCATTGGAGCACCTAAATATATTAAGCAAATACTAACAAATTTAAAAGGAGAAATAGACTTCAATACAGTAATAGCAAGAGACTTCAATACCCCACTTTGAACAATGGATGGATCATTCAGACAAAATCAACAAGGAAACATTAGAGCAAATATACCTAATAAATATATGCAGCAGATTCTCTCCAAAAGCAGCAAAAGAGACATCTTTCTCAATCACACATGAAATGTTCTCCTAGATAGATTATATAATAGATAACAGAACAAATCACAACAAATTTAAGAAGATTAAAATCATGTCAAGTATTAAAAGTTTATATAAATCAGTAAGAGGAAGAAATCTGGGAAACTGACAAATATGGACATTAAACACATTCTGAACAATCAATAGGTCAAAGAACCAATTTTAAAAAATCTTCAAACAAATGAAAATGGAAACACAACATACCAAAACTTACACAATGCAGCAAAAGCACTTCTAAGAGAAAAGTTTAGAGATAAATGCCACCATTAAGAAAAAATAAAAAAGGATTGGGAGTGATGTCAGAGGAATGGTAGAATAAGAGATCTCCTCGGTCTCTCCTCTTAAAATTTCAACAATTTGACCAGCTATAACTCAACAAAGGAACCCCAGCTTGGTGTACAGGCTCACCTGAAAGATCTGCATATTGAAGCAACTAAAGTAGAGTTATGGCAACAAAAGGTTGCCATTACCAGGACAAGTGAGAGTAGACGGGGGAGGTGGAAAAACAAAAAGGAGTCAAGGATGCAACTGTGGGGTTCAGCTTGGAGAAGAGAGAAAGTCAGTTGTGTCCAGGTTTTCTTCTGCTGGGAGGAGTGAAGAGATTCTGTGGGCATTCCCATAAGAGTGAACAATAGGAATAATGGCTGAGAGCAGGGACCTGGGCAGTAGATGCTGTGCTGGGGCACTGCCAGATGTCCTATGGTTGACCCATGGTTGGCACTTGAGGCAGAAAAACAAAGATGCAAAGTCCCACAGTTCCCCAACTTCCCAGAACTCATTCTTTTTTTTTTTTTTTCCCCCTTACTATTGCGGTACAGAGTCATCAGCAGCATACCTGAGAACTGACACTACAGAGCCACTGTTTCCCCTGAGCAAAGGGTTGCCATTACCAGGAGGAAAAACAAAAAAGGCAACCAGGTTCCCCCAGCCCAGCCTACCCCCAGCATGGCTGCTACACTTATGGCAGCCAGCGTTGCAGTGGGATTAGCACCGGGATTTTAGAGCTAAGATTTGTGATTCAGTGCCACCTACTGGGAAAATAATAGAAAGACCTCTTAGAAGTCATCTGCTAGAAAAAAAAGCCACTCAAACGGATACCCTAGACAGAGGAGGAGTCCATCAATTACCATGAATAACAAAGAGAGTGACACCGTTTAGAAAGAAAATTAAAATTTTCCAGAAAGCAGACTTAAACACACAGAGATTTAGAATATAAATGACAGAGAACTCAAGATTGAAGTTCTGAAAATACTCAACGAGATGTGAGAAAACACAGACAGGCAATTTAATGCATGCAGGAAACAAATTATTGAACAAAACAAGTACTTTAACAAAAAGACTGACATTTTAAAAAAGAACCAAACATGACTGCCGAGGAGGTGGAGTAGCGTTTAGGGGAGATCCATGGTGATGAACGAAGACTTCATTTGATGGAGGTGTACACACAATATGGTGTACAGAGATGTGTTGTAAACCTGAAACCTGTATAATTATGCTAACCAGTGTCACCCTGATCAGTTTAATTAAAATAAAAACAAAAAGAAATTCTGGAGATAAAATATTCAATTAAAGAGATCAAGAATGAATCAGTGAGCATAGGAAATAGAGTTAACCAGATGGAGGAACAAACTAGTGATATCAAAGATAGAAATCTATAAGTGATGCAGAGGGAAGAAGAGAGATTTAAGAATAAAAAAAATGATAAAGCTCTATGAGAACTATCTGACTCCATCAGAAAGAGCAATATAGGAATAATATGCGTACCAGAAGAAGAAGAGAGGGAGTAGGGAATGCAGAGCCTATTCAAACAAATAATTTATAAAAACATCCCAAACTTACAAAAAGAGCTAGATCCTCAAATCCAGGAAAACAGAACACCTAGTTAACTCAATCCAAAAAGGTCTTCTCCAAGGTACATTGTATTAAAACTGTCAAAAATTAGTGCCTGAGAAAGAATTCCCAAGGCAGCTAGGAAAAAGAAAAAAGTAATATATAAAGGAAAGTCCATTAGGTCATCATTGGACTCCTCAGCAGAAACTCTATAAGCCTGAAGGGAGTAGAACCAATATTCAAATTACTGACAGAGAGGAATTACCAGCCGAACATAATATATCCAGGAAAGTTTACCTTAAATATGAAGGAGAAATTAAGGCTTATCCAGACACAGAGAAGCTGAGGGAATATAATACCAGAAAACCTCCAGTTAGGAATTACTCAAAGGGGTTATTCTACTTGAAACAAATAATAAACATTCACAAAACTATGAATAAGATCTTCAACAAATTTATAGCAAAACAGAAATAATTTGTGACAATAAAAACATAAAAGGGAGGGGATATTTGTCTAAATTAGCAAAGGAGGATGGAGAACAGATTCATTTAAAAGACAAAGGATGCCTGACCAGGCGGTGGCGCAGTGGATAGAGCATAGGACTGGGATGCAGAGGACCCAGGTTCGAGACCCCGAGGTCACCAGCTTGAGCGTGGACTCATCTGATTTGAGCAAAGCTCATCAGCTTGGACCCAAGGTCACTGACTTGAGCAAGGGGTTACTCAGTCTGCTGAAGGCCCACAGTCAAGGCACATATGAGAAAGCAATCAATGAACAACTAAAGTGTCACAACAAAAACCCGATGATTAATGCTTCTCATCTCTCTGCATTTCTGTCTGTTTGTCCCTATCTATACCTCTCTCTGACTCTCGCTCTCTGTAAAAAAAAAAAGAAAGAAAAAAGAAAAAAAAGTAAAATAAATAAATAAAAAAGACAAAGGACTACTGTATATATGAAACTTTCTTTCTCAATAACCTAATGGTAACACCACCCACACCTATACCCACACACAAACTGAGACATATACCTTTAAAAAAGAGGAAAAGGAGAAAAGAAGTATGTAATATTAATTAAACAACAAACAGTAACACAAAAGAAAAGGACCAATGGAGGCACAGAGCTACCAAAAAACAAAAGATAAAATGGCTATAGGAACTCCCCATGCATCAATAATTACCCTAAATGTAAATGAGCAGAATTTACATGTATATAAGCAAATAATTTTTGACAAAGAAGCCAAAAACACACAATGGAGAAAAGAAAGCCTCTTCAATAACTGGTGCTGGGAAAATTGGAAAGCCACACGCAAAAAAATGAAACTAACTACAGTTTGTCTCCATGCTCAAAAATTAATTTAAAATGGATCAAAGACCTAAATATAGGATCTAAAACAAAAATTACATAGAAGAAAACATAGGTACTAAACTTGGGACTTGATCATAGAGTATATATTAGGAATTTGACCCCAAAGGCAAAAGAAGTAAATGCAAAAATAAATGAATGGGACCATATTAAACTAAGAAGCTTCTGTACAGCCAAAGAAACAACAAAACAAAAAGGCAACATGCCAAATGTAAGATGATATTGGCAAACAATAGTTCTGACAAGAGGTTAATATCTAAAATATATAAAGAACTCAGAAAACTTAAAACCAACTGAACAATCCAATTAAAAAATGGGCAGAGGACCTGAACAGACACCTCTCTTCCAAGAAGACATACAAACCAGCCAACAGATATATAAAAAGATGCTCAACTTCATTCGCTATTAGAAAAATGCCAATTAAAACCACAATGAGATACCACCTCACACCTGTTAGATTGGCTGTTACCAACAAGACAGGTAATGACAGGGAATAGCAAGTATTGGAGAAGTTGTGAAGAAAAGAAAACCCTCATTCATTGCTGGTGAGAGTGTAGATTGGTGCAGCAACTGTAGAAAACAGACTGGTGATTTCTCAAAAAATTAAGAATAGAATTACCAAGGAAAGTCCAGATGATGTCAAAGTAAAGGCAGCATGAAAGATACCCTTCATCTCTCCCCTTGAAATTTCAACAAATTAAATATCTATAACTCAGCAAAGGAACCCCAGCTAGGCTCGCAGGTATGCCTGAAAGATCCACACACCCAATCCACTATAGATGGGAAGGGTAAAAAACAGGGGCAAGGGAAGGGTGGAGAGGGGAGACAAGAAGCACTTGCAGTCAGGCTCTGAAAAGGCTTTCATCTGCTGGGCTCCAGGGAGGAGAGAAACCCAGAGTGACTGGGTATTCTGCCAGGAGTGGAGAGATTGAGGGCAATCTGATGTGATACTGAACCAAAGTGGCAGAGCTATAGTCAGCTAGTAGCCCACACTGGAACAGAGACACAGAAATACAGTGTGCTTCCCCAACCTCCCAAATACCACCTCCCTCCCCTCACCAGTAGGAGAGTGGCAGAGAAATACCCTACAGCTGAAGAGCAGAGGTGCTCTTTGTCTGGTCCCCTGCTCTGCTGGGACACAGGGAGGGGCACTTGGAGGCTCGAGATTGCCATTGCTAAAGCCATAAGGCCCTCACAAGTCCCACCCATCATTGTGACTGCAGCCCCATCTCCACCTTTGCAGCAGCAGCTTCTCAGCAGAGTTCAACCTGAGCTTGTAACATAGCACCACCTACTGGGAAAAAATATAAATACTTTCAGAAATTTTTTTCTTCTAATTTTTGTCTTTACTTCTTTTTGTTTTTGATTTGCTTTGTCTTTGTTTTGTGTTTTTATTTTTAATTTTAATTTAATTTTATTATTTTGTTGTTGTTTTTTGCTTTATTTCTTAACAATACGAGTCTCAAGTGCCCTCAAGGCAGAAAAAAAGGAATGCCATGACTACCCCCCAAAAGAGATATAGTTCAGAAAGAAAATAAAAAGTCTTCAGAAAGCAATCTCAATCACATGGAAACCTTGGAGTTAAATTAAAGAGAGTTAAAAACTGAAGTTCTGAAAATACTCAACGAGATGCAAGAAAACAGATAGGCAACTTAATGAGCTCAGAAAATAAAATGAATACCTCACCAAGGAGATTAAAACTTTAAAAACAGAGATGAAGAACTCAATACATGAATTGAAAAATGAGCTAGCAAGTTCAGCTGATAGAACAGGCCAAACAGAAGAGAGAATCAGTGACATCAAAGACAAGCAACTAGAGATGATACAGAGGGAAGAAGAGAGAGACTCAAGAATTTAAAAAATGAGAGAGCTCTACGAGAATTGTCTGACCCCATCAAAAAGAGCAGTAAAAGAATAATGGGTATATCAGAAGAAGACGAGAGGGAGAAGGGAATGGAGAGCCTATTCAAGCAAATAATTGATGAAAACTTCCCAAGTCTATGAAAACAGGTCCTCAAATCTGAGAAGCAAACAAAACACCTAGTTACTTCAACCCAAACAGGCCTTTTCCAAGGCATATTGTAATAAAAATGTCAAAAATCAATGACAAAGAAAGCATCCTTAAGGCAGCTAGGGAAAAATAAACTTAACATATAAAGGAAGGCCCATCAGGTTATCATCAGACTTCTCAGCAGAAACTTTACAAGCCAGAAGAGAGTGGACCCAAATATTCAAAGTATTAAAAGAGAGGAATTATCAGTCAAGAATACTATATCCATCAAAGTTGCCCTTTAAATATGAAGGAAATAAAAACTTTTCCAGACATACAGAATCTGAGGGAAATTATCACCAGAACACCATTACTGCAGGAGTTTTTCTACCTGATACAAAGAATAAAACAATTCAAAACCACATGTAAAAGCTCTAACAAAGTTACAGTATAAACAAGGATAATCTGTGACAACAAAAACATAAAAAGGGAGAGGATAAAGGCCTGAAGTAGCAAAGGAGAATGAAGTACAGAAACACTGATAGGACAAAAGATTCTTGTATATATGAAACTTTTTTCTCAATAACCTAGTGGTAACCACCTATGAAAAAAACAAAACCGAAATAGCTTTCTTTTCCAGGTTATTTTGACATTTAATTATGTTGCATACCCATCACCCAAAGTCAAATTGTCTTCCATCACCTTCTATCTGGTTTTCTTTGTGCCCCACCTCTCCCTTTCTCCCTCCCTCTCCTCCTCCCCCCACCAGGAAATAGAGGAAAGAAGCATGGAATATCACCAAACAAAAAACAACTGACAGAAACACAAAGGAAAGGAACCAAGGCAGACATAGAGCTACTAGAAAACAAAACATTCACTGGTTATAGGAAATCTTTGTAAGTCAATAATTACCCTAAATGTAAATGGACTGAACTCACCAATAAAGAGGCAGAGAGTAGCAAATTGGATCAAAAAGCAAAACCCAACTGTACGCTGCCTTTAGGAGACACACCTAAGCTGCAGGAAAAAAAAGTAGGAAAACTATTCTCCAAGCAAATAATATCCAAAGAAAAACAGGTGTAGCTATACTTATATATGATAATACATCAAGATAACAAAGGTAACAATAGACAGAGATAGACATTTCATAATGATAAAGGGAACACTATATCAAGAAGATATAACACTTCTTAATATATATGCACTGAATCAGAAAGCACCAAAATATATAAGACATCTACTAACAGATCTAAAAATAAAAACAGACAAAAGCATAATCTTAATTGGAGATCTCAACACACAACTGACGGTTTTAGCTGGATCATCAAAACAGAAAAATCAATAAAGAAATAATGGCCTTAAATGATACACTAGACCAAATGGACATAATAGTTGTTGTGGTGACAATGAACTACTCAGAGACCAGATAACATGCTTCTAGGGGCCAAAGGGAGGCAACAGCCCTGGTCACCAGACTGAAAGACTGAAGCCTCATCCCCAGCCTTACTCAGATATTTATTAGGCAGTACAAATAACTCAAAGAAGCAGACAGAAGAAATTTTCAGGGGATGAAGTAAAGGACAAGGAACATGCTGACTTCTAATCTCTGTTCTGAGAGCCTAAACATATTCTTGTTGCTGAATCTTACCCTACTATTTTGCTGTTTCCAGCATGCACTGTTTTCTGTATGGGTCAGAGAGGCCCCTGGACTCTCATCTGCTCAGGGCTTTCACACTAGGGCATCTTGTTGTCTCTAATTGTTAACCTAACTCTACATATTTTTATAGCATATTCATTTACAGAACATTTCATCCCAGACTACCAGATTATACATTCTTTTCCGGTGTGTAGGAACATTCTCAAGGATAGACCATAAGTTGTACTACAAAACTAACCTCAACAAATTCAAGAAATAGAAATTATACTAAGCATATCCTCTGCCCATAAGGCTTTAAAATTGAATTCAACTGCAAAAAGGAAGTAAAGAAACCCTCTAAAATGTGGAATTTAAACAACATATTTCTAAAAAATGACTGGATCATAGAAGAAATAAAAGCAGAGATCAAAATATATATACAGGCCCTGGCCAATTAGCTCAGTGGTAGAGCGCCGGCCTGGCGTGTGGGAGTCCCGGGTTTGATTCCCAGCCAGGGCACACAGGAGAAGCGCCCATCTGTTTCTCCACCCCTCCCCCTCTCCTTCCTCTCTATCTCTCTCTTCCCCTCCCACAGCCAAGGCTCCATTGGAGCAGAGTTGGCCTGGATGCTGAGGATGGCTCTGTGGCCTCTGCCTTAGGTGCTAGAATGGCTCTGACTGCGGCAGAGCGATGCCCTGGATGGGCACAGCATTGCCCCCTGGTGGGCATGCTGGGTGGATCCCGGTCGGGCACATGCGGGAGTCTGTCTGACTGCCTCCCCGTTTCCAACTTCAGAAAAATACAAAAAAATAAAATAAATAATAAATATATATATACATATATATATACAAATATATATACAAATATATATATATATACACAAATGAGAATATAACACAGAATATCAAAACTTTTGGAATGCAGCAAAAGCAGTAATAAAAGGGAAGTATATATCATTATAAGCTTATATCAAGAAACAAGAGATATCCCAGTAAACAACCTAACATCATATCTGAAAGAACTAAAAAAAGAACAAAGGCAATCCAAAGTCAGCAGAATAAAGGAAATAATAAAAATTAGAGCAGAACTGAATGAAATGGAGAACAAAAGAACTATAAAAAAAATCAATACAACAAAGAGCTGGTTCTTGAAAAGATCAGTAAAATGGAAAAACACTTGGTTAGACTCACTAAATAAAAAAGAGAAAGAACCCATATAAACAAAATCTGAAATGAAAGAGAAGAAATTACCACAGATATCATAGATATACAAAATATATAAAGAACTTACAAAGCTCATTAACAAACAAGCAAACAGTCCAATTAAAAAATGGGGAGTGCACCTGAACAGACACTTCTCCCAAGAAGATATACAAATGACCAACAGATATTTTAAAAATGCTTATCTTTGCTAGCTATTAGAGAAATGCAAATCAAAACTACCTCATACCTGTTAGATTGGCTGTTATCAACAAGAAGATAATAACAAGTGTTGAAGAGGCTGATGAGAAAAATGAACCCTTATTCACTGCTGGTGGGAATATAAACTGGTACAGCCATTATGGAAGACTACAGTATGGTGGTACCTCAAAATATTAAGAATAAAATTGCCATATGACCCAGCAATCCCTTTCCTGGGTACCTACCCAAAACTCAAAAACATTGGTACACAAAGACACATACATTCCCATATTCATTGAAGCACTATTCATGATGGCCAAGACATGGAAACAAAGTGTTCCTCAATAGAGGGTTAGATAAAGAAGATGTAGTACATTTGTACAATGGAATACTACTCAGCTATAAGAAATGATGACATATTGCCATTTATGACAACATGGATGGACCTTGAGAACATTATACTAAGTGAAGTAAGTAAATCAGAAAAAGCTAAGAACTATATGATTTTACACATAGGTAGGATATAAAACTGAGACACATGGAAATAGATAAAAGTGAAGTGGTTACCTGGGGAAGGGGTTGGGGAGAGGGAAGGAAAGAGGGACAAATATATGGTGATGGAAAGTGATTTGACTTTGAGTGATGGGCATACAATACAATCACCAGTTCAAATACTATGGAGATGCTCAACTAAAACCTATATACTCTTATTGATCAATGTCACCCCATTATATTTAATTTCAAAGTAAAAATAATTACCATATGACCCAGCAATCCCTTTGCTGCCTATCTACCAGAAAAACTTGAAAACATTTGTTTGCAAAGACTTATGTATCCCCATGTTTATTGCAGCATTATTCAAGGTGGCCAAGACAAGGAGACAACCAAAGTCTCCTTCCACAGAGAACTGGATAAAGATATGGTACATATGTACAGTGTAATACTGCCCAGCTATAAAAAAAAGATAATAATCGCTTCTCGGCCTTTTGGCTAAGATCAAGTGTAAAAAAAGATAAAATACTGCCATTTGGACAACATGGATGATACATGAGAGTATTGTGCTAAGTGAAATAAGTCAGTCAGTAAAAGCTAAGAACTATATGATTTCACTCATGTGGAATATAAAACTGAGACTCGTAGACACAGACAATAGTACAGTGGTTATCAGAGGTAAGAGGGTGGGCGGGATAAGAGGGATAAACGGGGCCAAATATACGGTGACAGAAAATGATTTGACTTTGGGTGGTTGACACACGTTGCAATGCACAGATCATGTATCATAGAGATATATATTTGAAACCTATATGATCCTATTAACCACTGTTACCCCAATAAACTTGATTCAATAAAAAAATAACAAAAAATAAAAATTAAAAATTTTTTTTTAAATAATATTGTAATAAAAAGAAAAAAGAGAATTCATTTTTTAAAAATTTCTTTCTAGCCATCTATGTCACTTGTTTTCTCTGTTATCCTTATTCTTTCTACATTATGGTATTTTTGTTGTTGTTGCTTTGTTGTTTATTTTTTTTGAAATGTTCAATAATATCTTGTTGATTTTTTGTTTATATTAACCCTGCTCTTGACTTTAGGACTATCTTTATCCACTTAAACAAACATCTCTATTTTCACATAGTATTTTCTTTTTAACATTTTTTGCTGAAATCATGTCCCATCAATCAGTCAATTGTACAATCAACATTTATGGTAAATGTTGATTGTACAATTGCAATATTTGAAAACTTAAAATATGTTTTATCAGTCCTGGATTTTATTCTAGTTTTGGATAATAAAGTTTTAATCACCTAGTTAAAAAATAAAAAATAAATAGCTCCAATAAACAATTTAACTTTATACCTAAAGGAACCAGAAAAAGAAGGATGCAAATGTGAAGACAGCAGAAGAAAGCAAATAACAAAGATCAGAGCAGAAATAAGTGAAACAGAGACCAGAAAAATTATAGAAAAGATCAACAAAACTAAGTTGGGTTTTTTTGAAAAGATGAATAAAATAGACAAATCTATAGCTAGACTAAGAAAAAAAGAGGTGACTCAGGTAAATAAAATCAGAAATGAAAAAGGAGGCATTATAACTAATTCCACAGAAATACAGAGATTATACTGAACAATTACGTATAAACCGACAAATTAGATAACCTAAAACAAAGTCTAGAAACATACAACCTTCCAAGACCAAATTGTGAAGAAATAAATCATTGTTGATCTTATCTAGAACCTCTTAACACAGAAATATCAGGACCAGATGGTTTCCCTGGTGAATGCTACCAAACATTTAAACAAGTATGAATGCTAATACTTTTTAAACTCTTCTAAAAAATAGAAGAGGAGGGAATATTCTCAACAGCTATTAAAAGGGTCATATATCATAAACAAGTGGGATTTATCTCTGGGTGCAAGACTGGTTTAGCATAAACAAATAAATAAACATGATAACCACATTAATAAAAAGAGATAAAATCATATCATTCTCTTAATAATTTTAAACATTTGACAAAATAGAAAATCTTTTTCTTATAAAAATTTTTGACAACTTAAATATGGAAGAAATGACTCTCAACATAACAGAAGCCATATATGACAAGCCCACAGCTGACATCAACTCAAAAGTTAGAAAATGTTTCTCCAAGATTAGGAACAAGATAGAGGTGCCTACTCTCACCCTTTCTATCAAACATTCATACTAGGAGTCCTAGCCAGAGAAATCAGGAGAGAAAAATAAACAAGTGGCACTAAATCAGAAAGGAAGAAGTAAAATTTTCTCTGTTTGCAGATAATATAGTAATCGTATATATAAAAAAGACTCCACCAAAAGTTGTTAGAAATAATCAACAAATTCAGTAAAGCTGCAAGATACAAAATAAACATATAGGAATCAGTAGTGTTTTTAGACAATAATAACAAAATCTCTGGGAAAAAAATGAAGAAAACAAACCCTTTCAAAATAGCATCAAAAACAATAAAATATCTAGGAATAAATTTAACCAAGAAAATAAAAGATCTGTACAATGAAAACTCTAAGATTTTGATGAAAATAATTTAACTATATATGGAAAGATATCTTGTGTTTGTGGATAGAAAAATTAATATATATTATTAAAATGCCCATATTAATCCAAGGCCATCTACAGTCAATAAAATCCCCATCAAAATTACAATGGCATTTTCCACAGAAATAAGATAAATCCTAAAATCCACATGGAAACTCAAAAATCTCAAATACTTAAAGCAGTCCTGAGAAAGAAGTACAAATCATACTTCCTGATTTCAAGCAATATTACAAAGCTATAGTAATTAAAAAGAGACACATAGACCAATAGAATAGAATCGAGAGTCCAGAAATAAGCCCTTACATTACAGTTAACTCTCTCCTAGACCAGAAAAAAACAGAGAAAGTTCTGTTTCTTCGTAACACCAGGGGATGGAATACATACACTGAGTTAGAAATAAGCGGTTATGATGAGTTACATCAAAGCGATCTGAGAAGACTCCGCGGATAAGGAGGGAGAGTATAGATTGAATCTTTACCAATTTCTGTAACGGGGAGTAATGGGAATCTGAAGGAGCTAATAGAGTCGCATGAGCGAAGTCACAGAGGTGAAAATGAACTTGATGTGAAGCTAAAGTCAGAATAAAAGCCTAGAATTGTTTCCAAGTCAGTGATCAAGATTGTATATATAATGCTCCCCCCACCCACTGAAGAAATTTCTTTTCCTGCACCCATGCCCATCATGGGTCAGCTAGTCATGGGTGTGAAGAGGCCACAGGTGGCTGTTCATCAAACCTGTCAAATGAGCTTAAAACGAGTCTGGAGGCTTTCCTAGGAATAAATGACAATGATTTATTCAAGCCCCTTAGGATTTGTCTACAAACCAGAAACACAACTAGGCAATATTCAGAGTGTTCCCATAGAGAAAAAAAAGCTGAGTGTTCCTATGGTAAAAAGTACATTAAAAATAATCTTATTTTTCAATTACAGTTGACACATAATATTATATTAGTTTTAAGTGTACAACATAGTGATTAGACTTTTAAACAACCTGTGAAGTGCTCACCCCAATTAGTACCCATTTGATACCATACATAGTTACATTGTTGACAAGGTTCCTCATACTGTGCTTTACATCCTTGTGACTGTTTTTATAACTAGTGATCTGCACTTCTTAATCTTTTCACCTTCTTTACCCAGCCCCTCAAACCCCCTCCTGCCTGGCAACAATCAGTTTGTTCTCTGTATCTATGAGTTTGTTTCTGTTTTGTTTATTTTGTTTTATATATTCCATATATAAGTGAAAAACCATATAGTACTTGTCTTTTTCTATCTGACTTATTTCACTTAGCATAATACCCTCTAGGTTCACCCATGTCACAAATGTCAAAATTTCACTCTTTTTTTATTGGTGGAGTAATATTCTGTTGTATATATGTACCACATCTTCTTTATCCGTTCACCTATCAATAGACACTTAGGTTGTTTCCATATCCTGGCTATTGTAAGTACTGCTGCAATGAATATAAGGGTGCACATATCTTTTCAAATTAC
Source organism: Saccopteryx leptura (assembly GCF_036850995.1). Lineage (NCBI taxonomy): Eukaryota > Metazoa > Chordata > Mammalia > Chiroptera > Emballonuridae > Saccopteryx > Saccopteryx leptura. The sequence continues at coordinate 340,371,144 of NC_089504.1, forward strand.
TGTTTTGGACTCTTTACATAAATACCCAGAAGTGGAACTGCTGAGTCATGGGATAGTTCTATTTTTATTTTTTGAGGAACCCCTATATTTTTTCCATAGTAGCTGCACCAACTTACATACATTATTATACACCATCAGTATAGGAGGGTTCCCTTTTCTCCACATCCTCACCAACACTTGTTTGTTGATTTATTGATGACAATCATTCCGACAGGTACAAGGTGATATCTCATTGTGGCTTTAGTTTGCATTCCTCTGATTATTAGTAATGTTGAACAACTTTTCATATGTCTATTCGCCATCTATATATCTTCCTTAGAGAAATGTTTATTCAGGTCCTCTGCCCATTTATTAATGGGATTATTAGTACTATTATTGTTGTTATTATTAGAATTGAGTTCTATGAGCTCCTTATGAATTTTGGATATTAACTTCTTATAAATATATTGTTGGTGAATATCTTCTCACATTCAGTTGGTTGCTTTTTAGTTTTGTTGATAATTTTTTCCACTGCAAAAAAACTTTTTAGTTTGATGTAGTTCCATTTGTTAATTTTTTTCTATTGTTTCCCTTGTCCAAGAAGACATATTCAAAAAAAAACATATTACTAAGAGGTTCTCAGTCAGCCAGGTGAGCCCCCTCCTTCCTTCCCTTTGAAGCACATCACCACATCTCTGGGTGATCATGGGTTATTAGAACAGAAGGGGTACCCACAGCTTCACTTTAACAACTGCTTTTACAAGGTCAGGAAACTCAGAAGGGTGAGGAGTGAGCCTGATCACACAGGGGCCCCTGGGCAGAGCCAGGGGGAGGCATCCAGCTGGGGCCCCACATCCAGTTCCTTCCAGGACTCCAGCTCCGGAAACACCCCTCCGTGCAGTTACTGCCTCAGCTCCTTGCAGCCCTGTTTGCGGGCTGGGGGATCAAAGAGAGGAAGTTTTTGGTGGCGGGAGCACAGGGTATTTCCAGGTACAGTGGAGGGGAGAGAAGGAGACCCAGAATCTGGACTATGGTTCATTCAGCCCAGCTCCCAGAGACGCGGCTCTGCAGAGGCGGCGGGTAACTCACCACCAGGCATAGATTACTTGGAGCCTAAAGTGGGACCCATAGCCAGGATCCCCTTTCCCTAAGGAGTTGAAGTATTCTATTAGCCCCTCTTAGCAACACCCAGAATTGTCATCAATTCCTCTTCCCTTCTCAGTTAGTGACTGTGCCTTCACATTTTACAAGACCATGCCAGTGAGCCCCAGAGTTTAAGGAATGCTTCAAAGGACAGATACACTTGGAGTGAGCAGTTTCCCTCCCTTTTGACCCCTTATTTCTGTTTCCTACTTTATGAAATAGATATTCCCAACACAAACTTTAAATTGCCCTTCATGTTGTTATTGTTTTATTGCAGATGGGGTTAATACGCCAGCCACTCATTGCTATAGATTCACCAGAGAGACGACCCCCTCCCCGAAGGCTGGAGACTACAGAAGAATCACAGCAGTCCCCGTCCCCAGGAGGCTGTGATGTGAATGGGCCATGACTGCTTGCACTTAACCCCGGTCTGAGCATTTCCCCCAGGGAGTGCAAAAGGTTATTACTAGACTGAGTTGGAGTTAAACCTTCAAATACTTAGACTATCTCTGATCCCAATTCCAGGAATTTTCCAATGAGAAAACTGAATTCCCGAAAACAAAGATTTCCCAACCCCAGCTTCCTGTCCAGCCATTGGTTCAGACCTCAGTTCCTTCATCCAGGAGCAAGATGGCTTCCCGTAGGCCAGCAAAAGCAGCTGTTCCCCTGCTTCCTTGAGGTCCCTTCTTCCTCTTTCCTCCCGGGGCAGCCCTGTCACCCTTGCTAATGGGCCAGGCAGGTTTCCTGTAGGATTCAATTCTTAAGTTTGATTCCCAAGACACTCCGTCTCCCTGTGCCCTCTCTTCTCCACAGCTTCAAGATCAAACTGGCTAAGAAGATCAGTGCTGACCCCAAGCAGAAGTGGGTCCAGGATTCCACAGGGGACCCAGTCGAGAAAACCCCAACTGCACAACCTTCCGCACACACCCTGACAGCAAAGCCCAGCCCTTGCCTGAGAAAAAAGTTACATTCCTTACCCTTTCCAAGATGCAGCCTGACAATATTTTATTATCATTCTAAGGAATATGAACTTTGTACAATAATAAGAATCATAGTTTTTCTTCAGAAAGACTTTATCTTTTAAAAAGTTGTTAATATTTTATTGAAGTGTGCCCCGGATTTGGGTGGGTTTTAAATGTGAACTCTTGGTTGGGCACATCCCATCACGTCAGTTCCCTCAAAATGGTGGGATATTCCTCTCCTCTCTCTCTCACTGTGGGATTCGGAAGGTTCTTTCAAAAACCAATGCATTTTTAATTTTTATTTTTAAGAGGGAATGCCCCAATTCAACCATAAGAGTATTATAGAATTGAATGTTTTTGTGTGTCTGACTCTTGAATTGTCACATAGCATATTTTCAGATAAAACCTGACTTTGACGGTTTTTAAAGGATGTTCTGGGGGAGTGAGTGGATGACAGGTCTTGGGCTTGCCGGAAAGTCGGGAGAGTCGGGTAATTTAGGACTTTTTTTCACCATCCTGTACCTTATCCAACAGTCTCCCCCTTCCCCCCCCCCCCATCTATTACATCAGACTTGTGGCTGGCTGGTTTTCCCCTTTCTAATGAATTCTTGAATCCAGAATGACTCAAACGACACGTGCATTGAGAAATCAAGGAGGAGAGGGACAAATGCCTTTGTAAGTTTCTCCTCTACATCTGGAAACCATCTGTCTTAAAATTTTCTATCTTGAGGAACAGCAAGGAGGAGGAGGAGGATCCTAAAGCCAAGGCAGGATACTGACAAACCTCCGACAACTTCGGGGCTAAGCTTCTTGGAGACCGAGGATTTGCATCAAAGCCCCTGTAACCATCTCGAGGTGTCGGGAGAAGTCAGACACCTTAGTGGCAATCTGACAACACACTGATGACAGTTTGCTGCCACTGTTGATGCTCAGACCAGGGCCAGCAGCCCTTTCTGCCTCTCCTCCAGCCCCCTCCCCAACAACAGCATGCAGTGTAATCTCAAATTCCAGGGGAGAAAAGGCGGCCGACCATGGGTGGAAGGGGAAACAGAGAGATGCTTCAGTGTGATGAGCTGCAGCAAGCTCTCTGGCCCCGGACAGTAGGCTTTTTATTTATTTATTCATTTTAGAGAGGAGAGAGAGGAGAAAGAGTGAGAGAGAGAGAAAGGGGGGAGGAGCAGAAAGCATCAACTCCCATATGTGCCTTGACCAGGGAAGCCAGGGTTTCGAACTGGCGATCTCAGCAAACCCTCTGGCAAAGGCAAATATTAAGCAGAGTATCAGGTAGTAGGACAGGCATGGAAAGATGGGCTCCACATGCCCAAGCCCAAACAGAATCTGCTGACACTCCGTCAAGCCATATCTTTTCAGTTTCAAAGAATTCTAAACTCCCTTGTTCTTATGTAGGCTTGGGTCCCTTGATCCCTTTGGGCTCAGAGAGTTAGACAGAAATCCCAAAACAGCAACAGAAGCTGATATGGCATTAAACAGAAGTTTAATGGCATTCAAAATTAGATTGGTTATACCACTGATGTGACTAGCAAATTTGGGCCAGTTGCTTGGGTGCTTTTCTTGACTGGGACCCCATCAATAGAGATGTACAATAGACCAGTGACTCTCATATTGGCATCAACATTCACTCAGACACTAATAAAAACACAGATTTCCAGGTACTATCACCAAAGATTCTGATGCAATATGTTAGCTAGTTTTTAACAAGTTCATAGCCCTGTCTGTGGACTAGGGATGGGATATATTTTGAGGTTCCCTGATATTCTCTCTTTCAGATTAATGTCATCTCTGGGCTTGACCTGTGCCTTTTATTTGAACTTTTCCACTTCTGAGACTTGGCTGTTGGATGTGACCCAGTCCTGAAGTAGCAGAGGCTGCAAATGCCCACCGTGCATTCTTGTGCTCCTCTACCTTTTCCAGCCATGGGTAGCAGGCCACGCACCTGAACTCTAACCAATCATGCGAGGGTTAAAATCACGTCAGACACTTCTGGACCTGGTTCCTATAAACAGCCCACACTCCAGCACCATCTTCTTCTGTCATGCTGACCTTGGCGGCAGTGTACTCCATTGAGCTCAGTTTCCAGCTCAAGGAAGCCCGTGTCCCTAAGTCACCAGGCTTGGAGGAGAGCCACCTTGCCTACCCTGATCTGTGACATGTGCGAGAATAATTCTTTGTTGTGTTAAGCCATTAAAGTTTGGAGCCTAGCTTAACCTGGATTCATAGAAGAGTTGATACCACAACTATGTGTTGCCATTAAAAACCTAAAAATTTATAAAGAACTTGTAAAACTCAATACCAGGAAGACAAACAATCCAATCAAGAAATGGGCAAAAGAAATGAATAGACACTTCTCTAAAGAAGACATACAGATGGCCAATAGGCATATGAAAAAATGCTCAACATCACTAATCATTAGAGAAATGCAAATTAAAACCACAATGAGATATCACCTCACACCAGTCAGAATGGCGCTCATCAGCAAAACAACACAGAATAAGTGCTGGCGAGGATGTGGAGAAAAGGGAACCCTCCTGCACTGCTGGTGGGAATGCAGACTGGTGCAGCCACTGTGGAAAACAGTATGGAGATTCCTCAAGAAATTAAAAATCGAACTGCCTTTTGACCCAGCCATCCTACTTATAGGAATATACCCCAAGAACACCATAGCACTGTTTCAAAAGGAGAAATGCACCCCCATGTTTATGGCAGCATTGTTCATAATAGCGAAGATCTGGAAACAAACTAAGTGTCTGTCAGTGGACGAGTGGATTAAAAAGCTTTGGTATATATATACTATGGAATACTACTCAGCCATTAGAAATGATGACATCGGATCATTTACAACAACATGGATGGACCTTGATAACATTATACTGAGCGAAATAAGTAAATCAGAAAAAACTAAGAACTATATGATTCCATACATAGGTTGGACATAAAAATGAGACTCAGAGACATGGACAAGAGTGTAGGGGTTACAGGGTGGGGAGGAGGAGAGGGAGAGGGTTGGGGGAGGGGAGAGGCACAAAGAAAACCAGTTAGAAGGTGACGGAAGACAATTGGACTTTGAGTGATGGGAATGCAGCATAATCAAATGTCAAAATAACCTAGAGATGTTTTCTCTGAACATATGTACCCTGATTTGTCAATGTCACCCCATTAAAATTAATTTTAAAAAACCCTAAAATATGTAGCATTGACCAGAGACATTCAGCAGCAGGTAGTAAGGAAGCTAATATCTGGAGTCAAAGAGATGGCGGATTTATGTTACCAAGTGTCAAAGCTCTCCAGGTCCTGTCTGCTGAAATTGTAGCTCCTCTGAGAAGTTTGCAAAGTCTGTATTAGTACCATGGTAGTTGTTTTTGCCTGCGTTTGTTAAGCTATTGCAAGAAACAGATAATTTCAGGAAAAAAAATGATTGGTTTTGAACCAGAAATGAAATGGAATAAAATCCATAAATTCAGGGCCTTACATTGTTGTAAAAGCCATCTGTTTCTAGATCCCAAACTTTCAGAGAAGGTAATTTAAAGGGGGAAAAAAAAAACAAGTCAAAAGATTTCAATAGTAAGCACTCAGAAAATAATTCCATTAGATGAAATGACAGGGCAAAAATAAGATTGAAGTTTTAACTTTGCCATTTCAAAAGGAGGGAGGGAAGGAGGGAAGCAGGGAGAAAGGAAAGAAAGAGAGAAAAGAGAGAGGGAAGGAGAGAGAGAGAAAGAGAGAAGCGAGAAAATTATATCTATGAAGAAACTTGGGCTGTGGCTGCTGGCATATGGAATTGACTGGGTAGAAAGAGAGGAGAAACCTGCTGTTAAGAGAATCACATTATATTGCCAGTAAAACCATGAATGAGCCTGAACGGGAAAACAAAAAGAGCCACTGACAGTTCAAAACGAAAACCAACTCTAAGGACTATAGTGTAGCAAGCAGTCTTCAAAGGTTGCAGATCCCTTGGCAAAACATGTATCTCTTCCACCCCCACGTGAGAAGTAGCCAAGGTGACTAATGTAACAGGAGGGACCTCACAAGGGCTTAAACAAAGATAAAAGAACTTCCCTAGATTGCAGAATTGAGCCTCATCAAGGGTCAGGGACTTGGGTGATATCTGCCCAAGGACTGCAGGTGGCAGCAGAGCATTGGCCACTGGGACTGGGGTCCACCATCCTCCCCTCCATCCATAAACTGTTGATTGCATGCACTCTGTCTTTTCCAAACTTAAAAAAAGATGGGCAAGGGGCAAATAACTTGTCTTTTTAGTTCATGGGTCATTTGGCAAAGTAGATCCATGTCCTCACCTAACAGAGAAAACCACCTGCCATCCCAAGGTCCTGGTCATGCAGTTTGATGCAATGACTCCATAGGACTATTTTCAGAGGTGGGTTCATTGTGTTAACCTCTCCTGAGAAGTGAGCAAAGGCAGACTGATGGAAAGAATTAGCCCTCGCCACATACTCATGTACTCCTCTTCATTTCTCAGCCTCCTTTGCACTTAGACAAGAGTCATACGGTGAGTTAAGTCCAACAGGATGTAGAAAGAATTGATACAAGCTGCTTCTAAGACTGCTTCTTTAAAACATCCTACGCGATCTTCCATCCTCTCTCCCCCCTGCCTCTGGGAACGAGGAGGCCACCTGTTTCAGATGGCAGCTGTAATTTACAACTATCCTGGATCTCTGAGTCACTCTTCCCCAGAGAGTACCTTCGGCAAGCTGCCTGACCAATATGAGACCATAAAATAAACAAAAAATAAGAATCTGTGGAAATGAGTCCTGAGATTTTTTGAAGTTGTTATTGTTGATGCGTAGGCTATGCATTACTGTGACCAATTGGTTCAGGGAAATGTTTCAGCAATCTGTGTCTCAGTTTTCACCTCTATACAAACCAATCAAGTTGATCACCCCAGGAGGATTTAATGCAATAATGTAACCAACAGTGAGAATCTTCTATGTGAATATTTTATTTCTATAACTATTTATTTATGGAAATATTTTATGGAAAGAGCTTTGGTTTCTCTCACGGCAACTCTGAGAAGCAGCCTTCACTTCTATAAAGAGTTTCACAGAGAGGAAGTCATTTAACTTCCCTAAGCCTTTGTCTTCTCATTTTTTAAATGAACTCAATTAGAATACCTACTTCATCAGTCTGTTGGGAGGATTAAATAAGTCAACACATGGAAAACGCAATAATATGGAGGCTTGCCTAAGTTAACATTCTTATTGAGAACTTGCTGTTTCTTAGATACATTGTTAGAATTTTTATACTAACAAATATTTTGGGATAATTTTCCTCCAAAAATAACAAGAAGCTGCAGTCATGGTATTATTAGTGACCCTCAAGAAAAAGAAATCGTAGCCTCTAATTGGTCCTATTCTGCAGAAGGGAAAACTAAGTCCAAGGACTACAATACAATAAAGGTTTCACTAGATAGGGAGTCAAGAGACAGAAGTTCTAGAATCAGCTCACCTAAAACACACATTGTCTTAGGGATTTTGTTGCCGGCCCCCAAGTCTCAGGTCCTTAGTCTTTGTTTATTTTTTATTTTATTTTTTTTTTAAGAGAGAGCTGGTATAAAATGAATGCTAACCTCTCATCTAAGTGTAACGGAGCCTCACGAGGAAACTCTGGAGTAGACCTGCAGAACAAATCTAGGAGTCCCAATTCCCGGGATCCTTGCCCACTGTTCATTGATCAGTCAGTCCCTGGAAAACACTTAGGAAGCTCAGATTTTGCTCTCATAGCAGGGGACCTATTGCCTGCCCATCACTCACAGCCACTCCGGGTTCAGGTCCCACATTTTTTGGGCACCAGACCATAGGTGAGTGGTGGATCTAGCCAGTGGTGGGATTCAAATAATTTAACAACCCGTTCTCTGCCCTCATGAACATTTTAAGTATAAAAAAATGATATACCGAAAGATAGTTTATTTCATGCATTTAATTCTTAAATAAGAACAATAAGAGGTACACAAAACTAGATTATGTTATAAAAAAGAGTTTTAAAATATTAATGAAAAATTTTAAATAATACCTGACAAAAAGCAATAAAACTATTATTTGAGATATTTCCAGCCTGACCAGGCAGTGGTGCAGTAGATAAGAGCGTTGGACTGGGATGTGGAAGGACCCAGGTTCGAGACCCTGAGGTCGCCAGCTTGAGCGCGGGCTCATCTGGTTTGAGCAAGGTTCACCAGCTTGGACGCAAGGTCGCTGGCTCGAGCAAGGGGTTACTTGGTCTGCTGTAGCCCCATCATCAAGGCACAGATGAAAAAGCAATCAATGAACAACTAAGGTGTCGCAACCAAAAACTAATGATTGATGCTCCTCATCTCTCTCCGTTCCTGTCTGTCTGTCCCTACCTATCTCTCTCTCTGTCTCTGTAAAAAAAAAAAAAGAAGATATTTCCATACTGTTTCTTGATTGGCATCCTCACTTGCAATTTTTTTCACCTACGGATGGAATGAACATTACTATCGGTGCTTAGAATACATTGTTGCGCAGATGAATGTTTAAAAAAAGTAAGGAATGTAAATTTGTGATTTCCACATTGGGAGGCTGCAGCCCAGGTGCCTACCTTAGAGAGAGCCCTGATTACAAGTGCCATTTTAACAACCGGTTCGCCGAACGCAACAACAAAAAAAATGAGGTATTGGTTCTGACAAACTGGTGAGAACCAGCTGAACCCCAGTGCTGGATCTCGCCCAGGTCACTGCTGAAGAAGAGGATTCTGAGGAGGAGAGACAGTGGAGCTGTCTCTGAGTGTTAGACACAGCCAGAGTAGGAGGAAACAGCTGCTGAACTTGGATGGCTAAGGATTTAGTTTATTCCCACTGAAGTTTTTCTTATCATTTAGATTGCTCCAAAGCCCTGGGAAGAAAACTAAAAAAATGGGGCATCACTCCACCCAGTGGAGTTAAGAAATTATTTCTACTAAGGGAACGTAATCTCCCAATAATGTCAGCCCAACATGTCCAAGGTCAAAAACATTCCAAACTCATATTGGCACAATTTCTAGGACTTCACATCTCCCACATGTGCAACTCAAACATTCCTGAACACCATCCCTAGGGTAACATGTCTTTATTTGGAAATAAAGGGAAAACTGGGGAGAAGATGCAGAGGAAGCCCTGTGGCCAGACCAGAGTCCTCTTCCAGGGCCCGCCCCCCGGTGCATCAAACCTGTCTCATCTCCTAATCAGTATAAACTTCCACTGACTGAGTGTCTACAGTGATCTGGCCGCTCTTCTGAGCACCTTATATTATAGAGATAAATAGATAGATAGATAGATAGATAGATAGATAGATAGATAGATAGATAGATAAATAGATAGATAGATAGATAGATATTAACTAATTTAATTCACACAGTGATCTTCCAAGGTAGACTAACTTTGCCATCTTAACTTGGCAGAGTGTGATCACGAAGTTGTCCGTGATATGAAACTAGTTAGTGGCAGAACCATCATTTTAATTCAGGAGCTTGATTCCCAAGTTTACACTAGACCCCCTCACCTGGCGATGAACAGGAAAAAAACAAGAAAAGTTCAGGTTTTCTTGTCTCTGCTTGTCCCCTTTTTTATGTAATAGTAGACCAATTATTTTAGATGATAGCTTGGAGACCATGTAAGCCAGCAAGAACGCCTTCATCCTGTGCCAAAGTGGACATGTGCAGTCAGATGAGACTGAGACCTCGGGTTAGCCCCCTAGCCCGAGGCAATGCCTCAGAGTCTCTCTCCACACACCTTCCTGGGCAACTTGTACCAAGCAATCAATTTGATAGGCGAGCGTGCAGGAAAAGCCAGGAGACAACCTTGCTGTGCCTCCCTGCTAATCTTCAACTCACCACAGTGACCCTGTTCAAGACTTTAATTAAAGACCTCATTAAAGATCCCAGTAAACACTGCCTCTCTTTGTACCTTCTCCTACGAGTGGTCCTAGTGTTGTTCACAGAGGACACATGTGATTTTTATTCTTCTTCTCTTTCTCTTTGCTGTTTTTAGCCATCGAGCACCTCGTCTGCCACGTGTGCTCAGGGAGTGAGTGTGAACTAAGTCACTGGTTTTCCGAATGTGTTCCTTGAATCCTTGCAGTGTGAGGGGACAGGGGACCACCGGCTCCGCTTCAAACCGTCCCTTTCCATTAATAGTGTATTAACTGGCTTTTGCTATTGATTCCATTTAGGAAAAAGCTTTCAGAGGCTGGAAAAAAAATAGTTTAGAAATGCACAGGAGCCTCCAACTGTTTTCCATAGTGGCCACGCCAGCTTCCATTCCCACCCGCAGGGCACGAGGCTTCCCTTTTCCCCACAGCCTTGCCAATAGAGTATGCCTTATCTTTTGACAGTAGCCATTCTAACAGGTGTGGGGGTGATATCTCACTGTGGTTTTAATTTGTGTTTCTGGGGGAGGTGTCTGTTAAATGGTACAAACATGACATATGGCCTGTGAAAGAGAAATTTTGCTCTTTATTTACTTAAAGAAAACATATTTCTTGAGTGTTATGATAAGTACAGAGGCTAAGGTAATGAACATGGGTAGGACTGTCCTTCACCTGAGATAGCTCCTGGCAGCTGTGGCTCTTTTCCCTTGAAGATGCAGTTTAGGATGACTAAGTTCTCGGAATCTAATGTACTGCATGCTTGGTGACAATATTATATACTTGAAATTTGCTAAGAGAATAAGTGTCAAGTGTTCTCACCACACCAAAGAAGAAAAGAAAGAGAGAGAGAGAGAGAGAAAGAGAGAGAGAGAGAGAGATAACTATGTGAGGTGATGGAGGGAATGGACACGAGTGGACTTGACTGCAGCAATCATTACATAACGTACGTGTGTATGTGTATCAGACCACGGCACTGTACCCTTTAAATACGCACAATCTTTGTCAATAATTCCTCAATAAAGCTTTGGGGAATTGCACAGAAAGTCAAGATCAAATGGGGTTACCCAGTTTGGATGTCCTACAACGCTAAAATTCCAGGGTACTAAGATTCTACGACCACTAGATTGAATAATGGGGCGGGTTCTCACGTGCTACCATTTCTGGGTTCCCAGAGAGCCGGTAATGTTCGGAGCTGCTGAGACCTCTTCATATCTAGGTGGGAGCCTAGCAGAAGTTCAAGGGTCCCCTTCCTGGCCTCCCAAATCCTGAAGACCCCCTTGTGAACACAGGGAACCGGGAAGGTTCTTGGAACTGCTCGTCTCTTCCTGCCCTTGGTCCCCCTGCGTCTTCCCCCACTACAGATGTTTCATTTCAGAAAAAGCAGAGTTTGAAGAATGACCTTCTCAGATTACTACCCTTGCTCCGTCATTTCACAAGCTCCCTTCCCTCCCCCCTTCGAGCCTCAAGATAGATAAAAACGTGCCAAGTTTTTTTTCCCCCTACCTTGCCCCCCCTGCAGTTCTGTTAACGTAGTACTTCCCTTGATGACTTACGCATGACCCTGCAAATGCGAAGGCTTCCCTGGAAGCTCCCACTCTTTCTGCTGTCTTTAAAAGCTGGACAGAGCAGCCAGGGGAGCAGAGAGCCTGAGACGAACACAAACACCAACAGCTCCCCTGCTGAAGCTCGCCTCCTCACCTTGCAGCATGAAGCTCTCCGCAGCCCTTCTGTGCCTCCTGCTCACAGTGGCCACCTTCAGCCCCCAGGTGCTCGCCCAGCCAGGTGAGCCCCCTCTCTCCCCATGGGAGAGCTGACTATCTCCAGAACTATCACACCAGGGGTGGATAAGAAGTGCCCAGTCTTACAATCAGTGGAAGACCCAGAACTCGAAACCCAGGCTGGTCTCCACGTTCTTGTCTGACACGGGTATTGATACAGAGTTTGCAGTGTTTCGGGGATGGGGCACACAAAAGAACGACCCTCTCTTCCTGCAGCACAGTGGGCATTTGGGGCAGTGCTGCAGGGGGGGGAAATGCTTGACTGGAGGCTCAGAATTTTACTGGACTGCAAGACAACCTTCAGAAATGGGGGTTAGAGGCAGGAAAGGAGATCCCAGGGGAATTTCTTGAGGTGACACATTATGACTCTGGGGGGAAAAAAGACTAGATGTGTGTAACATAACTCATTTTTTTTATCATCTGATGACTTAAATTTGCTGCATGTTATATCAGTCCAAATGAGATTATGCATATGCGGTAATACACACCCCTAAATGATCAGGGACTTGCAGCCAGAAGGGTTCATTTCTCACTCATACTAAAACATCTATAATGTATTAATGAGAACTTCAGCTCAGGATTCTAGGCTGATGGAGCAGCCGCCCTAGAGAGCTTTGCCGGTGCCTTGACAAAGGGAAACATAACTCTTGAGTGTCTTGCACTGGAGATTACTAACTCTTGACTCAGAAGTGGCACTTGTCATGTTGGCTTTTCATTTGCTTAATGCTACAACTGACCAAAAGTGGCCAAGAATGCAAGTCTACCGTGTGTCCAGGAAGCAGAGAATAGAGACTATTTGGTGAACAGTCCTATGATTATCAATAGTTACACAGCTCTGTGATAGCAGAGGGAGAGCTTACTGCTTTGACCAAGCCTTTCCTAAACTCCTGCCAGTGGTGGTGGGTCCCTGCTGTTCGGCTGGGAATTCCAAATCAAGGGCATCAGTACAGGACCTCAAAGCGGATGAAGTCTGCCTCCTTCTCTCACGTTTTCTTGCCTCGTTCTAAATTCCCTTCGTTCCTTACAAAGGCATACTTTAAAATATCAACATACAAGTAGTGACTCATTCTTTCTTTAATTTCTCCTCCAAATTCAGGTACTGTTCCAATCACCTGCTGCTTTAACATGGCCAGTAAGATCTCTCTTCAGAAACTGCAGAGTTACAGAAAAATCAGTAACGGCAGATGTCCCCAGAAAGCTGTGATGTAAGTAGACAAAGCTCACCCTCTCCCAGCCCTGAAGTTCGTTTCTAGGGGGAAGAGGTCAAGAATTGTGTCGGAGTTACCTAGAGTCACAGACTCAGAGAATTTGACCTCTATCGTCCAATTCATGGACGTTGACTACAGGGCATTTCCACTCTCGGCTCTCTGTCTGCACGCTTGTTTGGGTCAGACCAGTCCCTTCGGGTTGAGAGCAAAGACGGCTTGCCTGAGCCATCAGGAGAAGCAGCTCGTCCCAGAATCCCATCCCTCCTCTGCCTGTTCCTTCACCCCGTGGCAGATGGTCCTGGAAATGTTGGGGTTAAACAGACGCAGTTTTCAAAGACGGTCTTTCTCATTGCTTCTCCTCTTTCCCACAGCTTCAAGACCAAAAAGGCCAAGGAGATCTGTGCTGATCCCAAGGATAAGTGGGTCCAGGATGCCATGAAGTACCTGGACAAAAAATCCCAAACTCCAAAGCCATAAAGATTCATCTTTTTTGAAACCAAACCAGAGCCTGAGAATGCTTCATTAATTTTGCCTGGCCTCGCTAAGATGCGTTCTGAGATAATCTCATCACCCTTCTGAAGGCAATGACTTTTATTTAGTAATTTATGATATATTTCCTTTAAGTTATTGATGTTTTTAAACTTCTCTGCCATAAAGACCATTTGTTTGTAAAAATGTAAAGCTTTGGCCAGGTCCCTTTTCCTCTGTGAACCCCAATTTAATCCTCCTCAAAGTAATGTTACTGTGTTTCTTTGGAGTAATGTTACTACTCTCCTCCCTACCTCCCTGGGATCTAGTAAGGATCCTGGCAAAGATCATCAATATGAAAATGTTTAGTATTTTTAAGAAGACATTGCTCTTGTGAACCAAAGGTGTGACTCAATGTTAAATGGAAATCAATATTATTTTAGGAATGCATAAAGTTCTATTTCGTATGACAGTCAGCAGTTTGATTTTTGTGGGGAATGCACACTGAGCTGGGAGGTAGACAGGTAGAAGGAGGGGTGACATGTAGAGTTACGGGGGTTTCCGAGAAATGGCCGTTTGGTTTGGCTGGCCTTCAGTGCGATTCAGGGTAAAACTGACAGGACCAGACACATCTTTCCTGTCCCCCTGGTTCCAGTCCCCAAGAGTGGTTTCCCAAACCTCAAGTACTTCACTCAGTTATACAGCGGGATCCTCGCTGCCATTTTTTTCCTGGCCAAACTCATGCTGGTCCACAGTCTCTCCTGCAACCCATTGCAGCAGTTTGTGATACTCTCCGTGTGCCTGACTTTACTCCTGGATTGTCCTCCAGCCCAGAATACTCAGACCAATCAGAGGAAGGTTAGATGGCCTTTGGCAAGAGGTTCATTCAGACCAAAGCCTGACAGGCACTCTAAGGGGCATAAGCTAGGTCTTGATGGATGGACAAGGGCCAGGGCTCTTTTAGAGGTATCTCAGGCTAGGTGGAAAGATGGGAGGGATAGCTTTAGAAAATACCTGGAAGTGAAGATGATCACAATGTGTTTTTCGAGTTGGGTGGAAGCCCGCAGCAAAGGTGTCAGGGCTGGGGACTGAGAGAAATGATGGGGAAGTCTGAGAAGGTGGGCAGTTTGTGCTCCATTCAAATAGCAATAAGTAAGATGAACATGTCATTTTTATCATCCAAATTAGGACTTCTGAGAATAAAAGGAGCGACCGTTAATAATTAGGCTGGGACAACAGATATAAATAAACACTGTTCCAGGCAAGCCAGAGCGAGTACTAACAGGCATGGGAAGTACTTGAGTACTGGCTACTCAAGTACTAACAGGCATGGGAAGTTTTGATTCAGTGGGTTAGGGGAGTACCACGATCAGAGGCGCTTCAGGGGTAATAACCATGTGGCTAAGGGCCAAGCTCAAGAGCTTCCGACCAAATGGGACAGGACCTACACTTCCTGTGTAGCAACTCATCTCGGGACTCCTCTAATTGCAGGCAAATGAAACTGGCCTGCATTTCTGTCAGTCATGTGACTCCCTATGCCTGGACGCAGAGACCAGCTACGTCCCCAACGGTAGAAAAAGATCATAGGTACCCTGCTCATGTAACTCCATTGGTCTAAGGCTGCCAATCTGGAGGGTCAATTGTCCGCTCATCATCCTGTGTCCAGGGACACCATTCACACCAAAGTCCCATTGGTCCACTACATGTGGTGGCCTTGGCAGGTAATATAAGTGAGGCACAAGCAACAGCACTGACCTAGAAGATAGACAGGTGACTTCCATGTTATCCCTAAATCAAGTCTCTCTCTCTATGGCATTTTGGGCCTTGATTATCCCATCCATAATCTGAGGATAATAATGTTTTAGGAATGAAAGTAAGGAATCTTAACAGATGACCCCACAAGATTTCCTGCACTGAGGGTACTTTCTCTTGGGAAACATCGCTATCTTCATCCACTGGGGTGGTGAGGAAGGTTGGGCGAGGGTTCTGTATCCACACTCCCAAGTGAGACAGAGGACCAGGTAACTGCCCACCTACAATATCTCAAACTGCCTTTCTGGGAAACTTCTCTATGAGAGACTCAAGTAGAAGCATGGACCTCAGGAATGATCAGAGAGCTTTTAGTGGCTACCACAGAATGGCTTCCATTCAGGCAAATCACTGAACCCCACTCCAAGCACAATAAACCTCCCTATTTCTCCTGCAGCCAGGCAGACTTCAGCCCTAAACCTCAATTAGGGACGCTCCAAACGTCAGCATGTCCAGGAGGCAGGCACCAGCAGACCAGCCGTGGGGTGACCACAGGACAGCTCCCTGGGAGCAGCAGATTCTCTGGGGCCAGGAAAGTCTCGAAGAAGGTATCAAGAAGGGAGAGGAGAGGGGGGAGAAATGCTTTCATCTGTGCCAGACTAAGCAGAATTTTCTCACATGCCCTATGCCAAGCTCTCTCTCTCTTCCCTTTCGAGGAATCCCTACTCCAATTTGCCACTAGCTCGGCACAGCATCACCTGCCCCCGGAGCATAAAATTGTGGGCACAGAGCCATGGATATTTGTAAGTCTTCTGATGGCACATACATCCCAACCAGGAACCAGAGATGTCCCCAAATGGGAAACAAACTCTTAGATGAGGATTGTCATACGAAGGGCACTGGAGCTGTGGAAAGCAGGACAGAGCCTCGGGAGAAATCATGTTGTGAACTTGTCACAATGCACGTTTCATCCAACCCCGTAAGAAGCTTTAGAACCGGGATAACCCGAATGGGGGTGAGGGCCCAGCCTTTTATACGCCCATTTCAATCAGTCATGGATGCCAGCTGCTCCTCGGAAAGGATAGACCTCTGGGCAAGGCAGCTCTCCTCAGCCAAGGGCACCCCCCCCCCAGAGGAAGCCCAGCTGAGAACTGTTGGCTGCCAAGGGTCAGCAGCTGGGGAAGGCACAGTTCAGTCCTGGGAAGGGAGGATACGGGCAGTATGCCGGAGAATCAGGACCCAGCCCTTGCGCAGCTCAGATTCTCTCACTTACGTAACACATGCTAGATAACTCCTCCAGGGATCTAATGAGCCTCCTTTTCTCAGGAAATTTGCAAGATGAACATTAGTGCAGTGAACTTGAGACTGACATTATGATTGGCAACCCACAGTCATTGGTGCCAATTCAACACCAATAAGAGTCCCCAGTTTGGGGTGCATTGAAGGAGGAAACTTGATTCAGTCCAAAACAGCTTCACTGGGATTCAACACAGCTGTAGAACAGCTGTGAGGCCAGGCTGGATAGCTCTGCTCTGAGATGCTTCACTCGGCTCTGTATGGTCATCTCCAGTGCTTCAGTTCAGCAGAGGAGACTCAGTTTTCAAGCTTTAGTAGAAAAGGAAAATGGGCTCCCATATAGATAGCTGGCCTATATAGACAGAAGCCCTGGCCCTGGCCGGTTGGCTCAGGGGTAGAGCGTCGGCCTGGAGTGCGGGGGACCCGGGTTCGATTCCCGGCCAGGGCACATAGGAGAAGCGCCCATTTGCTTCTCCACGCCCCCCCTCCTTCCTCTCTGTCTCTCTCTTCCCCTCCCGCAGCCAAGGCTCCATTGAAGCAAAGATGGCCCGGGCGCTGGGGATGGCTCCTTGGCCTCTGCCCCAGGCGCTAGAGTGGCTCTGGTCACGGCAGAGCGACGCCCCGGAGGGGCAGAGCATCGCCCCCTGGTGGGCAGAGCGTCGCCCCTGGTGGGCGGGCCGGGTGGATCCCGGTCGGGCGCATGCGAGAGTCTGTCTGACTGTCTCTCCCCGTTTCCAGCTTCAGAAAAATACAAAAAAAGAGAGAGAGAGAGAGAGAGAGAGAGAGAGAGAGAAGCCCTGATCCTTGTCCCTGATTGGATCATCCTCATGCAAATGAGGACGTTACATCCTCACAGTTTAATTGGTCCAAACGGGTCTTGATCTGTCAGAATAGAGCCACTCTGATTGGCTGGAGCTGCACAGTTCCAATTGGACGGGGAAAGCCTCAGTCTTATTGGTTGAAATAGGAATCCAGGAACTCCTTTATAAGGGCTGGCTCAGATGGCAGAAACACAGTGCTGACACAAAGGCAGGCAGTCCAGTTCCAGCTTCTCTGTGAAGTGCCACCAAATAACTAGTCAGTCGCCTTGATATATAATGCCATGAGAAGAACACACCATTGGCCTTTGTTGCTAGCAGGATGACACTTAACTACACTGGTCCTGGTAGTAGCCTGTGGGGCCACTGTGTAGCCTGAACCATTGCTCTCAAGGCTGCTCTCTTTCTGTGTTCACTGCCCAGCATTGCAGTGGCCAAGGTCAACTGGCTGCATTATTCCGTGTGCTTGGTCATCCAGTGCCTCTCTTGTTCTCTAAATTTTCTGATGGATGTTAAACAAAGGTCTTCGTGTACTGTGTCTTGTTCCATAGGTTCATACACGTGCTCCTCTCCCATACCTCTTTTTCCCCAAATTTTCTACCTTATCCTTCCTGACCAAAAATCCACACCATTCCCCATAATGTATACATATTCTAACCTCAGTCTCACCTCTTTTCCTATACAAGTGGGTGGCCAGTAACACTACCTCCAGCTTGGATCCCCCTCACACCTGTCTTTCAAGGACAACCCTGAGTTGAACTGTAGGACAACTGCCATCATTTTTGGCTTGTATCTGCACATTGACCTAAATTATCTGTGAACCAAGCTGAGCCTTTTCCTTCCTCCGTTAGCTGATCATCAGCGACTTCTCAGGTATCCGTCGGTGTGAACTGAGGGGAAGGCACAGAGGTGTGGACATCCCGGGGGTCTCAGCGGCCTGCTCATGTGGCTTCCTGTGGCCGTCAGCACTGGGTGTGCCCAGTCCCAATGCACTGCTTTAGTCCCACAATGGATGGTGGCTGGGCCCACCTGGCATTAGAACTTGGTCAATTTGACTGAATCCAGCTCACAATGGGCAATTTTGGCCGCAGAGTCACTTGAATTCCTATGGCCAGGCTCCTTGTCTCCGCAAGAACCATTAACACACCAGGAACTTTTTGCTCAAAAGATATAACTTCTACTCTTTAATAGACATGGCTTTGGTCCAGATAATAGAGGTCTATGTTATAATTTTCCTACTGAGCCAGAGGCAGCACGGGGCACAGTGGGCTCCTTTCCCATCGCTGTTAACATGCCTAATACTGTGAAGTCAGCCGGACCTGCTGCAGAGCCCACTCGTGCTCAGCACCCAGCCACAATTGCGGCCCTTCAGGTATGTGGTCAGAAGAGTCTTCCTGAACAAAGGGAAGCTGACTGCCAGGCACAGTGCCCCTTTTCTAATGATGGGAGGCAAGAGATGCCATCACTAGTCCCTACTTTGAAGGGGAATGTCCTGGTATGCCCACAAACTCTGCCTGTGGAGTGCTCCGGAGCTGGAGTGCCCCTTCAAAATTATCCCAAATTAGGAGAAGAGAGCAATCATTAGATGTGGGCTGTCCCGAGAAAACGGGGTAAGACCTTGAAGAAGCCCACTTCACACAGCCAAGGGCAAAGTGTCTTCCCAAAGAGGCACTCATTGGAGGCCTGTTGGCCACCAATGTGGTCAAAGCTGGAGGAATGACCACCTTGGTCCTGACAATGGATGGGGCTCCAGGGAGAACCCACTCAAAGGATGCAGGCCTGGGCCGAGCCATAATCTCTGAGCCCTGGCTGGTTCTGCAGCTAGCTTGTAACATAATTATTAGAAATTCACGTCTTCTCACTCGGCTTTCGTTTACCTAATCATAAAATGGATTCTTGGACTAGATACTGTATATGACTTCTAATTGGCTGTGCATTAAAAATCACCAGGGACATCTCTAAAAGCACAGGTTCTCAGTTATCTTCCCTGAAGTTCAATGTGTCAGAATGGGCGTAGGGCCAGGGAACCCTATTCTACCTCCTAGCCTGGCTCCAGCTCTGGTCTGCCCTGGATTGGCTGTGTAATCTTTGGAAAATCACTTAATCTCACTGATAAAATGGGGATAAAGACATCTACCATTAGAGGATTCTGTGAAATAATGAGCAAAGAGCACTGTAATAAAAGTGTGGGTGTGTGTTCAACAGAGTTAAAAACATGTTTGCACAGACAGCTCTCACTTTTATAAGCTTTGAACTTTGTTCCGTACGAGGAAAGCATTTAGCTTCTCTAAGCCTCAGTACTTTTATCTTTATAATGAGGATCATAAAAGCATGTATCTCAGAAGGATTAAATTAGACAACACCTGTAAATTCTGTATTCCCTGGCACAGAGAACAAAATCAACAAAAGCAACCATCATTACTTATTGAACATTTACTGCTTGCCAGTTGCAATGCAAATGAATTTGTAGAATGTTTCCTCCCAGAAGTTACAAGCAACTTTGGAAACAGCTGGTAGCAAGCCCCGGCTGGTTCTCTTCTGTAGAAGGGAGAACTGAAGCCCAGGGCATGAGGGAGAACTGTATAGTGGAAGGTGCAGGGGACAGATCAGGTTACCCAGACACTGAGATTCGTAAGCCTCTAATACCCTGTGTGGCCTCAAGGATTTCATTTCTGTCCTTGGGCCTCTGTTATTGTTGTGTTGTTGTTTTAACCTTAGAAAAGAGGGGATTCAGAGCATCTGAGTTTTCAGGTCCTGTTCAATTCGTTCTTTGGTTGTGTGGTCTCAGAGGCGATCTAAATCCAACTGTACACAAAGCTGGGACTACAGAGTCATGGGTTGCAATTCCCACCTTATTCCCTAGGAACCAGGTAGGAAGGCAGGGGTCTGTTTCCACAACAAGGGACTAATTTCCTGTCCCCACCAGAGGTATTCCTGACCACAGACTTCCTGTGCAGCAGCAACAGAGAATGTAAATTGAATCTGCTCTGCAGGAGGGCTGGCTGGGACGGTCACCAGGAGAGAGAACTGAGAGAGATGCCTGAGAGCACCCCGTTCCCTGCAGAAGGCAGCTGAGCTGGGCACAACCGTTGCCCAGCCTGCACGGTAGGGAGTTCTGTACGCAGCGGGAAGCTGACGTCGGGGAGGGAAACTGCAAAATGAAAGGCCAGACCAACTGCCTGGCATCCCTGGACACTCCCCCAGCTATGACACCGGCATCGCCCCACGGCTCTTGTCCCTGCAACACATCGGCTACATTTCTCTGAGGCCCAGAGTACTCAAAATTCTGATCCCTGTCACTTTCTCTGGAACCTCTTCCTCTATCTGCCATTTCTTTTTCTTTTTCTTTTTCTTTCTTTTTTTTTTTTTTTTTTTTTTTTTTTTTTTGTATTTTTGTATTTTTCCAAAGTTAGAAGCCAAGAGGCAGTCAGACAGACTCCTGCATGCACCTGACCGGGATCCACTTGGTATGCCCATCAGGGGGTGATGCTCTGCCCCTCTGGGGCGTTGCTCCAATGTAACCGGGCCATTCTAGTGCCTGAGGTGGAGGTTATGGAGCCGTCCTCAGCACCCAGGCCAACTTTGCTCTAATGGAGCCTTGGCTGTGGGAGGGGAAGAGAGACATAGAGAGGAAGGAGAGGGGGAGGGGTGGAGAAGCAGATGGGCGCTTCTCCTGTGTGCCCTGGCCGGGAATCGAACCCGGGACTTCCACATGCCAGACATATGCTCTACCACTGAGCCAACTGGCCAGGGCCTCTATCTGCCATTTCTTGTGGCTCCTTTTTTATATTCCCGGCATTCCTGGAAAACCATCCCCCTGCAATGTATCTTTATTTGGAAGCATGAGGAAATTTGGGGTGGAAAGTATGAGAATTCCATTGTCTCATGCTTTGAGTTCTTTCTCCATGACTCCCTTGCCATGCTTCCTCTGAAGTCCCGAAAAGTAATGACTGTTAAACTTCATGAGAGCTTACTATGTGCTAGTAGTTACTGTTCAAAGCACTTTTCATACGTCAATTCATTCAACTCTCGAAACTTGTATTATCCTCATTTTCAGACGTGGAAACTGAGGGCCAGTTTCTTATCCCACACTTTCCTGCCTCCCATGGTTGATGAGCATGGGCTCTTGTCTCGTGGACACAAGCAGGCATTTTCTTGAGTCCCAAGACAGAGGCACTCTGGGATTTCACTTCGAGGGAGGAAGTTCCTAGAGGGAAGGGGCTGTGTCAATAAAAAACCATAGTCCTTGATCTACTGATCTGACATCCATAAGAAGTATCCAGTCCCCTCTGGGCTGGGCCCCCGTGCCTTCCTCCATGTCTATGCAGCACTGATAGAGCTTCATTGAGAACTACAGTCGACTAGGGCAGAGGGAGCCCAGTCAGAAGCAGCGATGAGGGCAGAGTGCAGGGATAGCTGCACAAATGTCCCTGGAAGGCTTGAAGCCAGTGTTTCATGCTGTATTTTTCCTCTGGTGCCCTCACGGTGCTGTTCCCCATCTCTGCACCGCCTGTACACTAGAGGGAGCCAGTCCTCAGCAAGTAGGAACGGTGAGTGGATTGTGTTCATACCCTGTCCATTGGTGACATCTCCAATACCGAGTCTTGATGTGTGTGTTATGGGAAGAGAGGAGTTTCAATAGATTCATACCTCTCACAACATGCCTTTCCCTGGAGTCCTGGGTGAGGGACAGGGCCCTCCAGCCCCTGCATCCCACAGACTGCTCCACTTGCTGCTGGACGGGATCCCCTTATGAACCCACTTGGGGAAAGACTTCGACAGCTAAACCAAGATTTACAAACCACGGCACTCCAAATTCTTTTCTTGCCACCCAGCTTTGACACCCTCTGATGCTAAGATCCAAGAACTTGATCACTGTAGAATTCCTGAAGTCCTTTCTTCAGCCGAAATTCTACTTGCATACCGTCGTGGGTCTAATGAAGTTAGCAGGATTTAGCAATGCGGAGGTGCCTCAAGCCTCCGGTTGGGATCCCAGCCACAGTGCCGACCCCTCCTGGCGCTGCTGCCAGAGGCGGGAACAGGAGGGATTTTGGGTCCGCTCATCTCTCTCATGCCCACACTTTTCTCTCTTCCTCTCTTCTCTACAGCAGGTATTTCAGTGAAGAGAAAGTGGAGCCCTTAAGATGATACAACTCAGAGCATTTCCTGTTCTCAAGCTGGGAATGACTGTGTTAACCGGACTGAAGGAATCCGCTTGCCTGCACGTGTCAAAGTCAATCCAACATGAACAGAAGTTTGCAGCAGAGAAAGTAAAAATTTATTAAGAAAATGGCACCAAGCCAGGAGTCACAGGTGACCTCATGCTCACAGACCTGGCTCCTGGATGACTTCTAGGGAGTGGGTTATACGGCGGGAAATAATTAATTATGGTGGAGGCAGTGCTGTGGTTTTATTGATTGGTTGGTGCTAGGGTAGGAGGTAATCAATCATTGCCTCTGGTCCTGATGTCAGCCGTGGCATTGCCCTGTTGGGTTTCGCAAGGGTGTGGTCGGTGGGATTGGTCCAGTTTTCTGGATCTGGAACTAAATACAGCTGAGCCCTCAATGTTACCTTTAGTTGGACTAAAACTCTGCCTCTGTGGTCAACAGACACAAGGCTCTGTTCCTAAGATTATTTGATGTTGACCAGAACCTCATTGCTCTCAGGGCTTAAGGATTAAGGGAGCAGACATGCAAAGGAGAGGGGGGTGGGTGCATCAGGATGCTTCTAGACTGGACAAGGCCAGTTTGAAGCAAAAGGAAAGAGATAAAAGATCAGATTAAAGAACTGAAGTTTCTGCGTGGTCACAGCTGCAGC
Organism: Saccopteryx leptura; assembly: GCF_036850995.1. Classification (NCBI taxonomy): domain Eukaryota; kingdom Metazoa; phylum Chordata; class Mammalia; order Chiroptera; family Emballonuridae; genus Saccopteryx; species Saccopteryx leptura. The sequence continues at coordinate 340,394,254 of NC_089504.1, forward strand.
TCCCTTTCCTATCTGACCCGCTTTAGTCTCAAGCCTGGATGGAAAATGTGCTCAGTCCCGGCCCCCCTGGTCTCCTCGCCCATTTCCTGGAAACCTCCACAGGACCCAGAGCCTACTCTGCAGGTTTCAGATCCCATTTCATCATTCCTGCCCGTGGCCCTGCCAAAGAAAAGACTTCCCTCCCAGCCTCCTCACTCTCTACCTCCTGCAAAATAGTGAATCACAACTTTAAGAAAAGGCTTCCCTCCCAGCCTCCTCACTCTCTACCTCCTGCAAAATAGTGAATCACAACTTTATAAAAAAAAACAAAAACAAAAAAAAAAAAACCCAGCCAGGGCAGCCAGAGGAGCAGAGAAGCTGAGACAAACCAGAAACAGCCATGATTTTAAGAAGTGTGGGCTGTGCTCCCACAGAGGAATGTCCTTCGACTTGGCTGGTCTGCATGCAGTTCAAGACAGGCAGAGTGGTTCCAGTACTGGGATTTCAGTGCCCAATATCAGCTTTCCGGGACTCCAGGACTTGGGTCACCTGTCTAGCACCAGCCCACAGCCAGTGAACATCTCCCACCTGGTTTACTGCAATAGCCTCCAGAATACCTCCCTTCCTTTAGCCATCCTCCTCCATCTATCCTCAGCACCAAGGAAACACTGACATAACGTGAACTGAGACCTCAGAAAAAGGCTATGTGACAATAGACTTATTTAGTCAGGTGGCACTTTTCAGTGAAGAAGAGATATAAGCAGGATCTGTCTTAAAAGACAGGGCGAGGCCCTGGCCGGTTGGCTCAGTGGTAGAGCATCGGCCTGGTATATAGGAGTCCCAGGTGCGATTCCCGGCCAGGGCACACAGGAGAAGCGCCCATCTGCTTCTCCACCTCTTCCCCTCTCCTTCCTCTCTGTCTCACTCTTCCCTTCCCGCAGCCAAGGCTCCATTGGAGCAAAGTTGGCCCGGGCACTGAGGATGGCTCTGTGGCCTCTGCCTCAGGCGCTAGAATGCCTCTGGTTGCAACAGAGCGACACCCCAGAGGGACAGAGCATTGCCCCCTGGTGGGCATGCCGGGTGGATCCCGGTCTGGTGCATGAGGGAGTCTGTCTGACTGCCTCCCTGTTTCCAACTTCAGAAAAATACAAAAAAAAAAAAAAAAAAAAAAAAAGACAGGGCGAGATAAGAGGAGCTGGTTCCACAGTTCAGGACCGAGAATAGGACAGGAGTTTAAACATTTTAGAATGCAAGCTTAGAGTTATATTTCAGAGATCTTAGATGTCAATATGGGCCATTTGAGTTCAATTCTAAAGGTGACAGAAAGACACTGAAGGTGCCCCTTGGGGACCTGAGGCACAGCCTGGTCTGGGACCAGGCACTGGGTGATCTCCAAGGTTCCTGTGTGAACTTACATTTGGTGTCTACCCCCTGGATCTTCAACTTGCATGATAGTCTTTGTCATGACCTGCTTAACTCTTACATGGGTTCCTGGTGATCTCTAGTCCTGGCTCATCGCGGTTTAGCTAGGCGACCTGCTGGGAAGCACTTCACCTCTTCCCTTGTAAAGTATCTTTCCATTGTTTCTACGAGTTCATGATCTTTGAATAAATTTGAAACAAAGCTGTAAGATATAGCCAGGACTTAGAATTCCCATGGTATTCTTTCCCTTGACCCTGACATTCCTTGGGAATCACTTATGAAGATGGGTGATTCTGCTACAGAAGGCTCATTTCTTTCCCAGTGCTGATTTATTCTTGTCCACTACTAACTTACTGTGTGGACCACAGTCTCACCATTCACCAGCTCTTAAGTGACAAGCATTTCATTGTATATGCTTCAGCTAACCGCTAAGTAGGAAGTCCCCGCAGAGGGGGTGAGAGAGAGAGACGGCAGAACGACCACTTCCCTGGGGATCAGACAGAACAGCTGCACAACTTGGATAATCTCAAGTTCCATTTTAGCTTTCCACATTGAGATTTCCCAACACCAGATTAAAAACAAAACCAAAGGGGGAAAATTGCAAAATCAAAGAGACCTGGAGTTTTAAACTCCCTGGAGATCTTGGCCATGGTGCCTCTCGGTACCTATTATCCCTGGGATCTGTGTCCCTTCCTCCTGGGGCCCAGAGCATCCTGCACCTCTGGTTCATATGAGAATCCGGGACCTCATCCTCTTCTGTATCCAGGGGACTCCTTTTATTGCCTCATCTATAGTAGAGGACTTCCTGAAGGTCTATCTCTGCCACTGTCTCCACTTAGAAACAGAAAAACAACTAAGGAACATTTGTCTACAAGTCCATACTCTGGGTCCTTTCCTAGCTGCCTCTAGGTCCCTCACTACAGCCCCCTCATTATCAATATCCATAACAGCTAACTTAAGTACTTACATTGTGCCAACAGCTCATAGGCAATGCCCTTTTCCTGTGTCAACTTGTTTAACTCCCACCCATTTTACTGACAGGAAAACTGAGGTACAATGAGCTGAAACAAGCATCCAAGCATCCAAATCCTGGCGGTCTGGCTCCAGAGTTCGTGATCTTAACCACCACTTCACCTTCAGGAGATAAGCAGGAAAGTATTATTCCCAGCCAATTCCTGGTGTTTATTTTATTTTATTTTATTTTCATTCTCTTTTCTTTTCTTTCTTTATTTTTTGAGAGGAGGGACAATAGTGAGACAGATTCTTGCATGCGCCCTGACCGGGTTCCACCTGGCAACCCCCATCTAGGGCTGATGCTCAAACCAGTCGAGCCACCGGCTATGGGAGGGGAAGAGAGAGAAGGGGGAGAGGAAAGGGAAGAGAAGCAGATGGTCCCAGGAACCAAACCAGGGACTTCCATACGCTGAGTCGATGCTCTATCCACTGAGCCGACTGGCCAGGGCCAATTCCTGATGTTTCAAGAAGATAATCATGGGAGAATAAAAGACAAGAGCATAGTTATCTCTTGGCCCAGAAATGACCAACATGTCACAAAAAATGGGGTCCTCCCTGACTTTCTGCCCATGGAGGACATCAGTAAAGAACCACATCATTATTTCTCATGGCCTCAGGTAGCCTCACGATCTTTCCAACAACTATCTTGGGTTGACATTCACAGTGAAACCAGTGTGTCACCCTGATCTATGCATCCTCACATTTATGGAGGGGTCAGAGGGACCTAACGGAATCTGGTTAGGTCACAGAGCTACTTGGCAGGCAAGCCAAGGTTAAGCTTGACAGGAATCCCTTGCATCTCCTAACCCACCTATAATGCTCATAATAAACTTTTACTGTTTTTTCTATTTTTGCTTCCAGATGCACCTTTTCTATCAAGCTATGTCACTGGAGAATAAAAACATCCTGGGCCTTGCATGTGAATTGGGGAGTGCATATATATACTTAATTTTGCAATCATGCTGTACTATGTGTATGATCAGTTCTATCTGATGCAATTGGCAGGGACATCCCCTAAGCTTTAAAAAGCAGCAATCCTGGAAGGGTTTAAGTTCCCATTTCTTGCCAGAGGAAACCCTGAGGTCAGGGATGTGTTTCAAGTTCTGTAACTTTTGCATTGTTAAGAGATGATTCTGTGGTTCCAACAAATGGGATATATAAGTGGTAGAAGTTTTAAAGTCTCTCATCAGTAAGAAAAAGAAAGTCTTAAACTAAGGAGATTACCAGATGATTCACAAGATAAAAACATGAACCATTGAAACTGCACATGAAAATTCCAACCAAGAAATAAGAATGAAAACAAATTGATACAGAAATGTCATTTTTTAACTTACTTTTTAATTGAAGTAATACTTTTCTTCAAAAAAGTTGTCAGTTTTATACATGTTTACATTCCACATAGCCACCACCTTGAGCAACATCTGCAGAACTTTTCCATTCCCCAGAAATCGCCCTCCTGCCTCCTGCCCACTCGTAGCCCCAAAGGAGAACCTTTCACCTGAATTCTATCACTATAGGTTACTTTTCCCTATATACAAGGCTGTATTTTTATTAGAAACAATTTTCTACTGCTGTCATCATAAAGAAGCACAAAATCAAAGACTCAAACCACATAAATTAATTCCTTTCCTGCGTCATCTCTTGTGGAATTAGATTGAGCCCACCTGGAGGACTCAGGCTAGGCCCCCACCTCAAGGTCTTATTACCCTGGACCACCTCTGCCACGTGAGGTCACATAGTCACCGATGCCAGGGGTTAGGGAGTGACTATTTGGGGCGTGGGGTGCCCATTATTCTGCTTGTCACAAATAATAAATCTTTCCAGGATAAAACCTCTTAAAAAGTATATAGAATGGGGATTGGTATTAAAAGCTACAACATTTCATACATTGTATGTATTAATTCCACAGATACAGAAATGAGTAAATACGTGGGTCAGTATTTTTAAACTGTTTTTTCATCAAAATATTAATCCAAATTATTTTTAAAGTGAAAACATAAATATATAATAAACACACCCAACTACTATCTATCTGTCCTATATGAAGCTTTTAACATTCAAGCAATTGAAGACTATGAGTTGGAAAAGTGCACCACTAATGTTAATTGAAAGTAAGTTGTAGCCTGACCTGTGGTGGCGCAGTGGGTAAAGCATCGATCTGGAATGCTGAGGTCACCGGTTCGAAACCCTGGGCTTGCCTGGTCAAGGCACATATGGAAGTTGATGCTTCCTGCTCCTCCTCCCTTCTCTCTCTGTCTCTCTTCTCTCTAAAATGAATAAAGTCTTTAAAGAAATAAAATTTAAAAAAGAAAAAGCAGTAAATATTACCATGTGTGCATTATGTCCGTATATGTGTGTATGTATATACATGAATATATGGATATTTGTATGTGTCTGTATGTGTAGATACACAAAAACGTATATAATACATATGTATGTATATTCCTGCACAGTAAAATGAAGAGAGAAGAAAGGGATAAAACAAAGAAAACTCTCAGCCGGGTTCAACCTTCATATTTAAAGCACAAATAGGTGACCAATTGTCTGGATTTGCCCAGGATGGAAGGGTGTACTGGGTCAGTCAGTGACCTTTTAGTGCTAAAAGCGAGAAATTTCAGGCCAAACAGGGACCACTAAATGCAGATACGTGTGTGTTGTCCTTTCCTTTAGGCATTTCTGTGTATTTTTCATGTTCCCTACAAAAGTGTGTGCAAACATTTAAAACTCCTTTGGGTGTCTTACTTTGAGCTGTGGAAAATGTGAGAGTCTGGGCCTCGGAAGGATTGCAGAAGCCGGTCTCAGAAGTTTTAGATACGGGCAAGACAGGCAAGACCCACCGCAGATGCAGCAGACCTGCCCGTGGACCGTGGACGGCAGACGCGGGAAGAAGCACCGAGTGTGCAGGTCCGCACAATGGCAGCAGCTCTAGGTGGGTTCCCACCACTGCGCTCCTCTGATTCTGTAGGATTACAGCAAGCTCAAGGGTTGCAATGAGAAACCGCGAGGCTAAAATTGAACACGAGAGCCGCAACTGGCAATAACAGTTTCTTATTGGAGATCGCCATTGTGGGAAGAGGCCAATCCTGCTGCTGCCGATGACAATGTGTGTGTGTGTGTGTGTGTGTGTGTGTGTGTGTGTGTGTGTGTGTGTGTGTGTGTGTGTGTGTGTGTGGCGGGGGTGGGTGGGGGTGGGGGCTGGGGTCAGTGCTGACATGGCCATGCGGCGGCCCATTGCTGTGTCCATGCTGCCGGATGCTTTGAGAGAGAGGTTTTACTTCTTTTCAATTCAACCATGTGATAGAACGCACTGACATGCATTATACTGACCTAAAGTTTCCACAACTGACTTAAAATGTTACGCATTCCTATCTTTAAAAATGTAGAATAAAATCAGTTGTTATTTCTGACAGAAAGATAATAAAACATGTTTGGGTCAGAATGTGTGAATCATAATATATATATATATATATATATATATATATATATATATATATATATATATATATTATATATATATATATATACATACTGCTCACAAAAATTAGGGGATAATTCAAAATGAAGATGAAGCGATAAAGAAAAAGTAGCATTTGATTTTTTTTTTATTAAATAAGAACATCAGAAAAGCAAACGACAAGTCAAAGAATGTTGTTCGATTGTGCAAATGAGATGCAAAATCAACTTTTATTTCACTGGTGAGAATGCAGAGAATGTACAAAAGGCTGAAAGTACTGGAGTATCTGCACGTTCCCTGATCCCCTACTTTCTGTGAGCAGTGTAGTATTAAATCAGGTAGACTACTTGGTTTTAAATTTTAAAAGAACACTGATGTAGACAAACAAGGACTATTACGTTTGAGACTTGGAACACTTAATAGCACAATGACTCTTCACAGTGTTTAACAGGCACTCACTTAAAAGCTGTTGGCCTTCATAAATTTAATTATGATCTTTATAAATAATGAAATAAAAATATTGCTCTGAGGACCAGTTAACACCTGTGTCCATTAAGGACTTTTAATAATTTCCCACTTTACTGAATTGATGTGGTTAAACTTGACACAGCAGTCATTAGTCGAGTTCCCTGACATTTGCATAAAAGTTGTTTGTGCAGGAGGAGGGAAAAAATAATGCAGTGTGTTTGATTTAGAATGCTGTAGGGTGTGCTAAATTATGAAACTATGTAGACTCACCACTCTGCCTCATTACAATAAAAATGTGGGTTTTTTTTAAAGTGGGTTACTTTGAATGTGAAGTAAATTGTTTAATCTAGGAATATTGCACAGAATCTAGGAATTGTTAATCTAGGAATATTGCATAGAATGGACAGTTCTTTACAATGGTGAATAGTTAATAAGCTGATATGGGTAACATGGGGCATACAGTGGTGACTGGAGACAGCCACTGTTACTTTTAGTTCCTGTACTTCTGTCACCCAGTAGGACTCTGCTTCCATGCTGCCTGGAAAACAGGAGTCACTTTGATAGATAAAACACAGGCAGGAATGACATGTGTCACTTCAGGCAGAGACCTTTAAGAGGCTATAAGAATCTCCATGTCTGTTTGACCTCCACAGGGGCCAGGGATATTCCCGATGACGAAGACTCCAACAGCCCAAGGGAGGAAAGAAGACTCTAACAGCCCAAGGGAGGAAAGACGATGGCAGAACCAGAACCCTCCATTTAACTATTCGTCAGGAAACTACTGGAATCTGACTAAGAGGCAGTCTGTGTTATGCTGTGACGTGCTGCACTACACTGTTCCGTGGCTATCAGTAGAGATAGTGTGGGGTGAATCAGTGCCTAGAATTCATACTGCCAAGCCAGCCAGGAACCCAGGATCATAGCAGATGCCTCCCACATAACCAGCAGAGCAGGTATGGGGGCTTCTATCCACATCCCAGTGACACCCCCCACCCCCACCCAAACCGTGGGACAACTGAACAGCTTGCTGCCATCAAGACAATGTCCTGGTTCCCGTGATAGCAAGGACTTGTTCTCAGATGAAGTCTAACAACCTTGCCTACCCCTCCTCCAGCTCTTATCCCTAAACACCATTCTGGTATGTATCCTAAAATTCCAGTTGAGTCCATGGAGTTAAAAAGGACAAAAATAAACATTACTAGATAATTTATTTTGTCTCAATAGGTCCTTGGTGCCAAGAAAATATTAGGGTTGAGTGGGGAAACGATGAATGATAAGCTACAAGTAGAATCTGTTTATGTTTCTCTTGTTAAGACATATCAAGTAATCCTCCTTGAAGTCTTTTACATTTCAGCTGGGACCACAATTGCTTATTTCTAAAACATGAACTTACAGACATAAACCATTGGAGATACTGGGCCTCCACTAGAATCAAGACCCTGTCCTTACCAGGGACCAAACAAGGAGGCCCAATGCATAATTGGACACAGTAACCATATCTCTGAGTGTTGTTCTTTTTTTTTGTTTTTATTTTTCTGAAGTTGGAAACGGGGAGGCAGTCAGACAGACTCCCGCATGCGCCCGACCGGGATCCACCCAGCATGCCCACCAGGGGGCAATGCTCTGCCCATCTGGGGCATTGCTCTGTTGCGACCAGAGCCATTCTAGCACCTGAGGCAGAGGCCATGGAGCCATCCTCAGTGCCCAGGCCAACTTTGCTCCAATGGAGCCTCGGCTGCTGCGGGAGAGAAAGAGAGAGACAGAGAGGAAGGAGAGGGGGAGGGGTGGAGAAGCAGATGGGCGCTTCTCCTGTGTGCCCTGGCCGGGAATCGCAGCTGGGACTCCTGTATACCAGGCTGATGCTCTACCACTGAGCCAACTGGCCAGGGCCTGAGTGTTGCTTTTAATTCTTCACTAAAGTGTCAAAGTGACCCTGTGCCTCAGTTTACATATCTGTAAATAAGGCATTTGAACTAGATTGGCTATGGTTAAAAAAATCACCTGGACCACTTCAAAAACAGGAAATTTGAGTCTTCATTTCTAAAGATTCTGAGTCATTCTGTTGGAATGAAAGGCATATCTTTTATTAATAATAGCCCAAAGCATCCTGATATACACAGAGATCTGGAGATCGATGCACTGGACAGCCTCTGGGGTTTCTAGGACCCTCACTGTAGTCTTCTGCCTGGTTCTTGTCTTCCAACTTGGGATTGCATAATGGCTCTTGTTCCGACATGCCCACTCACCAGTCCTGGCTGATCACAGAGTAGTTGCACAACCTATAACAAACCATTTGCCTCTGTAATTCTTTCTCTCATTTGTAAAGGGAAAGGGTTAAATAAATTACAATGTCTCTTCCAACACATTCTATATTTTTGTGACCATTGAGGATACTTGGGATAGAACTGGTGGGGGGGAAGGAGGAGCTAATATCCTGATTCCCAGAACTACACATTCTTTGAGAACCATGTAGGAATCCAGAATAATTTCCACCGCAGGGTACCCATTTCCTGCTTTCCATTCACAGACAATTGTTTCTGACCTTGAGCTCCCCTTCACAACCACTGAACCAAACGGCTTTAGAAACCTGCTCATTGGGAAAATCCTGAGGAGAACAGAAAGACAAAAGGCAGAGTGACCACTTCCTTAAACCACACAGCCAGGCTTCTGGACACAACAGTTGCTGAATTTGCATGCCCTGAAGTTTCGTTTTATCTTACTGTTGGGATTTCTCGAATTCAGTTAAAAATACACACACACACACACACACACACACACACACACATACAAAAGAGAGGAAAAATTGCATCATCAAAGTGACTCACCAGCTGAGATTTCTGAGCTCCCTGTGAAACTGGGACCCTGGTGCCCCTTGGCTTGTCAGCCTTCTGAGGCCCAACAACATTCCACTCAGCGATCCCAGGGCCTTCATTCTATTCTCTTTCTGAGACACCCCTGGAGGTCTATCCTTACCACATATCTTCACTTGGAAGAAATTTTAAGGAAAACTTTTACAAAAGGCCGAGAATCATTCCCTCTCTTTCTAACATGCGTTAGACAGTGCAGCCACATTATTTGACTATTGATTAGAAGCTTATTGATCACTTTACCACATCCTACTTACTCTGCAAAGCAAGTTATCAGTGTCAAACAATTTAATAGTTTTAATAAACCTCATTTCCACATTTAAAATGTAAAGAACAGGAAAGGAATTTGAAGTATAAAAAAGTTAAATAACTTGCGCCTCTCTGACACAGAGATTAACTTGTGTTTCTAATTTACAAATTCAGACTTTCAATCACCATGTTATCCTGCCTCTCCAATGGCTGACAGCTAAGAACACTTCTCTGCTTTTTTCTGGCACCCTAGCCTCTCTAGTCTCTGCTTAGATCCTTTGTAGACAATCATAGGTGAATTAAGTTACAGAGAGATTGAATATTATTGAATCCAGGAATAAGAACTATGTTACATAGGTAGTAGTACCACCTTCTATTGCTATACCCATGGCAGACATCACTAATCAATCACAGCATTACATTTAATAACCCCAGGTAAGTCTTCACTAGTTTTTTGTTTGTTTGTTTGTTTGTTTTGTTATTTTTCCTCCCAGAAAACTTTCTGGTCATCCACCATCAATTGATAAAGCTAATACATGATTAAAAACTATTTATCATCCTTGAACTTTTTAAAACCCCTTATTTTATAGATGAGGACACTTAATCTCTGAGTCAAGATTTGCCCTTAGTCACATTGGACAATCATTGGATAGTTATTGGCTAAATCAAGACTGGATTCAAGTTATTTAACACATTATTCCCTTCATTTTCACTAACCCTTATTGATTCCTAATAATTGTGATTTTTGCTACTATTTCTGTCATCTACTTCATATAAAAAGCCATCTGATATAAGAAACTGAATGTGCTAATCACAAGAAAAAAATAAAGCAGTTGACATACACATTTTAAAAACAAATAAATGGAAATACGAGCAAAATAAAGATGTATTTTTTCTTTTTTATTTACTTTATATTGAAGTATAACATATAAAGTACAGAAATTTCAAGTCTACCATTCATGAACTTTACACTTGTAGATAACTATTTAACCACCACTCTGGTTAAGATACAGAACATTCCTGCCTCTCAAAAGGCTCCCTCATGATGTCAATATTGCAAAGGAAACCACTGTCCCATAGGTTAGAGTTTCCTTTTAGTAAGATAAATATCTTCTTAGTAATTGTCAACTACTTTTAAGAGTAATATATGCACACTGTAATAAAGGTGCAAAATTTTCCAGCAATGTGATTACTCTATAATTCATTGAAGAGGCTTAATGATACCCACACATTTTGATTTATTAATCTCTTAGCTATGAAATTGAATGAAGACATTAATAATGATGTTTCATCAGCTTTCTAGTCGATGGCTATAGACTACTTCACCCAACGCTCCCCCCCTAAAATTACAAATACTTCTCTAGAGCACATGAAACATTCTGAGTCATAAAAGAACCTAAAATTTTTAAAAGAAGAGAAATTGTATGTGTGTACCATCGGAGCAGACATCAATAACAGAAAGATACCTGGAAAATTCTAAAATATTTGGAGATTAAACAATATACTTCTATATAACACATGGGTCAACAAAGAGATTTCAAGAGAACTTTAAAATTATTTGGAATTACATTAAAATAAATATACAATTTATCAAAATTTGTAGGGTCCAGCAAAAGCAATACTTAGAAGGAGATTTATAACATTGAATGCTTATATTAGAAAAGAAAGATCTAAAATTAATCATCTAAGCTTCTACCTTAGGAAACTAGAAAAAAAGAAGAGCAATATAAACCTAAAGCAAGCAGTAGAAGAGAAATAATAAAAATTAGAGCGGAAATTTAATAAAATTGAAAACAGTAGATAAAATTGGTGAATCTAAAAGCTGTTACTTGAAGAATAAAATTGATTAACTTCTGATATGCAAGAAAAAATATAGAAGACAATTAATATCATAAGTAAAGGGCCAATATTAATAATCCCCCAAACATTAAAAGGATAATAAAGGAATAGTATTAACAACTTTTTTGGGGGGGGGCAGAGACAGAGAATAAGAGAGAGGGACAGATAGGGATAGACAGACAGAAGAGAGATGAGAAACATCAATTCTTTGTTGCGGTTCCTTTGTTGTTCATTGACTGATTTCTCATATGTGCCTTGACCGGGGGGCTACAGCAGACTGAGTGACCCCTTGCTCAAGCCAGTGACCTTGGGCTCAAGCTGGTGAGCCTTGCTCAAACCCAATGAGCCCGCACTCAAGCTGGAGACCTCGGGGTCTTGAACCTGGGTCTTCGGCATCCTTGTCCGATGTTCTATCCACTGTGACACCACCTGGTCAGGCAGTATTAACAACTTTCGACCCACAGATTTGATAACTTAGGAGAAAATGAATCAGTTTCTTGAAAGACACCATCTGTCAAATTCATTCAAGGAGAAGTCAATAATCTGAATATGCTTATATCTATTCAAGAAATTTAATAAGCAATTAATAAACTTTCAAAACAGAAAGCACTAGACCTAGGTGGTCTTACTTGTTAATTCTACCAAACATTTCAGTAACAAATGATACCAAATTTTCATTATTTTTTCCAGAAGATAGAAGCAAAGAGGATACTCTTTAATTTATATTATAAAGAGTCCAGCATTACCTTAATATAAAAATCAGATAAAAACATTAGAACAAAAGAAAATTAAAGACCAACAAAAAACTACAGAAACAGATGCAAAAATCTTAAACATAGATGCAAAAAATTTTCAACAAAATATTAGCAAATAGAACCCAATGATGTATAAAAGTAATTATACAAAACAATCAAGTGGGATTTATTCCAGGTTGGTAAGGCTGCTTTAACATTTGAAAATCAATTTATGTAATCCATCACATCAACAGACTAAAGAAGAAGAAAAAATTTTATGATCATAACAATTGATGATATCAGTAGAAAGCATTTGAAGAAATCTAATGCCCATTCATGATAAAAACTTTCAGCAGACTAGAAATAGAGGGGTACTTCCTCAACTCAGTAAAGAACATCTACAAACGATCTACAGCTAATATCATATTAAATTGTGAGAAAAGATGCTTTTCCCCTAAAATTGGAAATAACACAGGATGTTCTTTCTCACCACTGCTATTCAACATCATACTGGAAGTTCTAACTAGTGCAGTAAAACAAGACAAAGGAATAAAAGATATACAGATTAGGAACAAAGAAATAAAATACTCTTTGTAGAAGACATAATTATCCATGCAGAAAAACAAATCAACCAAAATACTCAAATTAATACTCTTGTAATTAATAAACAATTATAGAAAGATTTAAGATACAAAGTTAATATAAATTCAATTACTTTTCTGTGTACCCACAATGAACAATTGCAATTTGAAATTAATAACACAATGCCATTTACATTAGCTCCAAAAAATTAAGTACTTAGGGATGAATATAAGAGAATGTGTACAATATTAATATGAAGAAAGCAATAAAACTCTGGTGAAAGATAAAATAAATAAATCTAAAAAAATGGAGAGCTAGTCCATGTTTGTGGACAGGAAATGTCAATATTGTCATCATGTTGGTTTTTTCCTAGCTCAATCTATAAACTCAACACAATCCCAATCAAAATTTCACCAAGTATTTTGTGAATAGTAACAAATTGGTTCTACGACTTATATGGAAAGGCAGAGACCTAGACTAGCTATTACAATATTGAAGAAAAACTAAGTCAGAGAACTGAAACTACCCAACTTCAATATTTACTTTTAAGCTACATTAATCAAAAGAGTGTGGCATTGTAAAAAAATAAAATAAAATAAAGATAAATAAAACAGAATAAGAAGCTCAGAAATAGACCTGCAAACTATGGATAATTAATCTTTGAAAAAGAAGCAAAGATAATTCAATACAGAAAGAATAGTCTTTTCAACAAAGGGCTCTCAAACAACTGGACAAACACAAGCAAAAAAAAAAAAAAAAAAAAAAAGAATCTAGACAATCTAGACACAGACCTTACATCTGTCACAAACATGAGCTCAAAGTGGATCATAGACCTAAATGTAAAATTCAAAACTATAGAACTATTAGAACTATTAGAAAATAACACAATGGACCTTGAGTTTGGTGGTCTAAGTCAGTGGTCCCCAACCTTTTTTGGGCCACGGACCGATTTAATGTCAGAAAATATTTTCACGGACCGGCCTTTAGGGTGGGATGGATAAATATATCAAGTGACTGAGACCAGCATCAAGAGTGAGTCTTAGATGGATGTAACAGAGGGAATCTGGTCATTTTTTAAAAATAAAACATCGTTAGACTTAAATATAAATAAAACGGAAATAATGTAAATTATTTATTCTTTCTCTGCGGACCAATACCAAATGGCCATGGACCGGTATCGGTCCGCGGCCCGGAGGTTGGGGACCACTGGTCTAAGTGACCTTGAGTTTGTTGATGACTTCAGAGATAACAACACCAAAAGCATAATCCAGGAAAGAAATAATTGGTAAGTTGGACTTTATCAAAACAAAAAAGTTCTACTCTATAAAAGCCACCATCAAGAAAATGAGAAGACAATCACAAACTAGGAGAAAATCTTTGTAAAACACATATCTGTTGAAGGACTTGTATCCAAATTATACAAAGAACCCTTAACAACAACTCAAGAACAAGAAAACAAACAACCCAGTTTTAAAAAATAGGTGAAAAATCTCACTAAAGACACCTCGCCAGAGAAGATATACAGATAGAAAAGAAGCATACGAAAAGATGTTCAACATCATATGTCATTAGGGAATTTCAAATTAAAACAAAGAGATACCACCGCACACATCTTAGAATGGCGCTTAAACTCAAAAACCTGACAAATAAATGCTGGTGAGGATGTGAAGCAACAGGAACCCTCATTCATTGCTAGGGGAATGTGAAATGTTACGGTCACTTTGGAAGACCATCTGGCAGCTTTTTACAAAGTTAGACATAGTCTTACTATATGATCCAGCAATCACACTCCTAGATATTTACCCCAATGAGTTGAAAACATACCCACACAAATGCACATAAGTGCTTATAGCAGCTTTATTCATAATTGCCCCAAACTGGAAGCAAAGGTGTCCCTCAATAGATGAATGAATGAACAAACTGTGGTACATGCATATAGTGGAATATTATTCAGCAATAAAGAGAAATGAGCTATCAAACCATGAAAAGACCTGGAAGAAACTGAAATGCATATTACTTAGTGAAAGAAGCCAGTCTGAAAATGTTACATACTATACGATTCCAACATATGACATTCTGTAAGGCAAACTATATTATAGAGATAAGTACAAAGATTAGTGGGATAGTAGCAGTCCAAGATTTGATGTGGATAGAAGAAAGGTTGAGGAGGTGGAACACATGAGGTTCTTAGGGCAGTAGAATGTCTACATGATATTGTAGTGTCAGATATGTGATGGAAGGGGAGTAGACAAGGTGAATGGTTTGCAAACCATGTTTTCTTTCCTTTGGGCCCCACCCACTCCCCACTCTGTGTGAATGAAGGGAGTTGGGAGACCTTTCTCAAGCAGACCTGTTCTAGCTGAACCTGCATAAAACATTGCTCTTCTCCATATGATTTCTTTTGGAAACAAACTTTAGTCTCTAAATGAAATATTTGGAAACGACACCCATAAAAGGACAGCATGTGCTGTCCAGTTCTTATCACCCACAGCATAAGATTCCAGGACATTAAGACTTGAGGATTCACCGGACCAGGTGGTGGCACAGTGGATAGAGAGTCAGCCTGGGACGCAGAGGACCCAGGTTTAAAACCCTGAGGTCACTGGCTTGAATGAAGGCTCACCAGCTTGAGCACAGGGTCACTGGCTTGAGCATGGGGTCATAGACAGGATCCCATGGTCACTGGCTTGAGCCCAAAGGTCTCTGGCTTGAGCCAGGGCTCACTGGCTCTGCTGTAGCCCCCTGGTCAAGGCACATATGAGAAAGCAATTAATGACCAACTAAGATGCTACAATGAAAAATTGATGCTTCTGATCTCTCTCCTTTCCTATCTGTCTGTCTGTCCCTATCTGTCTGTCTGTCTGTCTCTTCCTAAAAAAAGAAAAGAAAAAAAAAAAGACTTGGGGAATCTTCATTCTACTATTCTCCTAACGTTCTGTCAGGCTACCTGTGGGTCTCAATGGAGCTTGACTAGTTTAAGATGTCAGAGACCTGAGTCTGATGGAGAATCCAGGCAAAGCCTGGGGCCCTATCCCAGGCCCCCTGGACCCTGGGGAGCGTCAAACCCTCGATTCTCTTCATTCCACTGTGACCCCAGTTCCCATTCTTCCTTTCTAACACCATTTTTCATTTCAGGGAAATCACAACTTTAATGGTCTTATGAGATCATTTTCTCCACTTTGGCTGGGCACCACCACATACACTTCCACCTCTGCTGCACACAGCCTCAGCACACAATAGAAACTCCACAGTTTCCTTTTCTCCGTGTTTGGAAATCACTTCCAGAATCTGGTGCCTACCCAGCACATTCAGGGTCTTACCTCACCCTTCCTCGATCATGACCCTGGCCATGCTCTTATAAAAGGCAGGCAGAAGGGTCAGAGCAGCCAGAGGAGCAGAGAGGTTGAGGCCAATTCAGAAACCTCCAAGTCCCACGCTGAAGCTCGCCTCCTCACCCTCCAGCATGAAGCTCTCCGCAGCCCTTCTGTGCCTCCTGCTCACGGCGGCCGCCTTCAGCCCCCAGGTGCTCGCCCAGCCAGGTAAGCCTTACCATTTTACCCACTGCAGGTACTAACATCCCAGCATGAGTCATGCCATGCTTGTTGCTTAGCCTAGGTTGGAGAAAGAGAAACCAGCAAGGGACATGAGAAGAGCCAGCATGCCCCAGCTAGTCAGAGGCAAAGTCAGAATTTGATGCTCAGGACCCTGAGGCCAATCCCTATGACCTTTTTTTTGATACCAGCTTTGGGACACTAAATGCAGCCACTGCCTCAATGACCCATGCACTGTTTGGGGACGTAGCGTGGAAAAGAAAAAAAAAAAAAAGGCCGTTTCTCATCGTGGATGTGCAGCACATTTCAGGAAGTAGTGGAGAGGAAGAAACAGCTGCTTGAGGTTTCAAATTCTGGATGGCAGTCAATGGGGTTTCCAAAACTGGGGCTGTGTCGAGAGGAGAAGGATCCGAAGGCAGCTCAGCATGTGACAGGGACTGGCTCTAAAGCCAAGGGGATCGTCAGTTGGGAAACAAGGTCTTGGAGCTTGTCTTTCTGGTGTCAGAGAATTAGCCTTGTTGTTCAAGACTTTTCCCTTCCCAGTGGTTAACGAGGGCTCCATAGTTCAGCTGAGGAAAGAGACGCCCGGGGAACATTTCATCTGCGGGATTTGGACGGAGGCGTTGGCCTTGGCAGTGGTGGCCTTGGGAGTGGTGGGTCCCAGGGAGAACTCGTGTATTTGTTTTGACCTCCTCTTTCCCTCCCTCCCTTACAAATGCATGACTCTGGTGCATCCAGATGTCTCATTCTTGGCAAACTGTTTTTCAGATTCTGTTTCCATCCCGGTGACCTGCTGCTTCAAGATGGTTGATAAGAAGATCGGCCTCCAGAGGCTAAAAAGTTACACAAGAGTCACCAACAGCCTGTGTCCCCAGGAAGCTGTGATGTAAGTGACCCACATTCCCGTACCCTCAGCTGGAAGTTCTATCTGAGTTGTATACATACTAGGGAAAGAGATCAGGATTCATATCCAGAGGAGGCAGATAAAAATGTCACCTAATCACCAGGGCCCTTTAAACCCAGAAAACCCACCAGAAGGAACCATACTCCCCCCAGGCTCTCTTGCCAGGAGCTTGCTGAGATCATCCAAGCTCCTTCAGCCAGGAGCCTAGAGTGCTTCCGCAGGGGCAGCAGGAGCAAGCTTCCTTTTAAGGCCTCTTCTCCCATCTGCCCCCCCCCCTTCCTCTTGGCCGGACCCAAGCACCTCACCCAGAGAGCAAGGGCTGATCAGGTTTGGGAGCCAGTGGGTCACATTCCGGCCAAAATTCTCAAAGGTGCTCCATGTCATTGTGCCCACAGCTTCATGACCAAACTGGACAAACAGGTCTGTGCTGACCCCAAGAAGAAGTGGGTCCAGGATTCCATGGATTACCTGGACAAAAAATCCCAAGCTCCGAAGCCTTGAATGTCACACCCAGATTGAGGGTCACACCTGGATTGAATGTCCCACCCGGAGCCTGAGAACCATCTTATTTATTTTCCCTCAACCTTCCCCAGGAGCGTGATGAAGTTATACGATATTTTATTATAATGTAAAAAAATGGAGACTTTGGTTAATAATTTAAAAACACAACCTTTCTTAAATAATATTTAATTGTATTTAAGTTATTGATGTTTTGACTTTATCTGCCATAAATCCAAATGAATGTAAAATGCAAAATCTGGTGATGTTTCCTTTTCTGTGACCTCAATTAAGTTCGTGGCAAGGGGAAATTGTTCCCCCTCCCATGGACCACCAGAGTGAAACACTTCATATTTTTAGCAAGTCAGTGCTTTTGTAAATGTATGCTAGGTAATGTTGTTGATGAAATTAATGTTATTAGAAAACTATGGAATTTTCAAATAAAAACATGTATAATTTTAAAGTACTCGATCTTATCTTTTATGGGATAATATTTAGCTGGGAGGGAGACAATGGCAGCAGTGGGTGGTAATTTGGGATATAGGGGCCATCCTCTAAAAAGTCTTTTGAACTGAGCTAAGGATCAGGAATAACCTAGCAAGACTAGATCGAGCCTGACCAGACGGTGGCACAGTGGATAGAGCGTCGGACTGGGATGTGGAGGACCCAGGTTCGAGACCCCGAGGTCGCCAGCTTGAGCGTGGGCTCATCTGGTTTGAGCAAGGCTCACCAGCTTGAGCCCAAGATCACTGACTCGAGCAAGGAGTCCCTCGGTCTGCAGTAATCCCCCCCGGTCAAGGCACATATGAGAAAGCAATCAATGAACAACTAAGGAGCCACAACGAAGAATTGATGTTTCTCATCTCTCTCCCTTCCTGTCTGTCTCTACCTACCTGTCCCTTTCTCTGACTCTCTCTCTGTTTCTGCCAAAAAAAGAAAAAAGAAAAGACTAGATTGAGCTGTTCCAGCCCTTTGGCTCTAGTCTGTAACATCACTGCCCTTATTCAGTCGGGTCTTTCTTACCACAGCTAACTTGGCCAGTCTCTCTCTTGACCTCTTGCACAGTCTCCAGACTTGTCTGTATAATTCCCAAGTTTTCAGTTTTCACCATCTAATCTATTCTCTCTAACCCAGGGTAATATCCCAGAAGAGAAACCGATCTAAGGGGAGAGTAGATGTGTATCTAGAGGTCCACATAAATCTTCCCACTGAAGATGAGTCTTCACCAGGACTGGCCTCGAGGGGCGCACGTGGTGGGAAATGTGAAGGCTTCTCCAGACCTGACACAGGAAGGAGAGACGGGGAGGGGTCCAGAGAAAGGAATCCCATCTGGCTGGGCCCTGGAGAGACAGAGGAGTTTGGAGTTTTACAAATAAAAGTTGAAGTCAGAGTGTAAGGGTCTTGCATTTCAGATGGGAAGTCGGTGAGTAAGAGGGAAACACTAAAGGTTTTGGAACAGGCGAGAAGGAGAGTGTCCGATTCAGAGGCACGCATCAGGAAGAATAACCCAGTATCTGAGGGCAGGAGGGAGTGTGAGAGGGAAAACCCAAGAGCAGGTGACTGCCGGGGCACGGGGAAGAGGGGGGGTTCTGAAGCAGAGTGGTGGTGGGGGGGCGAAGTTGGAAAGAACAGGCCAGGCAGAGCGATAAACTAAATACCATAGAGGAAGGAGAATAATCCACCCGGGACACAGACCCTTTTCTTATCATCTTGCAAAGCAGCTAAGTCTTGAGCAGGCTGGCGCCCTTGGGACACAGAATGAATTTATCTCCATCACCCTACCCTTAACCTCAACCCCAAGAACTTGCAAACTTCCATTTAAAGGCATGGGACTTCCTTTCCTCAATTGTCACTTAAGATAAAAATTCGCTTGTATGTCATAAGCACAGCTGGCTTGTTTTTCAGACAAGAGGCTCACCGTTCTGAAGCACCAGGACCCCACACGGAGGGAAAGAGGAGTATTGTCCTGCTGACCCAAGCTCCTCTGGACCTTCCATTGGTGATCGTGCAGAGATGCCACAATCCTTGTACACTTGGGAGCTTGGCAAGGCCAGAGATTTGGCTTCTGGTCCCCGAATGGACCCTGACTCTGTGCCACTTAGGGCGAGTCACTGTCTCTCTATGGTATTAAGATATGCAATAGGAAAATGTCACAGGCAGGAAATGAGGGAATCTGGCAAATGACCCTTCAAGCCTCCTCCAGCTCTAGGGGACATGTTGGGCAGATAAAATATATTATGCTCACTTTGTTAAAGATGGCGCTGCCCACAAGGAGGCCGTGGCCCAGGTGATATTAATGTGTGTTGGGAACAGGCTGTGGGCAGGCAGAATCCTTGTAGCCTGGGGCTCGGTTTTAGGACTAAGCCTTTCCCACCCTTTTTGATGTGGGGCGGTACAATCCAATCATGCCTCAGAGAAGTGACTTTGTATTAGAGACTTCCCTATTTTGTATATGGGATTAAAGGTTTTGAATCTACACTATAAAATGGGGGCAGAACGAGAGCTTGCTCTCTTGGTTCCTGAGATTATCATTAGAGGAGAGAGCAGAAAGAGGCCATGTGGCCAGGAGAAGCAGCCAAGATGGCAGAGTGCTGAGAGAGAAGCCAGTTTGGGCAGAGTTTGTGCAGGGAGAAGGAAGGAGATGGGGAACAGAGGTGAATAAGTCTGGTGAACTAGAAACCTTTGATTCTAGGAAACTCGGATAAGTCAGTAGCTTTGTGAGCACTGAATGTGAGTGGATTTTGGAGCCCAGTGTGTGTTTTTTGCTTGCCCACCGGGTGCAAGCTAGGATTAAAGACTATGGACCACCAGTTTTTGGCTCCGTTGTTTCTTTACCGACTGTCCGAATCCAATGCGAACCTGCATGGGCCAGGCTGCTGTGATGGTGGTAGCCCTGGCCACTGGCTTTACAGGACACATCTTTTGGAAGCTTGGCATTGTCCATTGGTTAGGGTAGGGAGGGAGGAAAAGTGCCTAGATGGAAACCATCAAGCCAGGTAAGAGCCTCGCCTTTTGGCAAACACCTGTAAGTCAGATCTATCACCTGTCTGGAGATAAGCTTTCCACTGAAGTCCAAGGTGGCACCTGCAAACTCCAGGAAAGAGAAGGCAAGGCAACTAAGGGTCAGCCAGGTCCAAGGTGTCTCCCCCAGCCACAAAGTTTCCATCTCGTTCTAACCTCTTTCTTCCACATTCTCTAGGCCAAGAGTCTACAGACATCTGGGCTCGGGATTTCATGAAGTGCCTGGACCACAAATCCCAAAGTCCACAGGCACGAAGAGCACCCTAAGCTGGCAGCAGGCCACAGTGCAAGACGCAACCCAGTTGTTTCCCACAAGCATAGCGCGGCTGGCTGCACTCTGGGACTATGCCATTCTACTTCAAATCACTATGAACCCAATGACACGAAATATACTGTCTCAAGTGCAACATCATTTTCTTCGTTACTGATGTTTTATGTGCCCTACCTTGAATATTTGTGTTTTGAAAATCCATGTCTTTACACTAACAGGTTCATATCTGTGAGCTCCAATTCATTCCCTTGTCAAATGGGGGGGGGGTGGACAAAGAACTGGGGAGGTTCTAGGAGTCCTATGCTTCTTCTTGGGCTCCCTTCTGAGAGCACCTTCTGGTGGGATCTTGATAACATTATAAGGAGTGAAATAAGTAAATCAGAAAAAAACAAGAACTACATGATTCCATACATTGGTGGAACATAAAAATGAGACTAAGAGACATGGACAAGAGTGTGGTGGTTACCAGGGGTGGGGGGAGGGAGGACAGGGGGAGAGTTAGGGGGAGGGGGAGGGGCACAGAGAACTAGATAGAGGGTGGCGAAGGACAATCTGACTTTGGGCGAGGGGTATGCAACATAATTTAATGACAAAATAACCTAGACATGTTTTCTTTGAATATATGTACCCTGATTTATTAATGTCATCCCATTACCATTAATAAAAATTTATTTAAAAAAAAAAAAAAAAAAAAAGAGAGCACCTTCTGCTAAGAGGAACAGCTTGCCGCAGGCTATGACTCACTCCACTCTCCCAGTATCTGCTCGCAGTGTCCCCTCACTTCCTGCTTTCTGCCCGCAGGCTCTGCCGTAGGTGCCATCTCAGGTCAGCAGTTGGCTCAGCCTGCACATTTCCCCAGGGCTCAGAAGTACAGGGGAAGTAACACTCGGGGTGACATTCTTCCACCGAGGAAGGCTAGAAGCAGAAGTTTAAACACTCCTGCCACCCTTCCTTTGAGAGGTCGACTCTGGGAGTCACTTGTGTTAAGTGCCTCAGGAGAGTCAGTCCCCATGGCCCAAATGCTGACCTTGAGTATGCTTATTGTGTTAGTTTCTCCTCCGTGTCTATCTCAGTCTGCTGCTCCTCAGTCCTGACCCCTGGGGTCACTTCCCAAAGGAACTGTCTACACTCTACACAGAGGTTCTGTCTTAGGCTCTGGCTTACTGATTGTTTTGTAGAGTCAGAATTCCTTCTCCTTCTCCTTCTCCTAGTCAATGTCTGGTTCTCAATGGGCAGATTTATTGGGCCAGGACCAGGGATTCAGCTGTGCGGTTGGTTGATATTTTCACCAGGACTGGGGCTGGGGCTGGAACAAGGATCAGGGACTCACCCAATGTGTTCTTTGGAACCAGGGCTGAGGTTAAGATCGTAACCTCAGCCAGATGTTTAACAAGACTGGGTTCAACAGAATGGCTCAGAAGTCAAGGCCAACAGGACTGAGACTAAACTAGTCACATAGCTAGAAGAATGGTCACATAGGCAGAGATTTAACAAATAAGTAAATTTCATTAAACATAATGAAAACCAGGTCATTTACTGTTAGAGAAGTTTTCTGTAGTCATTTACTGTTACAGAAAAATATGAAATGTTAGAAGACTAGAAAAAAACCTGTGATGTTGATCTGCAATTGAAGGTATTGGTGTGAACATGAAGTTTTACAGATAGACAATGATAGGTTGATAGGTAGATAAGTAAGTAGATAGATAGATGATTGATTGATAGATAGATAGATAGATAAATGATAGATAGATAGAGAAATGACTGACAGATAGAAATACACTCATGAATCATGAGATATGAGTATGTTGAACATATACTCAACATCAAACACTTTTCCAAGTATTGCAAAACATTTTCCAAAGTCATTTCACCAATTTAATTCACTCCCACCTGCAATACTTGAGTGGTCCCACATTTGGTATTTCAACACTTTGTACCATCACTCTTTTTAAGTTTTCTATTCTGCTTATAATTCCAGAAAATCCACAAGTGTGGTGTAAACTCATGTTTTACTTATGACTAAAGAGGTTGAGCATCTAGTCAGTTTGTTAAGTATCTTCTTTTATGAAGTTCCCAGTCCATATTTTTTTTATGAATAACAACTTTATTTCTTATACATAAAGGCTGATAAAAAAACCCATTATGAATTCTATTAAAGAAATAAATCATTTCAAAATCAAGAACTATGATAACTATATTCATTTAATATTATTTAAGTTTTCTAAAACACAGCTTAGAAACATCTAGCATGCATGTTTAATCTCAGTATAGGGTGTTACAGATCAAGTCTACATGTTACAAGCATCAAGGCTAGATGACAACTTATTATCATCATCATCATCATCGTCCTTGTCATCATCTTCATGTTTTCTTTTCAACGCATTTGATGACTCATTAGCAGTATTTGGTGATGACAACACAACATGGTGATGACAACACAATAGAACACCATGTTAGTGTTAATAAGAATGTTTTGGACCCAATTAATGATAAATTAACCACAACGTTCTGAACCGCTGATATTGCTCTATTTAACTGGGGACAGCGAGGTGAGCATCTGTACTGTAAACTTTTGCCCTGTAAGGAACATTAGAGTCCCTATTTTAGGTGAAACCGACATGGTTTGTGGGGTTGGTGTGCCAAGTGTGGAAGGACTTGGTCTGCTAGTAACTGAACTAACACTAACTGTGGAAAGGTTAGCCTTCCCACAGCAGAAGTAGATGATTTTTTTTGTAAAGACTTAAGTCTATAGTCAGACAATATCTTATCAGGTGTCAATCTAGAGCCTAAATGTGGCTTGACCAATGCAAAGGGGCTTGATTTCTTTGCTTTGAAATATCTGATAAGAAATGCTTGGGAGAGGAGAGGTAAAAGACTCATCCGCATGACCGTTGATTACCCATCATGCATTGTCTGCATCGACAATAACTTTCTCAGCATGGTTTGAATACATTTTTGCATCATCTAGAATTGTGGTCACATATCAGAAGGCAAACTCCAACATCTGATTTATAACTTTCGGCTCATATTCTGTAATCCCCATGCCCTTTAGAATTTGTGTCATTTATTTGAGCATCTTTTAGCATGTTCTTCGGAAAAACCATCTTGCCACACTCCATGATATCCAGTAATAAGACTTCTTGAGCTAAATCACAAACATTCATGTATTTCAGTACTGCTCTTGATGCAAGTTACATGCCTAGTGTGTTTTTTCCAACTGCTAGTGTATCAGTGAACAGAATCTTTGGAAGCAACATGGTCCTCAATGTGATGGCTCTGGAAACCTCCCAATTCATTTCTTTTGTACATTTTTAGATTGTTTTGACTTAGATTGTTTAGCATTTTAGATCGTCTGTCTTTTCATATGAATTAGTAGGAATATTTTCTATATTCTGAATAAGAATCTTTTGTCAGCTATATAAATTAAAATACCTCCTCAGAATCTGTGATTTTCTTTTCATTCCCTTAAAGATGCTTTCAGATAAAAATAACCTTTCAATTTTGATATAGTCAATTTATTAACATGTATCTTTATGGCTAGTGCCTTTGTCTTCTTTTTAAGAGAGCTTTTTAAATCAGACATCATAAAGACATTTTTTAATGTTCTCTTCCAGGAGCATCATGTTGATTTCATCTTTAATCCGTGGGTTATTCGGATGTACTTGGCTTAATTTTCATGCTGTGGGATATCTTCTAGTAATCACTGGTTTTAATTTCATTCCAAAATGGCTAAAGAACATCTTTCATGTTTTCGAACCATTTATATTTGTTGAGACATGCTTTTTAGTTCAGAATATAATCAATTTGATATACATATTTCACATTTTGCCAGAGAAACAGAACAATTGAATATAAAAATAGATGTAGACTGATATAAATATGAATACAAATATAAATACATATACATGGGAACGCCTTGTGCAATTATGGAGACTGACAAGCACCAGAATGAACTGACAAGCTAGAAACCCAGGAAAGCTGATTGTGTAGTTCGAGACGAAGTTCAAAAGCTGAAGAACCAGAAGAGCAGATGATGTAGTTCCAGGCCAGCAGCCTGAAGACCCAGGAAGAGTCGATGTTTCAGTTCTACTTATAGGAAGGACAGAAGCTAATGTACCAGTTCCAAGGCACTCAGGTGGAAGAATTCCTGACTCAGAGGAAGGCCAGTCTTTTTGTTTTATTTAGGCCTTCACCTGATTGGATGAGTCTCATCTACATTAGAGAAGGGAATCTGCTTTATTCAGTCCACCAATTTACGTGTTAATCTCATTCATAAATATTCTCACAGAAACACCCAGAATAATGTTTGATCAAATAACTGGGCACTCCATGGCCTGGTCAAGTTAACAAATAAAATTAACTATGTATAAATAAGTACATATAAATATATTTTTATATATTTAATTTATATAAATTTATCACTTGATTATTTGATTTTTAAGAAAGTTGTCAATACAATGAAGAAAAAAAGATCTTTCAAATAAATGATTTTGGAGCAATCAAATATCTGTATGGGAAAAATGCACTTCTCCCTACATCACAGGATACATGAAAATAAATTTAAGATGAATTATAGACCTAGAAGTGAAATCTAAAACAAGAAAACACCCAGAAGAAAACACAGAAGAATAACTTTATAACTTAAGGTAGAAAATAAAATTATTTTTTGAGAAAAACATAGAACATATAACTATTTATATATATATATATATATAGTTATATAATATTATATATAGTTATATACATATAGTTATATGTATATAGTTACGGCTTCTAGCTTTGGCTGCTCGTATTGGCTGAAAGTATTTATTAAGAAAATAAAAAGACAAGGCACAGACTGGAAGAAAATATATTATATTTTATATAAGTACTTTAATCTAGATTATATAAATAATTCCTCCAAAATAATAAGAAAATAGGACAGAACTCAAAACTGGAGGAAAAAAAAAATCTTGAACAGACATTTCACAAAAGAATATCAGAATAGTCAATAAACATATAAAAAGGAGATAATGGTAGACAGATGATAGAGAAATAGATAGATGATAAATGGTTGTAGGTAGGTAGAAATACACAAATGGGTCATAGAATATGATCACAGAAATGCTTCTAGAAGATAACAGAAGGGAAATGCAATTGACTACAATATGAAATACTACTACAAACCCACCAAAATGGTTAAAATGAAAAGACTGATAAAACCAAGTGTTGGTGGGAATGCAGAGCAAATGAAGCTGACATATCTCTGGTGGGACATTTGGAAAACTAATGAGCAGTTTATAATGAACATAAACACTTGTATATTCTATGGCTCAGAAATTTCACTTCTAAGTAAATATTTAAGATAACTGAATCCAAACAAACACAAAAAGTTTTGAACAAGAGTGTTTATAACTCCATTCACATTGGCTCCAAACTGGAAGCATTCCCAAGGTCCATCAACCAAAAAAACAGATAAACAGACTGTGGTGTGTTTACACAAGGAATTAGCAAGAAAAATAACTGACATTGATACATTGTTTTGCAAGGCATTAAGTGTAAGTCTTCAGACCCAAAATGAATGCTCACCACATGGTTCCACTTATATGAATTTCAAGAACAGGCAATCTAATTTTGACGGAAGTCAAGACTGTTCTTAACTTTAGAAGATGAAGCATTGACTTGGAAAAGACACAAAAGGTAAAATGTTGTATACATAGATTAAAAAAGAATCAAGCTATACCTGTAAGATTTCTAAAGTTTATTATATGTGAAATACGTAAGTATATTAAAATAAATTTGAAAATATATTTTAATAGCCTGAACCTGTTTATACTATTAATCTAGCAACCCAACTTCCACATCTATGATGTAAACAGTGACGCTGGTAAAGAGTTATTGTATACATGACAGCATTAGTTAGAATCCCAGTGAAATGGACCAAAATGCCCAATTTTGAAATTTGGTCTACTAGATAGCTATTAAGAAATTAAGCTATTGCCTGACCAGTGGTGGCGCAGTGGATAAAGCATCAACCTGGAAACACTGAGGTTGCTGGTTCAAAACCCTGAGCTTGTCTGGTCAAGGCACATATGGGAGTTGATACTTCTGGCTCCTCCCCCTTCTCTTTCTCTCTTTCTCTTTCTCTCTCTTTCCGGTCTCTGAAATGAATAAATAAAATCTTAAAAAAAAATTTTTTTTTTAAAGAAATTAAGCTATTGAAAGATATATAATGACTTTGACAAGGTTTTTGACATAACGTTAACAAACAAATCTGGGACTAACTGGTAACTAGTAAAATTCCTAAAATTTCCACATGGAAAAAAAAAAAAAGACCAACAATATTTTTTTCCGTGGTTGTGTCTTAATGTTGCATGTATAAATGACTGTAGAATATTTTTATGCTTTTTAAGAGATACTTTCCAAGTATTCTAAGTCAGCATATTTAAATATATAAAAGTATTTCTACAAAATTGCTGCCCCTACAGAAAAACTTCCTTTTTCTAAAACTTTTGTTTTTGCTGTTCATAGCTCCAGCATGTGCCGAATACAAGATTTTTCCTGTCTGCTTAGTCATGAGGAGGGGAATTCCCAGGCATTCATCCTGGAAATTCCAAAAAAAAAAGGAAGAGCAGCCAAAGCTAGAAGCCGTAAGCACCTGAATGGACAACGGAAAAAAAGGTAAGATGCCAGGATCCCAGTGGGAAGGAGACTGCACCCCTGAGCCTGCCTGGGATAACCCTGGCTCACCCCCGTGTGGTCTGGAAGGTAAATTATATGAGAATTCTCTCACAGAGGAGGGCCGCTGTGGCTCCCTAGACCCTTCGATCATCAGTAAGTGTGCATGCTTGACTGTATGCTGGTCCAGAGAATGCCCACAGTGCCTCCATCACCTAGAACGAAAGTAGCAGGGCTTGCCCTGGAAGATCACCAATCCCCCCTTTACAGAGCAAGGTTTGGTCCCCTGTGAAATCTGTTTAAGCTAGGAAGCCTTCATGTGTTGGGACACAATTTAAGGCAGGAGGACTCACCTGACGCCTGTCTGAGCCGGTTGGAACGAACAATGTTGCCGGTGGATAGACTATAAGCAAAGACAGAGATAGGTATGGAGGCAAAAGGAAGGTGGTCTTACAAGATTTCTGGGGGTGGTGGATGGACATGCCCTTCAGTGTCACAATGGCGATATTCTCTGCCCCGGCAGGCTAGCCTTTCTCTGGAGAGACCCAGTCTGAGGGGCAGAAAATACCAGTTAGCGCTGGCTCCCCGCTTTTCACTGGCCACCCCAGCTGTTGGATATCCCTTCTGTCAAGTGGAAAGGTTGCCGTGTGTCAATACGCCTTAGAGCCTTAAACAATAAAATGAGTTGGACAGGGAGAAGCATTAAGTACAAAGTTCCCCAGCAGAGATTCCCAATAAGCTATGCCCTGAACATAGATTTTAGCGTGTAGACAAGCCTCTGAAAAACCACAATATTTGCATAGCGAAACCAGCTCTGTGGTGTTATAGTATATAAAACAACCTAGCACGAAATCACCCAGGCCACTGGAGTCAGATTGCAGGACAAGAAGGAGGCTAAGTCTCTACAGCAATACAATAACTAAAAATCACAGAATTCTGTAGTTCTAGGAGACTTCTGCTGTGTAAAGACAAGATCATTAAGATAGACAAGAGCCTGCTGAACTTCTGCTTTGGACATAACTGAGCAATTGGTATAGGACCTGCATAAGCTCCTACACCGACTGGTCGGCCAGGGTGAATTTTTAGGTCTCCAGTATGGAGTCAACCTGGTTAGACAACATCAGGCACCTCTGGGGAAGGCTTGGGGGAATGTTTAGAGCATACATCTATGGATTTCCAAAGTTAGCGAAAACACTGCAAGGGCCACATTTGTTACAAAACTACGATAAAATCACCAGTTTCTCTGAAATTCAAATGTAACTAGGTGTCCTGTATTTCATCTGGTGGCTTGGCAAGGCAGGACTCTTCCAGAAAGGGACCTGGTGTCCCCAGCAATTAAGGAACTTCAGGTCTCTATGAGCTGGCTGAGATCTGATTCCTGGGTAACAGATCATGGATCTCTTCTATAGAGACTGACATCAGCTTTCTGCCCATGAAAGCTAAGATTTTCTGCCTAAAGTCAAGCAGTACCTTAATAAAATAGCCCATCTATTTCAAGTCTAGGGATCCCCAAATCATGGCCACAGATTCCTGCTGGTCAGAGCACTCTATCTACCACTCCAGCCCGAGGGCTTCTTGAGGTATCTGTGCCCGCTTTGTCCCTGCTGCTTAATTAGCAGCACCACCTGGCCTGTGCCCTTCCCAGCCCCAGACTCCAACCCTCCCACTGAGACCTGAACCCCGCTCTATCGCAGCAGCCATTCTTCCAGGTGGCCCCAGACTGTAGCGTCGGCGTCATGGTGAGGGGGCTGGCTAGAACTGGGAGTCACTGGCACACGCTGAGCACTTTCCATGTGTAATTTGACTCTAGCAACATCACGATGAGGAAATAGTTAGCTGTCAGTTCCTCTTAGAGGCTCAGAGAGTTAAGCAATTTTCCTCAGATTATATAATTAGTAAATGGTAGATACAGGACTTAAACCTGTGTCTGGCTGACTCCAGATTTCAGGCATCTAAACACACTCTCCTTGGACATATTGGGTCCTGAAGCAGAGGGAAGGGCAGACAGGAGACCTTACAGCTGGGAGGGTTTTAATGTCTGCTCATCTGCTCTATTTGGAGGAAAGTTTGGGATGGGTGTGTGGTGGGTGGATTCAAAGTGGTGAATAACATACAAGCTTCAATGGGCCATATTCATTGATATGGGCCTACCGGCCCAGAATTCAGAATTTCATCTGTTGGTACAAATACCTGGGTGCGATGTTAATGTTCAGCTAGACTGGGTAATGGAGTCTAGACTTTAAAAGAAGCCTGTTGTCAGTAAGGTTGAATTTCTGGAACTTCCCTGGGGGGTTAGGAAGAAGTCTAATAGGCTCAGGAAAGTGGATCTGTTGAAATAGGTTTATTATGTGCAAAGTGCTCAGCCATCCCTAACTGCACTTCCGGGGAAGGCCAGGGAACACTTCCTTTATGGGGGCATTGTGAGATGTTTCGATGAGGTCGCGAGAGGTGGGCAGCCTCCTTCAGAGCTCTCTGGTGGCCCTTCACTGTAAATGAGAGTGGCCCCGGGAGAGCTATAACTCCATGGTTCTCACACTTCATTGCACACGGGAACCACCTGGAGGGCTGGTCGGCACAGCCTTCCACACCAACCCTGGTGCTAACTGAAGTAATAACGATACCAACACAGGGCGTCTTTGTGCTCCTGAAATACATGAGCACCCCGGTTTTAGAGTCCCACTTAGAAGACATACTTCCAGGGACCTCTTCTGGCACTCAAACTTATTGTCAGTCAGGGTCCAAGAAAGAACTAGATGGTGCTTACATGAAAATGATCTGAGGAAGGTGTAATAAAAAGACTTTCCCCCCAGACGTGGGCTGGGTGTGGAGAAACCACAGGCTGCTTCGGGACCCTGAGGCTAGTAACAGGGTGGTGACCGCCCCTAGAGCTCCCGAGAAAAGGATAGGACATAGTCCCCCTAAGCTTGAAAGAGTCACGGAGAGGGTCATGGAGAGGGTCACAGAGAGGGTCACGGAGGGTTCATGGAGGGGGTTCCAGAAGGAGTCATGGATGGGGTCATGGAAGGGGTCGTGAAGGGGGTCACGAAGGGAGTTATGGAGGAGGTCATGGAGGGGGTCACAGAGAGGGTCACGGAGGGTTAATGGAGGGGGTCGTGGAGGGGGTTATGGAGAGAGTCATGAAAGGGGTTATGGATAAGGTCATGAAGGGGGTCATGGAGGGGGTCACAAAGGATTCATGGAGGGGATCATGAAGGGGTCACGGAGGGGGTTCCAGAGGGAGTCATGGAGAGGGTCATGGAGGGGTTTGTGGAGGGGGTCACTGAGGGGATTGTGGAGGGAATTACGGAGGGAGTCATGGAGGAGGTCATGAAGGGGGTAATGGAGGGGGTCATGGAGGGGGTAATGCAGGGGGTTGTAGAGAGGTTCACAGAGAGGGTCAGAAGAGAGTCATGAAAGGGGTTATGGATGGGGTCATGGAGGGGGTCGTGGAGGGGGTCACAGAGGGGGTCACAGAGAGAGTCATGGAAGGGGTTATGGATGGGGTCATGGAGGGGGTCATGAAGGGGGTCACAGAGAGGGTCACAGAGAGAGTCATGAAAGGGGTTATGGATGGGGTCATGGAGGGGGTCGTGGAGGGGGTCACAGAGAGGGTCACAGAGAGAGTCATGGAAGGGGTTATGGATGGGGTCATGGAGGGGGTCGTGAAGGGGGTCACAGAGGGGGTCACAGAGAGAGTCATGGAGGGGGTTATGAATGGGGTCATGGAGGGGGTCGTGAAGGGGGTCACAGAGGGGGTCACAGAGAGAGTCATGGAAGGGGTTATGGATGGGGTCATGGAGGGGGTCGTGAAGGGGGTCACAGAGGGGGTCACAGAGAGAGTCATGGAAGGGGTTATGGATGGGGTCATGGAGGGGGTCGTGAAGGGGGTCACAGAGAGAGTCATGGAAGGGGTTATGGATGGGGTCATGGAGGGGGTCGTGAAGGGGGTCACAGAGGGGGTCACAGAGAGAGTCATGGAAGGGGTTATGGATGGGGTCATGGAGGGGGTCGTGAAGGGGGTCACAGAGGGGGTCATGGAGGGGGTCACAGAGAGAGTCATGGAAGGGGTTATGGATGGGGTCATGGAGGGGGTCGTGAAGGGGGTCACAGAGGGGGTCATGGAGGGGGTCACAGAGAGAGTCATGGAAGGGGTTATGGATGGGGTCATGGAGGGGGTCGTGAAGGGGGTCACAGAGAGAGTCATGGAGGGGGTCACGGAGGGGTTCATGGAGGGGGTCATGGAAGGGGCCACCTAGAAAGAAGTGAAAATCCTTAGTGGAGAGCTGGCTGCATCCAGGCGGAGCCACAGGGGAGACAACAGAGAAGCATGTACTTCACCTTAGCTCTTCTCCCTCCCCCCAGTGCCCTGAGGGGCTCCCCAGTGTCTGAACCCAGCTTGAAGCCAGAGGGCTCAGCCCTGCTCAGGTGAGCCACACAGGTTGGCTTCCCAGAGATGGGTAAGATTGTGTGTGGGAGGCCAAGCTTGTGATCTTTTCTTATTGGTTCTTGTGTCAAAGTTATGTAAGGCTAACCAAATGAGTTGAAGAGTGTAGACACTGTTTTGATATTCTCTGAAGACATTGTGTAACATTGAATTATTCATTATTGGAATGCTTTGGAGGAAGAAGCTGTTAAAGCCCGAGGAGCCCCAAGGGCATTTTGTGGGTAGATTTTCACTTACAGATTCAATTCCTTTAATAGTTTTTAGAATTACATTTTTCTCAGTTTTTTCTTACAGTCTGGCAAGTTATGTTTCGGGGAAATTTATACATTTCTTCTAAATTAAATTTATTGGCATAGGCTCTTATATTGTTCTCCATGTCCGATGACATCCTTTTCTTCTATTCATGCTGTTGGCTGTTTTTCTTTCGTTTTCTTGGCCTTTTCTTTTCTTTTTTCTTTTTTTTTTTTTTTCTTTTTGTATTTTTCTGAAGCTGGAAACGGGGAGAGACAGTCAGACAGACTCCCGCATGCACCCGACCAGGATCCACCCGGCACGCCCACCAGGGGTGACGCTCTGCCCACCAGGGGGCGATGCTCTGCCCCTCCGGGGTGTCGCTCTGCCGCGACCAGAGCCACTCTAGCGCCTGGGGCAGAGGCCAAGGAGCCATCCCCAGCGCCCGGGCCATCTTTGCTCCAATGGAGCCTTGGCTGCGGGAGGGGAAGAGAGAGACAGAGAGGAAGGGGGGGGGGTGGAGAAGCAAATGGGCACTTCTCCTATGTGCCCTGGCCGGGAATCGAACCTGGGTCCCCCACATGCCAGGCTGATGCTCTACCACTGAGCCAACTGGCCAGGGCCTCTTTTTTCTTTTTTCATGAGTGTTCTCTGGAAAGCGTAAGCTTCATTGTAGCCTTGTCAGGAAGCCCACTTTGGGTCGCATCAACACTTTCTATTTCACTAATCTTGACCCTTTGTTTTCCTGTCTTCTGCCTCCCTGGGCCCATTCTGCGGACTGGGAAGACTTGCAAGAATGGGAAGCAGAGTGGGGAGTATTCCAGGCAGCCACAGAAGGTAAGCCGCGTCTGGGAGCCAACAGTGAGCGTTTCGCACGGGAACCTCAGGCAAAGGGCCCTGCCTCTCCAGGTTTTTAGGGGAGTCCTGGCTGTTCCCCTCCCACCAGCCCATGGCAGCAACCCCCTAGCTCCTAGCTCAGGTGCACACCCTCTTCCACCAACAGCTTGAGAAACTCAGTAGACATTCCTGAAAACAAGGGGCCTGCATAAATCAGTGATTTTCAAACCGCATCCATCTGGGCCCAGGTATGGAAGATGGCACCAATATGCAATGCGAGAAGCCTCTGTCGCCAGAAGTTGGCTTTGACTTGTTTCAAGTATGGGATGTCCACAAAAAACAAACAAACAAATAAACAAACAAACAGAAACTGGGCTTGGAGAAAAACTTCTGCAGCTTAATGAATGTTTGGAAGCACCCTGGTGGCTAGATGTACACAGACTAGTGTTCTCTGCCAGCGTCACTCCTCATTCCCAGGAGACTTTGGTCCGGTGGTTTCATCCCTCTGCACCTCGATGATCGCCCGGTAAGTGGGTATCACGATAGTGGAATAGACCTCATCTAGACTAAACACATATAGTGTCTGAGGCCCTTACCCTGTGCTCTTTCTCTACAGGAGTTATTTTTCATTCTGGTTTAAGCAAGACAATGGAAAAAGCTGCCTGGACCGCTCCCTGCAGCGCGGGGCTGGAAGGAAACAGCGCCTACCCTGCTGCTGCCCACAGCTTCCTTCTGGCGTTTCCTGGGAAACGCTCTGGCAGCCTGGGCTTCAGCTCAGCACATTCAGGACCCCGCTTCATGTTGACCTGACCAGGACCCTGCCCAGAAAAACATCTGTCTGGGAACTCCCACCCTCTCTGTTCCCTATAAAAGGCAGGCAGAGAGCTGCCTGAGGAGAAGAGGCTGAGACAAGCCCAGACACCAACAGCGCACCCAGGGGCTCACATCTGCACCCGGAGGGGCTCACATCTGCACCCGGAGGGGCTCACATCTGCACCCGGAGGAGCTCACATCTGCACCCGTAGGGGCTCACATCTGCACCCGGAGGAGCTCACAACTGCACCCTACAGCATGAAGCTCTCCGCAGCCTTCCTGTGCCTCCTGCTCACAGCCGCCGCCTTCAGCCCCCAGGTGCTCGCCCAGCCAGGTGAGGCCCCTCCTTCTTTCCCTCCCCCCTTCTCTCTGTTTCTCTCTCCTTTTAGAAAGTCCTAAGCTAAAGTTCCCTCCTTCCCAACCTCTCAGATCAGCCGGGGTTCCTAGGAGTTCCCCTGTAACATGTAACTTGATTTTGTTTATTTCTTTTTCTTTATTTGAATTTATTTGGGTGATCTTAGTGAACAATATTATACAGGTTTCGGGAGCACAATTCTACAATACAACACATCTCTGGACACGGTAGTGTGTGTTCTCCCCCTCAAGTCAAGTCTCCGCCCATCACCGTTTGTCCTCCTCCCCCCAGCCCCGCAATCCCCACACTGTTGTCTCTGTTCATGAGTTCTCTCTCTCTCTCTCTCTTTCTCACCCTTTTTTACTCAGGCATCTCATTTTAAAGACAGAAAGCAGAGCTCAGGTTGGGGACAAGGGGAGTCCTATCCTCCCGCCCCCTGCCCACCCCGGGCCACGGGAAAGCCAGAATAAAACCCGAGATGCCCACTCCAAATCCAGGGCCTTTACTTTGGCTCAGCTGATCTTCCCAAACTCTGCAGAGTGAGGGGCATATCCAGGATCTGTCCTATTGTTCTCCAAGGTCAGCTGTGATGTGTCCCCACCATGCAGCTGAGAAAAGGGACTTCACATCTAGGTCCCACCGCCTTGGGGACACAGCAGGAGCGCTGAACCTGGGGGTGGGGGTGGGAGGGTGAGACCCTCACTCCCTTTCTGGCTGTCCCCTTCCTGCAGACATTTCCTGCTGCGGTCAAGCTGAGGGAAGCCTAGCACCTCCTCAAGGGCCTTTTCTTTGTGACTTGACTTCCAGACGCGTTCACCACGCTGCTCACTTGCTGCTTCACGTTTAACAATAAGAAGATCTCCTTGCAGAGGCTGAAGAGCTATCAAATCACCAGCAGCCAGTGCGCCCAGAGAGCTGTCATGTGAGTGGAGAACCCCCGCTCGCCTCCACGCCCACCTCAGCTCACCCCATTCCCCAGAGTCCCCGACCCTAAGTCCTGGCCCAGAAGGCAGGCAGGCATCAGACTCCTTTGGGACTTTATAGTCAAGGGATAAGGTCTATATAATCCAGATCCTCTCATTATCATATCAAAAACAGGCCCAGAGAGGGACAGTAATAGCCTGCTCCCTGACTGGGAGCCAGGTCACACCCTCGGGGTGGCTTTGGTGGCCAAGCCAGCTTCCCCCAGGGTGGCAAAAACAGCAACGATCTCCAGAGGCCCCTTCTGTAAACACCGTTCCTTCCTCCTGAAGGTAAGACCCTCAAGTGCGCCATCTAATGTGCTGGCACCTTCTGCATCCACAGCTTCAGAACCAAACTGGCCAAGGAGATCTGTGTCAGCCCAAAGGAGAAGTGGGTCCAGCAGTACGTGAAATACCTGGATCAAAGATCTCACAGCCGGAGGCCTTGAACTCTGCCAGCCGAGCTGCGGCCAACCCTGAATAGGAAAAATGAGTATTTACTCTCCTCCGGCCACCCCTGGGCTAATAGCGCTGCAATTTTCAAATAGGGTGTTTTATGAAGCGAAACTTTTTCATCTTGAGGAATACATACTATTATTTGAATTGTTGCTGGTTTGGGGTTAATTTGGACTATTACACTCTTTTTCAAGCGAGGCCTTGAGCTGTCGGTTCCTGTCATGATGAGCGCATTCCTCCTCCTGTCTCATGGGGGGCGGGGTCCCCCTCCTGCCTACCTCCCGGGGCGGGGCGGGGGGGGGGGTTGTGACCCTGCCTGCAGGAATCGTGGGGGTGAAGGACTGTTGCAACTAGGGAGGAAAGTGCCTTGAGATTGTCAGGCATTGTTCCCCAAGCGTGTTATTGTGGAAAGATGAATGCAATCGTAGAACTGCTGACGTTTTCCAGAAAAATACATTTTGTTTAAAATCTCTTACAGTGGTGTTTTCTTTGAAGGGAACTTCCAGTCAGTAGGGGGCGCTCTGGGGTGCAGGTGGATGGCAGAGGGCACTTCAGGAATGCAGGTCGCACCTGGCCGTGGCTAGCTGAGGCTCATCTGAGAGTTAGGGACGGCTCGACTTACCAGCCCTGAATATTCTAGAATAATGACTCCAGTTCCAGTATCAGCTTCTAACTGGTCTGGCTGAGCTGGTGCCCCCTTGCTGGGAGCACTCCTCCATCCTGGAGTAATACACACATTATGTGTACCTGATCACCCCCCACCCCGGTTGGGGAAAACCAGATTACCCAGTTCTAGTTAGCATTAAACTTGACAGAGAAGAGGCCCTGGCCGGTTGGCTCAGTGGTAGAGCATTGGCCTGGCGTGCAGAAGTCCCGGGTTCGATTCCCGGCCAGGGCACACAGGAGAAGCGCCCATTTGCTTCTCCACCCCTCCCCCTCTCCTTCCTCTCTGTCTCTCTCTTCCCCTCCTGCAGTGAGGCTCCATTGGAGCAAAGATGGCCCGGGCGCTGGGGATGGCTCCTTGGCCTCTGCCCCAGGCGCTAGAGTGGCTCTGGTCGCAACAGAGCGACGCCCTGGAGGGGCAGAGCATCGCCCCCTGGTGGGCAGAGCGTCGCCCCTGGTGGGCGTGCCGGGTGGATCCCTGTCGGGTGCATGCAGGAGTCTGTCTGGCTGTCTCTCCCCGTTTCCAGCTTCAGGAAAGAAAAAAAGAAAAAAAACTTGACAGAGAAGATAGGACAAGGTCAACCTTGGGGCTTGGGGTCAGCCTTGGAGAATATCTCATGGTCACAGCCAGACTCTCATAGAAGAGGTACAGGGTGGAAAGGAGGGGAGGGGCTTGGAAGGGCAGTCCCTATATGCTCAGGAATTTGGTTTCAAAGTGGAAACATAAGAGGCTTTAAAAAGAAGGTTGCGGTGTGGTTACAGAGGAATTGCAGTGTCCCGGTGGGGAGTTTGGCGTTAGTTCTGAAGGCAGGAGGAAGATGCTCAAGGCTTTGGGGGATGTCAGGGACAGTAGCCTGTGGCCTTGGGCAGGATGGAGGTGGCACGGGAGAACCAGGAGTAGCCTGGTCCAGGCAAGCGGAAATGGGGGAGTCAGGGCGGTCATGGGGGCGGGGGAGGGGGAGGAGGCTGTTCAGGAAGAGTGGACCAGACATGGGACATGCCAAATGCTGGAGAAAGAGGGAGAAGTCCTGAGACACAGGACATGAGACCCTCTCCCCTATAGCCACCAAGCTGGCTTTTAAAGGGGTGTCAATCTCGAGACCCAGAATTTACTGCCCTCCTTTGCTGTTGTCCCAAGGGTCACACATTATGCAAGTTGGAACTTATGATTATCCCTTCTTCTATGTCCACCAAGGGGTCTCCTGCCCTTCCTAAGACTGCCTCTCTCCTTTAATTGAGTTGTGTTGGCATCTCTATGATACCTGGGCCTTCCACTTATGCTGGACACTCACCAGGATCCTCCTGTAATGCCGGTGGTCAAGGCCAGGCAGGTTCACATTGAATTCAGGCAGTCAATAGAGGAACTGCAGCGCTGGGAAGCATTGGGCCATTGACCATTTATTGGAGGCTCGCAGAGATGAGTGAGCGAATAAACCAAGGAAAACTGCTCGTTGCATTGGAGGGCAAGGGATGAGGAAAATCGCCCCTCACGGTGGCGGCTGAGGGAATCAGGGAACTGTACCTTGTGGTAGAGGGGGAGCCATCTGGGAGAATCGCCCCCAAGGACAATCACCCATAGCTTTTCCTAGAGACACACACCTGGCTTTCTGCTACGTGCTCACGCACTAATCGTGCAAAGTGCTCGCAGCCAGGAAACCAGCGAGCAAGCCTAACAGCTGTTTTCCCCACACCTCCCCAAGGAGAAGGCCCTGTTAACCCACTCCACAGGGCCTGTGCCATGCTGGGTCAAGCAATCACCTGGCATCTTGGGACATTGGAA
Organism: Saccopteryx leptura; assembly: GCF_036850995.1. Taxonomy (NCBI): domain Eukaryota; kingdom Metazoa; phylum Chordata; class Mammalia; order Chiroptera; family Emballonuridae; genus Saccopteryx; species Saccopteryx leptura. The sequence goes on from NC_089504.1 coordinate 340,432,305, forward strand.
AAGTTTCTGATCTGGAAGGCAGGAGCCCTGGACTCCAATGCCAGATCTAACCCTGACTTGCTAAGTATCCTCAGTCCTGTCTACGTCCCTCCCCAGCCCTCAGTCTCCTCATCTGTAAAATGGGACTGTCAATATCTTATAGGCAGGTGACCTCACAATATCACCTCCAGCCGGAGCAGCTATGACTTTTGAATAACATCAGCCCCTGAACCCTCTGGGTAGGGCAGGAAGGGAGGGTGTCCCGAACCCAAATGTGGACCCAGCCCTGGGCACAAGCTTGCTGCTACACTGTGCCTTGTCCCCCTGCCAAGCTGGAAGCCAAGAGTCTACATCATAGCTTGAGTCGACACTTACCCCCCAGGACAAAGACAGTCAGCTGAGTGGAGTCAATCATTTATTGGTTCATAGTGACAAGAGATCAGTTCCCTTGGCACCAGGTTTAACATGTCTCTCCCTACCCCCACCCTCCAGCCCCTGGCCCGAGCCTCTCAATGCCAATCAAGTTAGCACCCTGAAATCCCTGTGGGGTCTAAGAGGTACAGGGAAGCAGGGATTGAAGACTCTATAATTTAAATACATAAAGTGCGACAACATAGCTTATCAGGACCCAGCCGACCTTCCACGACCCAGCAAAATTGGTGCAAAGCTGGTGAAGGGTTGAGAGTTGTGGGGTGTGGAGGTGGGATGGGGGGGAAGAGGTAAAGCCACACGGTCTCCGGAGTCCTGGGTAGAAAGGTATCAAATCACATTTCCTTTGTCTTGCAGGGTGGTAGCTTGTCTAAGAGGTCATCAACCCATTGGTCTCCTCTCAAGGCACAGTGCTCTTTGCCCTTTCTCAATGATAATCTGTGGGCAGAAAACAAAGGAGGCACCAAGTCACTCGCTGGGTACCACGTACAAGTCCCATCTTCCCCTCTTTGCTGCTGCATGCCCCTGAGCCGCTGTCTCTGTAAAATATGAATCCAACACATCCGAGCAGTGGCTTGCGCACCAGGCAGAATGCCCAAGCTTCAGGGGAAGCTTATTTGTGTTTCCTGGGCCTCTTCCCCTGAGATGTCGATCAGTGTACTAGGGTGCAGCTGAGGACGGAAAATATTCTGAGGATCACTAGCCCAGAAAATCCCCTTCCTAGACTATCATGGAGGGCCCCTCTCCCCCATCGTTTCCTGTGTCTGTGTACATCCGGGGTGCTCAGTCCCTGTTTGGATGTGTGTTTCTTTTCTGATCGGCCCACCTTCTCAACTTGGCTATTGTCCTAACTATAGACCAGTTCGGCCTTTTATTATCTGGGTGATCTGAATGTTTTCTCCCTCCTTGAACCTCAGTTTTCATGATAATAAAAATGGGCACCCCAAGGTGGTCAACCGAAGCAACACACACAGAAGTGCCATATGGACTCTGAACAAGTGTGGGCTGCTTCATTCAAGCTTCATAGTGACCCCGTGATGACGCTCCCGTGTTTCTCCACTTCACGGGTAAGGAGTGCAAAGGATAATGCAGTGCAGAAGAGTTACCTGCCCCAAGTCACCTAAGACTATGGGTTGGCAAACCCGGAGTCAGGAGCTAATCGGGACACCCCTCTTGCTCTTTTCGCTATGTAGTAATGCCTGAACCTTTTAAGCAATTTCTTCCTCTGGGCATAAAATATTACAACATAATACTTGGTTCCTTGAAACTCCAAGAAATAAAAGCCACTGCAGGAACACAGGTGCAGCCCTCCTGGCACATGCTAGGAAGCACGGAGCGCCCCCTAGTGCCCACAGTCAGCTCTGCACCCAGGTTTTGATGGCCTCGCTCTCTGGGTTTAGAAACCTTAACCTGGTGAGACATCGCCATCTAGCGTCCGAGAGTCTAATTTTGGATGGAAAAGAGGTCAGGAACTGAACAGGGAATGATACTCACATTACACTCCTCTGGTGGGAGCAGAGGGAACTGGTATCTTTGTAACACTTGATTCTTTCCTTGTGAATCTTTCTCCTCATAAACCTGAAGCAACAAATGGAGGATGGCACTTGCACTATAAGAGAAACACAAAAATAGTTTTATCTCTTTCTCAACCTGGGTTTCTTTCCTCTCTTTCCGGCTGGTTTTAAAATCAACAAAACCCTCCAGGACAGGCTTAGGCTATGAAATCACATTTAGAGGGCCCTGGTGCAGCGCTGGCCTGTCAGCCACCTGGTTCTGTACTTAGGCTGAGTCAGGACCCTGGGGTTCAGATCCTGGCTCCCCTAAAGCCAGCTAGTGGCCATGATCGATGAGCCTCACGGGGGCCCCAGATCTACCATCTGTAAAGTAAGACCTTTCAGACTGATCTCCGAAGCCTCTTCCAGCTCTGACATCCCACCCGTAGTGAGTGGTGCTGCCCCGATATTTGAGTTCGAGGGCTCTGGACCTCAGACCCCAGGGACCTGGCGAGTCTGGTGCATGCCGTCCAAGAAACTGGGGCGGGATGAGAAACTGTTCCAGACATTCAAACTGATAAAATGACAAGAGAGGAGCTTCCAGAAACTAGTCAACACCCCAGTTTACTCTCCAGAATGCCCTGCTCCCCTCGTCCTCAGCTGTGTCCTCACCCCCAACCCCCACTCTGCTGGTTTGTACACACCACCCCCCCCCCACCCAGCCCACCCTCAAAAGATTTGCATTCCAATCCTTGCTCCTTCCTCCTGGTTTTACTGTTTTTAAAACCCCTCTTGTATATTAAGTATTAGGTCAGTATTCTCTATAGTTTGAGAAGGTAGGCATTATCAGCCCCACTTTAATGACAGGGACAACCAGAGTTTGAGAAGTAAAGTGACTTGCCCAAGGTTAGCCAACTGTCATAGCCTCAGGTCCTCACCTCTGCCCATCATCTGTCACATTGTGGAAGCAAGAGCCAGTGTCGCCCTCAGACCTCCCAGCTTAGACCAATAACCTCCCAGCTCCCACACAACAGTCCACTGAGTCCGGATGAGGCTGAGCCCCCTCTCACCAAGGCCTGTGGCTCAGCAGTCTGTGTTTGCTCAGACTCGTGCTTCTCCTAATGGCCCTCTGTCCCCCACCCATTCCAAGTCCTGCATCCTCCTCTTTAGGAAGAACTCTTCCTGGAGCAGAGGAGACGGAGGCAGTGAGTTTAGGGTAAGCCCTGCCTGAAACCCCAGAGCACCTGCCTGCATTTTTGCCCTCCCCAAAGTGAAGCAAAGTGTCTCCAGCTCCACTCACGGCTCATGCTGCTCACATCCTGCAGCCACATCCCGGCCACCAGCAGGCACACCAGGGCCACGGTGATGAGCTTCATCGCGGGCTTTCTGGCTCAGGCCTCCCTGGAGTGGTCTCGATGAGGCTGGTGAGGCTAAGTGCTCTCCCCTGGCCCATCCTGCAGAGCCCAGGCCTTTTATTAGAGAGAAGATGAGTGGGTGGGGGTTTGCAGGCCTGGTGCAGAGGTGGGGAAGTCACCAGGAGAAAAGGTGATTACTCAGGTCCACTCTGAACACGCCTCTCCCTATTTCTTTTAGGCGTGTGCAACTTCCTCGCGTGCCGGAGCAGATAAGGATCTCGAAAAAAATGAGTAGGAGCTGTTCCTCTGAGAAGTGGAAAAGGGTACACGAGAGGAAGTGGCCTGTTTGTGGCTTCTCTGATCCCACATCTCTTCATCCAGGGATGCAGCCTCTGTCCCCAGATCATGGCAGAGCTGAAGAGCCCTGGACCAGGACTGAGACGTGTGTGTGAAGCCCAGCCCTTCAAGTTAGCAGTTGCGCAAACTTGCCCGAGTCAGTACAAGATGGAAATAGGAACCCGTGCCTTATGGGTGTGTGATAGCATTAAGAAAAATCTGCTATGTCAAGTGCCTGGCCCAGATATTTCCTTTGGCAATCATTTCACATTTTTCTGCCCTGTTCTAGGTGCTCTGTTAGCCAGACAGAAAAGTTAATGAGCTGCACAGCCTGACCTCCATCGAGCTGCTGCCTGTTGACTCACATATAAGAAAATAAAAGCCAAGAGAAGACAAGATGGTGATGGAGTAGGCAGATGTACCAACTCCCACCTCCCAGAACCAAAGTGGATTACAAACTAATTTTAAGAACTATCATCTGGAAAAACCAACTTTGGACTAAACTAAGAGGACTCTTCAACCAAGGAACACTGAAGAAGCTACACCAAGACTGGTAGGAAAAGCGGAAATGCGGAGAGGGCTGCCCAGCTCCCCAGAGTGAACGGCAGCCGGGAGAAACTCGGGTAGCGGGAAGTGAGTTTAGCAGAGAGGGGAGGGTCCTGAATCCCAGGAACAAAGCCCCAGCCTGCAGCCCCAGAGCCTAGAAGAGGTGTATATTCTTTTAGCAGGAAACAAGAGAGGATACTGTTTTTGAGAAAGAGTCTGATTTCTCAGACCCAGGATTCTTCTTAAGGGACCACGCAGAACACCTCTCTTACAACCACTCACCCGGGGTTCCGAGGAATGGGCAGAGAGGAGAAGATCGGAGTAGTAGGAAGAGAGTATAATCTAGGAGGCACAGGGAGAAACATTTTGGGAGACAGCCACCCTAATCCCTGGGACAAGTCACTCCCCAAATCTGAAGTGAATATTTCCCCTGGAAACAGCAATGCCAGCAAAGGGAAGCAGGACACCAGCCAAACAAGCTCTCCCGTGGCACTCAGAGCAGAGTTGCTTAGAAGGAGGGAGCTCTCCCAGCTACAGTAGTGAGTGTTAGGGTCTGAGCTGCAGCATCCCCACCCACACGGCTGAGGGCTCCCTGGAGGGCAGGCGGCAGCGGGATGCGGAGGCGCGGTTCTGTCACCGAGGGCAGAAGCGGGGTGGCCACCACTGGGCCCAGGTGTGAGCTCAGTCTTGCCTGGCTTGGGAGGAGGAGGCATACAAAAGCGGTCAAGCCCAGCAGCCGCCGCCTGTAATCCAGCCTGCAGAAGAAGGGTGGGAACCCTGGAGGGGGTGGAGACCAGCCCTTGAGCAAGGGTGCAGGAGCACAGCCTTGCCCCACCCATGGAACTCAGGCTTGTGGCCTGACTTGGGAACTGGCTCCTCCCATGGGGGTGCAGCCAAAAGCCCAGAACAGGCAGAGTCCACTACTGAGCGTGGGCACCCAGTCCTGCCTGGCCTGTGGAGCCAAGGCTAGCAGCCCTCCCACAAGTGGGCTCCTCCTGCAAGAGTGAGGTGGAAGCCCAGAAACAGGTCGAGACCCGCAGCTGAGCAAAGGTGCTCGCCACTGCCCTCAGGGCCGAGCATAATGCCACCCACGGGGGCGGGGCAAAGGCCAAGGACATCAGGCTTGTACACCCGAGCACATGATCACAGCCACCCTGTAAAGGAAAGGCGGAAACCACAGCAACAGCCCCAGTGGGAAGACACCAGCAACGTCCATACCCAAACGCCCTAGGCAGCAACAGCAGAGAGGGTGGTGGGCCTGTAGACAGACCATACCTAGGGAACAGAGGCCACACCCAGTGGGCTCCAGTGGCCAAGATCTTCTTTTACACAGAGAAGATGAGAAGGCAGAGAAATGCAACACAAATGAGTCAAGAGAAATCCCCAGAAAAGGACCTGAATAAAACAGATATAACCAAATTACCAGATGCAGAGTTTAAAATAACAATTATTGGGATGCTCAAAGATATTAGAACAACAATAGATGGTCATTACGAACACCTAAATAAAGAGATAGCAGATATAAAAATGAACATTGAAATAATAAAAAAGAATCAGTCAGAAATGACAAATACAATATCAGAAATGAAGAACACAATGGAAGGAATTAAAAGCAGGATGGATGAAGCTGAGAATCGAATCAGCGAGTTAGAAGACACGATAAATAAAGGCATGGAAGCAGAACAGAAAAAAGAAAAGAGACTCAAAAAATCTGAGGAAATTCTAAGAGAGCTCTGTGATAACATGAAGAGAAATAACATCCGTGTCATAGGGGTTTCTGAAGAAGAAGAGAAAGAACAAGGGATAGAGACTTAGTTCAACCATATCATAGCTGAAAACTTCCCTCAATTTAGGCAGGAAAACATCTCACATGTTCAGGAAGCACAGAGAACTCCATTAAAGAGAAACCCAAAGAAATTAACACCAAGACACATCATAATTAAAATACCAAAGCTAAGTGATAAAGAGAAAATATTAAAAACTGCTAGAGAAAAAAAGACTATCACTTACAAAGGAGTCCCCATAAGGATGACTTCTGAATTCTCAACAAAAACACTTGAGGCCAAAGGGAATGGCAGGAAATATTCAAAGTAATGTAGAACAAGAGCCTACAACCAAGACTACTTTATCCAGCAAGGCTATCGTTTAAAATTGAAGGAGAAATAAAAAGATTTCTAGACAAAAAAAAAACTCAAGGAATTTACTACAACCAAACCAAGGCTGCAAGAAATGCTAAGGGACCTGTTGTAAACAGATCAAAGGAGAAAAAGAATATAGCAAAAGAGGAATACAATTTTAAAGAATAAAATGGCAATAAACAACTACATATCAATAATAACCTTAAATGTAAATGGATTAAATAATCCAATCAAAAGACATAGGGTAGCTGCATGGATAAGAAAACAGGACCCATACATATGCTGTCTACAAGAGACACACCTTAAAAAAAAAAGATGCACATAGACTGAAGATAAATGGATGGAAAAAAATATTTCACATAAATGGAAATTAAAAAAAGCTGGGTAGCAATACTTATATCAGACAAAATGGACTTTAAAACAAAGACTATAGTAAGAGATAAAAAATAATGATAAAGTGAGCAATCCAACAGGAAGATATAACCATTATAAATATCTACACACCTAATATAGGAGCACCTAAATATATAAAGCAGACTTTGATGGATTTAAAGGGCGAGATCAACAGCAATACTATAATAGTAGGGGATTTCAATACCCCACTAACATCACTAGATAGATCCTCAAGAAAGAAAATTAACAAAGAAACAGCAGACTTAAAGGACACACTAGATCAACTCGATTTAATAGATATCTTCAGAACCTTTCACCCTAAAGCAGCAGAATATACATTCCTTTCAAGTGCTTATGGTACATTCTCTAGAATAGACCACATATTAGGGCACAAAAGTGGTCTCAACAAATTTAAGAAGATTGAAATAATATCGAGCACTTTCTCTGATCACAATGGCATAAAACTAGAAATCAACCACAACAGAAAAACTGAAAAATACCCAAACACTTGGAAACTAAATAGCATGTTATTAAATAATGAATAGATAAACAATGAGATCAAAGAAGAAATTTAAAAATTCCTAGAAATGAACGATAATGAGCATACATCAACTCAAAATTTATGGGACACAGCAAAAGCAGTCTTGAGAGGGAAGTTCATAGCATTACAGGCATACCTCAAGAAGCTAGAAAAAGCTCAAATAAACAACTTGACCCTACATCTAAAAGAACTAGAAAAAGAACAGCAAGTAAAGCCCAGAGCTAGTAGAAGGAAGGAAATAATAAAGATCAGAGCAGAAATAAATGACATAGAGGCTAAAGAAACAATACAGAGGATCAATGAAACCAAGAGCTGGTTCTTTGAAAAGGTAAACAAGATCGATAAACCTTTAACCAGACTTACCAAGAAAAAAAGAGAGAGGACTCAAATAAATAAAATTAGAAATGAGAGTGGAGAAATAACAACTGACACAACAGAAATACAAAATATTGTAAGAAAATATATGAAGAACTGTACGCCAAAAATCTAGACAACCTAGATGAAATGGACAAATTCCTTGAAACATATAATCTTCCAAAAATTAATCTGGAAGAATCAAAAAACCTAAACAGACCAATTACAACAAATGAGATTGAACCAGTTATCAAAAAGCTCCCAAAAAAGAAAAGTCCTGGGCCTGATGGCTTCACAAGTGAATTCTACCAAATATTCATAGAAGAACTAACTCCTATCCTTCTCAAGCTATTTCAAAAAATTCAAGAGGAAGGAAGACTTCCAAGCTCCTTTTATGAGGCGAGTATAATTCTGATTCCAAAACCAGGCAAAGACAACACAAAGAAAGAAAATTATAGGCCAATATCCCTGATGAATTTAGATGCAAAAATCCTCAACAAAATATTAGCAAACAGGATCCAGCAATATATAAAAAAAATCATACACCAGGATCAAATGGGATTTATTCTTGGGAGGCAAAGCTGGTACAATATTTGCAAATCAATCAATGTGATTCATCACATAAACAAAAGGAAGGAGAATAACCACATGATAATTTCAATAGATGCAGAAAAAGCATTTGATAAAATCCAGCACCCATTCATGATCAAAACTCTCAGCAAAGAGCGAATACAAGGAACATACCTCAACATGATAAAGGCCATCTATGACAAACCCACAGCCAACATCATACTCAATGGGCAAAAATTAAAAGCAGTCCCCTTAAGATCAGGAACAAGGCAGGGGTGCCCCTTTCACCACTCTTATTTAACATGGTCCTGGAAGTCCTAGCCACAGCAATCAGATAAGAAAAAGAAATAAAAGGCATCCAAATTAAAAAAGAAGTAAAACTATCATTATTTGCAGATGATATGATATTATATATAGAAAACCCTAAAGTCGCAGTCAAAAAACTACTAGACCTGGTAAATAAATTCAGCAAGGTGGCAGGATATAAAATTAATACTCAGAAATCAGAGGCATTTTTATACACTAACAATGAACTGTCAGAAAGAGAAATTAAGGAATCAATCCCCTTTACCATTGCAACCAAAAAAATTAAGTACCTAGGAATAAATTTAACCAGGGAGATTAAAGATTTGTACTCGGAAAATTATAAAACATTGATAAAAGAAATCAGGGAAGATACAAACAAGTGGAAGCATATACCATGCTCATGGTTAGGAAGAATAAACATCATTAAAATGTCTATATTACCCAAAGCAATTTATAAATTCAATGCAATACCAATTAAAATACCAATGACTTACTTCAAAGATATAGAACACATATTCCAAAAATTTATATGGAACCAAAAGACAACATGAGTAGCCTCAGCAATCTTGAAAAGGAAGAATAAAGTGGGAGGTATCACACTTCCAGATATCAAGTTATATTATAAGGCCATTGTACTCAAAACAGCCTGGTACTGGCATAAGAACAGGCATATAGATCAATGGAACAGAACTGAGAACCCAGAAATAAACCCACACCTTTATGGACAACTGATATTTGACAAAGGAGGTAAGAGCATACATTGGAGTAAAGACAGCCTCTTCAACAAATAGTGTTGGGAAAATCGGAAAGCTACCTGCAAAAAAATGAAACTAGACCACCAACTTACACCATTCACAAAAATCAACTCAAAATGGATAAAAGACTTAAATGTAAGCCGTAAAACCATAAGCATCTTAGAAGAAAACATAGGCAGTAAGCTCTCTGACATCTCTTGCAGCAATATATTTGCCAATTTGTCTCCACAGGCAAGTGAAATAAAAGACTGGATAAACAAATGGGACTATATCAAACTAAAAAGCTTCTGCACAGCTAAAGACAATAAGAACAGAATAAAAAGACAAACTACACAATGGGAGAATATATTAGACAATGCATCTAATAAGGGGTTAATAACCAAAATTTATAAAGAACTTGTAAAATTTAATACCAGGAAGACAAACAATCCAATCAAAAAATGGGCAAAAGAAACGAATAGACACTCTCCAAAGAGGACATACAGATGGCCAATAGGCATATGAAAAAATGCTCAACATCACTAATCATTAGAGAAATGCAAATTAAAGCCACAATGAGATATCACCTCACACCAGTCAGAATAACGCTCATCAACAAAACAGCACAGAATAAGTGTTGACGAGGATGTGGAGAAAAGGGAACCCTCCTGCACTGCTGGTGGGAATACAGACTGGTGCAGCCACTGTGGAAAACAGTATGGAGATTCCTCAAAAAATTTAAAATCGAACTGCCTTTTGACCCAGCTATCCCACTGTTTGAAATATACCCCAAGAATACCATAGCACTGTATGAAAAGAAGAAATGCACCCCCATGTTTATGGCAGCATTGTTCAAAATAGCGAAGATCTGGAAACAGCCCAAGTGTCTGTCAGTGGATGAGTGGATTAAAAAGCTTTGGTACATATATACTATGGAATACTACTCAGCCATAAGAAATGATGACATCGGATCATTTACAACAACATGGATGAACCTTGATAACATTATACTGAGTGAAATAAGTAAATCAGAAAAAACTAAGAACTATATGATTCCGTACATAGGTGGGACATAAAAATGAGACTCAGAGACATGGACAAGAGTGTAGGGGTTACGGGGTGGGGGGCAGGACAGGGAGGGGAAAGGGGGAGGGGAGGGGCACAAAGAAAACCTGTTAGAAGGTGACGAAAGACAATTGGACTTTGGGTGATGGGAATGCAGCATAAGCAAATGGCAAAATAACCTAGAGCTGTTTTCTCTGAACATATGTACCCTGATTTATCAATGTCATCCCATTAAAATTAATCAAAAGAAAAAGAAAATAAAAGCCAGCCCTGGCTGGTTGGCTCAGTGGTAGAGTGTCGGCCTGGCATGCAGGAGTCCTGGGTTCGATTCCCGGCCTGGGCACACAGGAGAGGCGCCCATCTGCTTCTCCACCCCTCCCCCTCTCCTTCCTCTCTGTCTCTCTCTTTCCCTCCCACAGCCAAGGCTCCATTGGAGCAAAGTTGGCCTGGGTGCTGGGGATGACTCCATGGCCTCTGCCTCAGGCACTAGAATGTCCCTGGTTGCAACAGAGCAACACCCCAGATGGGCAGAGCATCGCCCCCTGGTGGGCATGCCGGGTGGATCCCGGTCGGGCGCATGCCGGAGTCTGTCTGACTGCCTCCCTGTTTCCAACTTCAGAAAAAAACAAAAAAATACAAAAAAAAAGAAAAAAGAAGAAAGTAAAAGCCATCTGGCCTAAGGATAGCAGTAGACAAGCCACATGGAGGGCGCAGAAGGGCTTCCCGACAGCATAGAGAGGCCTCGTGGGGGGAGATTCTTCTAGCAGAGTCTCCCACAGAGGGCTGAATGGACAGGGGCATGCCCACAGCAGAAGGGGCTTGTGTACAAACAGTGAGGCACAAAGGAGCACATTCATTCAGAGACTTAGACTGGGGGGGAGGGGTGGAAGGAGAGGTACAAGAGTGAGGAAATGGCTAGAAGCAATGCGACAGTACAGCTATGGAGTGGCCGTGTCATGAGGCCACTGTGCACAGTTTTTGCAATAAATAGCATGTAGTCGATGCTCAAGAGAAAGTGGCTGAGCCAAATCGGTGCATTAAAATCAGGAGGCCAGTGTGTCCGTGTGTCTGTGATCACAGAGTGTGGGTGAGGCTGATCGCCATTGGTCGTGCACTCTCTAGCTCACTGATCGCCACTGGTCGTGCACTCTCTAGCTCACTGATCGCCACTGGTCGTGCACTCTCTAGCTCACTGATCGCCACTGGTCGTGGACTCTCTAGCTCACTGATCGCCACTGGTCGTGCACTCTCTAGCTCACTGATCGCCACTGGTCGTGGACTCTCTAGCTCACTGATCGCCACTGGTCGTGCACTCTCTAGCTCACTGATCGCCACTGGTCGTGCACTCTCTAGCTCACTGATCGCCACTGGTCGTGCACTCTCTAGCTCACTGATCGCCACTGGTCGTGCACTCTCTAGCTCACTGATCGCCACTGGTCGTGCACTCTCTAGCTCACTGATCGCCACTGGTCGTGCACTCTCTAGCTCACTGATCGCCACTGGTCGTGCACTCTCTAGCTCACTGATCGTCATTGGTCGTGCACTCTCTAGCTCACTGATCGCCATTGGTCGTGCACTCTCAAGCTCACAAATCTCTGGTGGTTTCTCATTGTCAAGTGCATGGAGTTCACATTGTTCACCTGGCCATTCACGGTTCCGTGTGCTATGTCTCCACGGATTACCGCATGTTTGATATATCTGCAATTCCCTGAACGTACCACGTGCTTTCTCTGTCCGGGATTCTGCTTCTGCCGTCACCTCCACCTGCAGGGCCCTCCCCGCTGCCTCCCGCTGGCAACTTCCTGTCCATATCCAATGCCTTTGCCTCCTTAAAGACTCTCCTGCTATTCCCATTCAGCTTCCTCTGAATCTCCCCGCCCCCCCTGCCCCGGGGCCGGGATCTCCCCTGAGAAGGTCTTACATCTCCGCCACCCCTCTGCTCCGTGTGTTCTTCGGATGAGCACCTGGGTGGGCGATCTGGTGTGTCACAGTTGAAGGGTCTTGGAAGACCATTCACAACAGTGGCTCTTAAAGTTTCCTGGGAAAGCTTTTGAAGAAAATGCCTTGGCCTCAGTTCAGAATCAGAATCAACACGTGTCATTCAGGCCCCAGAAGAATCACGTAGCCGGCATAGTCTCTTCATGTTACAAATGGGGGAAAAGGTCTCTCAGAAGGAGGAAACTGACTTCCCGAGGCCACACCGAAAATTCATTGCTGAGATGGGACTATGGACACTCCGGTCATCCGGCTATCTCACCTCCATGTCCATCACGTCCCAGGCATCCCGCCAGCTGCTGCCTGCCACCCAGAAAGTCCTTGAAGTCACAGAAACGGGGACCCATTATTGCTGTCACTCCCCCAGTCCCTTTGTCCTTGCAGATTGATACTTTTCTTTCTTTTCTTTTTTTTTTACCTCTTTACCATCATTACCATGGAGTTTTGGGAGAGAAGGAGAAAATGGTGTGTGATCCAGCTGCTGAGCACAGCCACAGGTCTCTTAGATGCACTTGGGACACGGAGAAGGGAGATGTGGTCACCCAGGAATTTTTTTCCTTCTCGTGGGGACGCAGCAGGCCCACTCAAGACAGGGACGGGGCTGCCCCTGCAGAAAGTCACTTCCCTCCTCCCCCCTCACTGTAGTCACTGTAAGCCCAGGGCTGGAAAAGAGAGAGAGAGAGAAGATGAGTCATGCCCTCCCCTTCCTGGTTGCCTCAGCGCCAAGAAGGAACCAGCGGAGGCTCCTGTCCCACAGAAACCCAGTGCACCACACGGCCCCTGCCAGCCCCGGCTGGCCTCTTCCTCCCTAGCCCCTGGCACAAAGGGGCCGGCCCAATATTCCACCCACAACATGCTTTCAACAAAAACCCTGCGTCTGTGGTTCATATGAACAATGTTTTTCTTCCTTAGAAGCTTGAAGACCAGGAATTGCCTCTAGAAAGGTTTTCTTCTGAGTCTTCTTCCATGAAAGGTACCCGCCTCTGGACCAGGCGCCCGCTGCCTGCTGCAAACACAAGTCCTGCCCACCCACATCAGCCTCCACAGCTCGCAAACGCCCGGGCATTGAAAACCCTCTCTCATGGTTCCACTGCCTCTTCACTCTGCTTGGGTTCCTCTGTCCCCTGCTTTCTCTCTCACATTCAGCACTTCTGTTCTTTTAAGGAGACGTCTCTTATCCGGCCCTCCGCGACAATGTGAAGGAGGCATGGAGCATGTCTTATACACAGCCAGCCTGCAGGTGCCCAGAGAAAGTCACAGCTTTGCCACATGTCACAGAGTCATCGGCTTTGCAACGTGTGCACACAGCCACTGAGCTGACAACAGCCCAGCCACTGGGCTCGAGGGGAAGGACAAATGTCTCGGCTTCCATCGCTGTTCTGCACACTGCACACACATGGGGACCTCACTGCCCCTTCTGCCTGGGCTGCTCATTGCAGCCGTATCGGGCTGACTCGCTGCAGACTGTCCCACCTGAGCCCCCCCAGCCCTCCTGGGACCAGACTCACTCCTCAGAGCAGGTACCCTGAGCATCATATGGCCTGGAGGGCCACACCCAAGCCTTGTCTGCAGGTATGCCCAGAGTGCCCAGAAATGAAGCCTCGAGACTGTGACCAGGTTTCAGATTCACAAGATCCTGTTTACTAGCCTTAGGGGCTTGTGCTCTTGACAGTGGCAGTGGCAATGGCAGTGGCAGTGGCCACAGGCAGTCTTTTGCCCAGGACGGATGTGGCCAGATTTGTGATTTGGATTGAGGGTTTGTGTTAGAGTCTGTAAGACCATGAATGGAAGGACGCAGTCCCATTGAGGTTTGAAAGAGTCCAGGAGAGGTGACAGGTGAGGAGGTGGGGCTGTGCAGTGGACATGGGGACTCTAGGCCCTGCTGTTCCCTTTCTGAGGCCTGAGGCTGGTCACTCTCTCTGGTCTTCCATTTCTTCACCTAAAATATAGGTCGGTGGGCCTAAATCAGGACTCCTGTCCCTGGAGATGGGATTCATACTAGGATTAGTCAGGAAACTTCTTTTGAAAGGTACGTGCTTGAACCCCACTCTGGAGTTCCCATTCTGAGTCTAGGGCAGTTGGAGTATCTTGAAAATCCTCCCCCAAAAGCCCAATCCCACCATATCACTCCATCATAAGTCCCTAGATGGGACGGCCACCGAGACCGTCTGTGGTTCAGTATCAATGACCAAGACCCCTGCCTACCAGCCACACCCCATATAGCCCCTCGTCCATGCCTAGTGGAACCGGCCTTTTGGGTCAGGCCTGTTATGCTGTGGGAGCCTTCTGGGAGGTCACCCTTCCCTTCCTGATGAGGGTTTGGGGCCATAGAGCCAAACAGGGCTGATCCCAGCTCCCGAAGCATTCAGGTCCCGCCTGTCTTAGGAGCCCCGGGCCACATGTAAAATGCTTCCATCTGAAACTCAGGGAGCACCAGGCAGTCAGAAGCTCAAAGGAAGCTTGGAGGCAGGGCAGCGGCTTGGAGTCAGAATGTTTTGTGAACTTGCTTTGGTGATTCTCGAACTGTTTGACCCTGAGTCGAAACTATCCACCTGGTAGATGCCCTGTGAGAATTCAAGGTGTTAGCGTGGCTCAGGTGGCTTCCGTATCCACCCACCACTCAGGAGGACATCAGCCCTGTGTCCTTCTCCCCCACCGGGCCCCGGGCCCCACAGCAAAGAAAGAACGCCTAGGAAGAATCAGGGTGGGCATCTCACTTCACAGATGAGGAGCAGGAGGCCCAGAAAGGCAAAGAGAGTTGCCACATAAGGACCCCGTGACAGCACCCTGAGGTAGCCCTGCCTCTGAGCTCCCAGGCTGGGCTCGTCCTCCGTGATGTCTGGCCCTGTGCTCGTGTCAGGAGAGCTGGACTATGACCAGACAGAGAAGGTGGACACGATCGGGCCCCTGGGATTTTGGAAAGCCTTGCAGGATTCCCACAGTCCGTTGGGAGGTCGGGGCACAGTGCCAACATGGCAGGAAATGATGGGGGGAAAAAATCACCCCAGCATTTCCACCCTACAGAGCAAAGATGCAGGGGCAGGAAGTGGCAGCAATTTGATTTCAAAATGTGCCCACCAAAACCCAACAAGTCCACCATGGTTCAGGTGACACGCTCACAGCCTGTTGGGAAAGTCCCCTGAGGATCCCTTCGTTCTCCGGGGAGGCAGGTGGACAGCCCAGGTCCCACCACAAGCCATAAGCCATTTCCCAGTACATCCTGTACCCACGGTCCTGAGAGGGACCCACAGTCCCGTCCCCAAGGCTGCCCTTCTCTCACGGTCCCTCAGGCCTGGCCCCAGGCTTAGCTCAGCATTGGCCGACCCTGAGAGATGCCACCATCACCTGATTTGGCCTTCTGGGCTCCACTGTGACTGAACCAGCCACAGAGAGTACACTGCCCACCCCTCAGAACTGGTGCCGGGCCTTGAATGTGCTGATTCTCAGGTCTCCTGGGCATCCCCTCTGTCCTCCAGGGTAGTGAGGAAAGTCTGGATTTGGGGTCCAGACACCTACTCTTTAATCCATAATGCCACTCACTAGCCCCTGGTCAATGCTGATCATCTTCCTGAACCCCTGAGTCTTCAGCCCTGAAACTGGGTTCGCAATGCCTCAGTCTCAGGGTTGCTGTGAGGTCTAATACAGACATGTGCGTGAAGGCTTCCAGCGCAGGCCTGGCTCGTTATCATGGTTTCCGAGAGTGGTCTGTGTTTCCTCCTGCTCTCTGGGTGTGTCTGAGTCATCTTTGCAGCTGCTCAGAAGAGCTGATTCTGAATTAGCCAGGTCCTGTGTCTCAGCTGTGGCTGGCTCGCCTCGGCTTCTCAGAGCTGGATGAGTTTCAGGTTTCAGGAGCCAAGCTCCCATCTGGAGCCAGGGCTGCTGTTCGCCAGGCCTGGCCAGACTCTGCAGTCTGCGTGCTCCACCGACGCTGTGCCCCCGATGAGAACGGCTCACGGAATTGTCGGGGTCTAGGGCAAACTGAAAATGCAGGGTCCCTTGTTCAGAAACCAAGAGTTTTACGAGCACGACACAGGCCTCCTGCCACGTTTCCGCCTCATGTTAGACCGGCAGCCATGTTTACTTCCTGGAATCTCCCGTCCCCCAGCCTGAGTCTTCTGGCCCTGATTGGAAGGTGACTTTGCAAAGACCCACCACTATGGTTTTATTATTCCAAACTCCTTGACACAAGGATATTTTCCAAAGGAGGCGGAAGTATTTTAATTCCCCCAAGCATTGCTTCAAGTAACACAACGACCTTCGAGCCCCCCACCCAAATCCTCAGCAGCAGAGTCAAAGACCAGAGCAGCTGCGGAGAAGGCTTGTGGCAGAGATGGCAGAGAAGGCTTGTGGAGAAGGGGCAAGTACTAAAAACGGGCAGCGTTCTCTCTGCTGGTCTGGGAGCTATCCTGCCCCACAACTTGTAGCTGGAACTTACTTTAACCGAAGATTTCTCCTACCAGATAGAGTGTGATTCAGTCAGATGAACGTGTTGGTCCTTAGATACATAGGATAAAGGAATTAGAGGAATCTGTCACCACCCTCCCCTGCCACCTCCTCAATTCACCTTCATTTGAAGGTGTTCTTTGACACCCAGGTGTGAGAAAGCCAGTAAGCAGCACTGATCATGCAACGCCCTCCCCTACTTCCCTCTCACTCACACTAGCACATTCCCAACATTCAGCCAAGATGAAATATCTCACGCCATTGTCTCCATTTCAATACACTGCAAACTGGCCCCTGTCTCCACCACGTCATCAGAATGGCAGTGGCTATAGTCACCAATGAACTCCTTGTTCCTAAATCCGAGGCACTCTTGGCTGTTATCCTGTCTGACCTCTCAGCACCCTCGGCCCTGCTGACCCTTCTTTCTGGAAACATCTTCCTGCTATGGCTTCTATGACAGGTGCCCCTCCTGGTTTTCCTTCAACCTGTATGTCTGTGACTTCTGAGATTTGGTGAGAGATTCCTTGTTCTCCGTCCATCCCTTACTCTTGATGTTCTCCTAGCCCTTCTTGGAATGAGGGCAGTTAATAGCTAGCATCACTGTGTGCCAGGCACTACTCTAAGCTCTTCACTTGTGTTAACTTGTCTAATCTTCCTGATAGCCTGGGAGGTAGGTACTCAGATTATCCTCCATTTTGCAGATGAGCAAACTGAGGCACAAAGAAGTTGTCCAAGATTACTCACCTAGCCTCGGCTATTCGTTGCCCTGGCTAGCCATCAGGGAGGTAGGATTCCAAAGCAGACAGTCTGGGTTTAATTCTGAACTAGTACTCTGCACTACCTCTTGGCGGAGACTCGTCCGTGGGTGCTGCCCAAACATCTTAGCGTAGCCCGCACCATTTCTCCCAATCTGGATACAACAAATGCCACCTGTAATTTCATACACACATTCTGTGCACTTAGAGTGGGTTCCACGTCTTTCTGCAGACACGCCCTGATCTTTGCATATGATCCTCCCTGTAAGAGAATAATCTCCTCCACCTGTTTCATTGCATTGTGAGCTTCTACTCTTGTCCAAAATCACCTCCCCTGCAAGACCTTCTCCCGTCCTCCCAAGCCCCACTCTGCTGTGGGCCCAGGTGCTGTGCTCTTCCCTCTGAGTTGACTTGGACCACGTCCTTGTCTAGACTCTGAGCTCCTGTGCTGAACACAATGCATGTGATACTGCTCACGAACGTGTAGGTGAACTAACGAGCCAGCCCACGTTTAAATAGAACCGGAGACTTGAACCTCCTCTGCCCTGCGTTTTAACAAACAGCATAAAAACTAAATCTTCAAGCCTGTCCACACACACTCTCCAGACTCAGGGGCTCCCCTAGACAGCCCCAGCCCCTGAAGCCATTTTTCTGGTCTGCACAGCCTGGAGTCCAGAAGATCGCCAGTCCCGTGTTGAAGCAGTTCCATACCAGGTGAACAGGGGATGGGCCAAGGCCACCTAAGAAACAAGTCTTCTCCAAGGACTGCTGTAATGCCGATGGCTGAGGCCAGGCGGGGTCACACTGGATCTGGGCAGATGATAGAGAAACTGCGGAGCTGGAAAGCTTCGGGTCATTCCCGTTTATTAGAGTCTTCCAACGGCAGAGGAGCAAACAGGCAGAGAAAACCGCTTCTCACAGCAGCAGGCAAATGAACAGCAAAACGGCCCCTTGCAGTGGCGGGCGGGCAGACCGCCATCTGCCCTGAGGGCAGGCAACCATAGCCGTACGCAGGTTACACACACATGACCCCGCCACGTGCGCACGCACTAATCATGCAAAGTGCAAGTGAGCCAGCCTATAACACTGCTGTTTCCCTCCAACTGCACACGGAGCATTTCTCTCTGGCCTCCACGTCTGTACTTCCCAGGGCGAGCCTTTGTCACCATCTCACCTCTGTGACTAAGCAAGTGGAGAAACGCTGTCTGGCTTGCCTAATTCAGGTCTATCCATGCAAAGGCAAGTTGAATTTAGGGCTGTTATTAAATAAATGAGGTTCTCTTAATTTCAACTATATATAATTTCTTCTAACAGTATTATTAGGCTGGAGGTACTTAGAAGATATGCTCTTATGAAGAGTTTATCTGGATTGGCAATTAGCAGAACAATTGTGATCATTTTAAAGTAGTTGGAAGCAGATTAAACCCACTAAAGAGAACAGCCACTCAAAAACACAATCGCAGTTTCCATTTACACTCGAGCAATTGCTGTGCCAATTAGCAAAGCATGAACCCAAACAGCGGCTGTAAATCTTTGTCCTGATGCTGTATTTGACATCCCTCCCAGCAAAAGAACACTCATTTACTAAGTAAATAAATATTTAAAGGACTAGGGCCAGGCACTCTCCAGTGTGCTGGAAACCAAAATACACCAGCCACTTGCCCTTTAGAGCTAACACCCTGGGGGAGAGACATAATCTTCAAGCTAATTGTAGAAACAATATAATTTCCAATAGGCTAAGTCTGTGAAGACACAGAACAGGGTGGAGTACTGCAGGCAGAGAGAAGGTGAGTGCAGTGGCCGAATGTGCTATCTCAGCTTCCACTTCTCTCTGAGGAAGCCCCAAGACAAAGATTTCAGGAGAAGTGGCTTATTCGGGAGGTGCAGGAAATAAGTTAACCAATGTCACCCTGATCAATACAATTAAAGAAAAACAAGAAGGGGAAGGGCTTACTGAAGGGTATGTCAGTAAAAGGATGATCAAGCCAGCTCCACTGTAGGCGACTGAGACCGAATCTCCCAGAGACACGTGGGACACAGTGCAGAGCCCACACCTGAGTTATGCACCTCCTCCCCGGAAGCAGAGCTGGGGTGGTTAGCCTCCCACTCCTGCCAGTCACGTCGTGGGTGAGGGCTGCTCCCTGGCACTTCTGTCCCCCTGCGCAGAGGCAGGGCCGCCTTCCGCCGCTGAAGGCAGTGGGTGGGAGGGAGGCCTGGCTGAGGGTACTGGCAGCGTCTGCTACGTGCAGAGACCAGCCTGAAGTGTTGCAGAATGACAGTCTGTGAGAATGGCATGTAACACCTGTGCGGGGCATGCGGGCAGGAAGAGATGCCTGAGAGGGAGGCAGAGGCGAGCTTGTGCGAAGTCTGGCAGGCTGTGATGAGTTTAAATTTTAATCGAAGGGCCTTGGGAAGAGAGCTGAGAAATTTAGTCAGGGATAAGAACTGACTTGAGCCTGATCTGTGGTGGCACAGTGGATAAAGTGTTGACCTGGAAGGCTGAGGTTGTAGCTTCAAAACCCTGGGCTTGCCTGGGTCAAGACACACATGAGAGTTGATGCTTCCTGCTCTTCCCTTTCTTCTCTCTCCCCTCTCGAAAATGAAGAAATAAAATCTAAAAATAAATAACTAAATAAATAAATAACTGGCTTTAGATAAACAAACAAGATTCCCCTCTCAGTTCTGTGGGAAAGAGATTCTTTTCTTGGAGGGCAACAGAGAAGGTAGGAGTGGACAGCAGAAGTGTAGGCGAGCGACGACGGTGGCTCCCGCCAGCCTGGCGGTGGTGCCAAGGGCATGGACCCAGGTGTGCTGTGACAAGCCCGACAGGTGGGTTGGATGTGGGGGAGAGAGGAGACAGGAGGCCCTGGTTTGCCCGTGTCAGCGCTGACACAGGAGCAGGCTGGGCTGAGCCACTCACCCACTGGGTGACTTGGGCCCCCTCGGGGCCTCCGTCCTCCCGTTTGGGAAATAAGGGGAGAAGGTGAACTAACCAACTTCTAAGGACTCGTAACTCTCACTGTCTAAGACTTAAAAAAAAAAAAAGCAATCAAAACAATCTCTTTTTTTAAAGTTTCAGTTCTTCTTAATAATGCCATAAAAACCCATGTGAACCACCACTCAAAACAAAAGCTGACACCTTGACAATAAGCTACTTCTAACCATAGTTTCCCTATACTATTCCCCGACTCCACCAGTCAATCCAAGGTAACCAACATCCTGAATTCCCTTACTTCCCTGTTCTATATTTTTAATCTATATGTATTTCTAAAAATCTATATATGTTTTTCTTTACGAAAAGGGCGTCATACTGTTTCTAACTGTTGGGGCTTATTTTTTGCCCAAATAGTATATTGTTGATAATATACATCCATATTATTGTCCCTGCAGGTATTTATTTTTACCTGCTGTATGATATTCCATCAGTTAAGGATACAACGATTTATTCATCCACACCCCCCGCCCATGGGCATTTGAGTTTTTCTCCAGATTTTTGTCATTGTAAGCAGTGCACCTATGAATGTTTTTTGTATAAGCAAGACTTCTATTAGGTATATATAGAACCATGAGATTGCTGGTTTAAGACATTCACTGTTATGAGATAGTCCCAATCACTTTCCCAATGAGCTACATGAAAATATCAGCAATGCATAGGAGACTGTGTAGATCCACAGTCCCTCCCACACTTGGTTTGTCCAAGTTTTCATATTTTTCTAACCAAATCATTTTGAATTGAGATCTCTTTCTGGTCTGGATTTGCTTTTCCCTGATCAGTAATGAGGCTAAACATTTCTTCACTTGTCTATCAGCCATAAGCGTCTCCTTTTTCTGTGAAATATCTGTTTCTGCATTTTTGCCATTTTTCTTCTGTGAATTTTTGCTTTTCTTATTGACATCGTCAGCCTGCTTCCTGCATGTAGAATGCAGGAACTCAAGATCATTGTACGTCCTAAAAAGTCAGCCTTATTTAACCTAGACTGGAGCGCACTGGGCAGTCTAATGCTCTCAAAAACTTCTTTGAGCCCTGGCCAGTTGGCTCAGTGGTAGATTGTCGACCTGGCGTGCGGGGGACCCGGGTTCGATTCCCGTCCAGGGCACACAGGAGAAGTGCCCATTTGCTTCTCCACCCCTCCCCCTCTCCTTACTCTCTGTCTCTCTCTTCCCCTCCTGCAGCCAAGGCTCCATGGAGCAAAGATGGCCCGGGCGCTGGGGATGGCTCCTTGGCCTCTGCCCCAGGCGCTAGAGTGGCTCTGGTCGCGGCAGAGCGATGCCCCGGAGGGGCAGAGCATCGGCCCCTGGTGGGCAGAGCGTCGCCCCTGGTGGGCGTGCCGGGTGGATCCCGGTCGGGTGCATGCGGGAGTCTGTCTGACTGTCTCTCCCCGTTTCCAGCTTCAGAAAAATACAAAAAAAAAAAAAACTTCTTTGAAATGTCAGTAGCTACTCACTCACTGTCCACTGTGACACATACTCCCCTGGCCTCTCTCTCTCTCTCTCTCTCTAGATATAATTTCAAGGACTTTGGCACTACCGGGCTTTATGACATCCAGTTTCTTTTCCATGAGTCATTTTGTCCAACTCACAGGATTCCCTGGGACTATCTTAATCTCTCCTTAACAAAGAGAGTAATGGTCATACCCTTGCTTTGGTCTTGACCTTAAGGTTGAGTGTTCATAGCCATGCCTTTAGTTTTGATCTTTGCTCCTAACACTATACGCTATTTTGAGAATATTTTACATTTGCAGAGGTTGAAAAGGAGAGATGATTGGTCCTTTCAACCTTGTAAACCTTAGAGTTTTTAGACTTTCTGTGTTTCCTTTCAATTTTTTTTTCATTTAGAATTTAAATTTAATGAGGTGACATTGATCAATAAGAGTACATAGGTTTCCGGTAAACATTTCTATAGCATTTGAACTGTTTATTAGTTGTGTGCCCAACACCCAAGTCAAATCGTTTTCTGTCACTGTATAATTGTCCCTCTTTTCTTCCCTCCCTCTCCCCCTTCTCCCCCTGGTAACCAATTCACTTTTATCTATGTCCACGAGTCTCAGTTTTCTAACCCACCTATGTGTAAAATCATATAGTTCTTAGCTTTTTCTGATTTACTATTTCACTTAGTAGAATGTCCTTAAGGTCTATCCCTGTTGTCATAAATGGCAATATATCACCATTTCTTATGGCTGAGAAGTATTCCATTGTATAGATCAGTGGTAGTCAACCTGGTCCCTACTGCCCACTAGTGGGTGTTCCAGCTTTCATGTTGGATGGTAGCGGAGCAACCAAAGTATAAATAAAAAGATAGATTTAACTATAGTAAGTTGTTTTATAAAGATTTATTCTGCAAAACTTAGTGAAAATCCAACATAAAGTACTTGGTAAGTAATTATTATTATATGCTTTAACTTGCTGTAACTGTGCTTTATAAATTTTATAAAGTAAAGTTACTTCCCTACTTTATAAATCACCATTACTGTGGAACTGGTGGACGGTTAGAAAATTTTACTACTAACAGAGATACAAAAGTGGGCGGTAGGTATAAAAAGGTTGACTACCCCTGGTATAGATGTACCACATCTTCTTTATCCAATCCTTTGTCAAGGGACACTTTGGTTGTTTCCATGTCTTGGCCACTGTGAATAATGCTGCAATGAACATAGGGGTACATATGTCTTTCCATACCAATGTTTTTTTTTATTTTGGGGGGTAGAGTCCCCCATAAATCTCTTTTAATGTCTATGCTTGAAATGAGCCAGTTTATATCTGTTGTCTTCACTTCCTAGTACCTTATGAAATGAAGTTAGTAACAATAGCACACTAACAATAGTCTGTTTCAAAACTTCTCCCAAAGCTATAAGTTCAGTAGGTATATTTTTCTGCCTTCTAAACGATCACATGTGACAGTTTTACCAAATGTTTCACTGTGGCATTACACGGGTTTCCATTTCTTCGGACCCCTATAATAACTTCCTTGCTGTCTGCCACTTAGCTCTGAAGCCAAAACCACAAATTTTATTCTCTGGTTAGCACAGCACCCCACTTCAAGGTACTAGTTTCCATATTGGTCAGCTTTTGCTATAATAACAAGCAACCCCAAAATATCAGTGGCTTATGATAAAAAACATTTCTTTCTTGCTCTGAAGTCTGCAGGTCAACTGCATCTCGGGCCCAAGCTGTGGCTCCATGTCTTCCCACTCCTGGGCCCAGGCTAACGGAACAGCTCTCTCTTAGGACCTGTCATTCTTCTAACACAGGGTCCAGGAGAAATAGGATTGGCAGACCCTTGCAATGCTTTGAAAACTTTTGCTGGGATGTGGCCCATGCCATACCTGCTCACAGTCTATTTGCTCAAGGTGGTTACATGGCCACACCCAGAGCCAGTGATGTGGGAAAATATATTCTGAATCATTTTAAACAAGAATGTAGTCTCCCACAGAAGAAGCTCTGAATACATTCTTGTACTTAATCCTTTGTTAGTATGCGTCTTGCATTATATTTTCCAATTTGTAGCTTATTTTCAAGTTTTTTTATTTAAAGAAAGAAAACTCATAAATTTAATACAAATATATTTTTCATCTTCTTTTTATAGCCAATGTGTCTGTGTCTTTACCAAAAATTTGGGAAATCCTTTCCAAAGTTAAAAAATATTTATATTAAAATGTCCTATTATAATTTTTTAAAGACTTAGTTTTAGCACTTGACCACCATCTGGGGTTGATTTTTGTATATGGTGTAATGTAAAGATCCAATTAAACTTTTTCTTCCATGTAGATTGCCATTTTTCCAGGCCCGATTTCTGAGCAATCTCTCTTTTCCCCATCAACGTGACCAATGACTCCAGACCACAGCTTCACGCGGGTGTGGCTCTGTTTCTGGACTTTCTCGTTTCATTCCATTGGTCAACTTTTTCAACTTACAAGATACAGCTCATAACTAGTCATGGTAACTCCTAAATGAAGTTCCCCCTGTTTTCTGGGGGTTGGAGTTGGGATTTTTCTCGCTTGTTGTTTGTTGTTTGTCTTCCAACCAGAAGTGCTGTGGTCCCCACAAGAAAGGGGATGTTGGCAAAGGCCTCATCAAACACCCGGCACTTCTTCCTTCTCTGCATGCTCCCAGTGCCCAGCTCACTGGGTAGGACAGCGGTTGGGTGGTGAGCATGACACCACCCAGCCTGGCTCATCTGCAGAGTCACTAGCTATGCATGCTGTCATTTTGCTGAGAATTCCTGGTGACAGCAGAAACTGTGCAGGCGGGCTGCATGTGAGTCTGCTCATTCACACACACACACACACACACACACACACGCACACACACACACACCACAACCAACAACAAATAAAACCAAGCAGGGACCTGACACCTGGAGATGGTTCATATTTGAAGAAGTATGACAGTTAGTCTCCACAATAGAGGAGTGTGTGTGTGTGTGTGTGTGTGTGTGTGTGTGTGTGTGTGAGTATGTGTGTGTGTGAGTGTTGATATGCACAGCAGAGAAAACTTCACCAGCACCTGGATTGATCCTTTTACACCCATTCTATTCTTTTGTCCTTGAAAGAGAAGGAGAGTCAATGAAACAAAGAGGGTTATCACTTGCCAAGTCACTCAAATTTACCATCCCCTTCAACAGTGGGAATAATATATATTTAAAGTACTTCATTGACAAGGTTATAGTGAGCAATGAGATTATAACGTAGCCGTGGCTGTCAGTACTGGGCCAGCATATACCTGGAAACAAGGCCCAGGAATCTCTGTGTTAACAACCCCACCTTGTACCCAGGTGCTGGGGTCTCCTACAGGCTGAGAACCACGGACAACCTATGATTTTGGCCAAAGGTCACAGAGCCCGTTCATGGAAAGTCAGAGATTTGGGCCTCCTGCCTGATTCCAGGTAACTTTTCTACCAAATATAGTCTTATCCCCTAGGAGAGAAATCTGCATATCTGGGAAGATTAGCTGTAAGGTCAGACATTGGTGTTAAATAGAGATTATCTGGAAATATTCAAGTTTAGGGTTTGGAAGACGATCAGAGCAGAGTTTTGGGCATGTGAAGCACTGTCGCAATTCCTTAGCTTGTCTTATAAGACACACACAGGCTGAGGCGGGAAAGCTGGCAAAGTCAAATGTCCACATGGTGTTCTTATAGACTCACGTGTCTGTGTGTACAGCCCCTCACACATAGGAGTTGCTGAGTCTCCATTATCCAACAGTGGGTTATCGGGCTGACTCAGATTGGGTTCATCTGTATATCACAGCTAGCTTTTAGAAGTAAAATCATTATTATAATCACATTAAATCAAATGCAATGGCAAATCAATAATAACCACATCGCCCTCCAAAAGCAATTTCTCACGTTCCATTATTGAGCTCTTCGTGGACAAACCCTCATAGCATCTCCGCTGTGGTGAACGCCAGTTCTGTGCTCTCCTTTTCTCTGACTTGATTATACGTATTTTCAGTAACGCCCCATAGACTTCAAAAGACCATCTCAATGACCGAAAAAATCTTTTCTCCAACCGAGATGGTATAATTTAATTATAGAGATTTAGCTGTTAACACTATTTCCCAAATAACCACGTTGTGATGACTTATCTATATAGGTCACATTTTCTTCTTGTGGTGTTTTCCCTTAGATTAACTTCCCAGGTGTGGAATTTTAGAAAAAGAGGGTATGAATTTGACCACTGGAGCATATAAGAAAAGCATTTTCAACAGCCATGTAATAGTTTACTCTGTTAGTAGCAATGTATAAGCACACCTGTTTTTTTTTTTATACATTTACACAATGTATAAATACGCTTGTAGTCCTCAGAATTTGGGTGTTATTTTTTCACTCTTCCTCACCTATTTTTTTTGTGCCAGTTTAACAAGACTACAATTGCACTCTGTTATTGATGTAATTTTCCCTTTTGGAAACCCCAGATCCAGTTTTCTTTCCAAAGACAGAGGCGATCAAACTGGCTTCACCGAGAATTCGACTTCAATTAGTGAATATGTGTGTGTATGTATGTGCATGTATGTGCATCTATGTTTATGTGTGTTTGGACACAGATGTATGTCTGAGTATACGACCCTCTCTGCGTGGGTACCTGCCTCCACGTACGCCTCAAAGAACATGTGATGTGGGCTGTGCACACCTGAGGCTGTGTTGCAGACACCATGTTTCTGAGCACGCCTTCCTTGGAATATGTTTATGTGCGCGTGTGAGTATGTTGTATTGTGTGACTGCGGATGCAGTGTTATGGACAGAATCAAACTCAGACGCCTGCGGCTTAACACGATTCTTCCATCTGTGCCTTCTTGTTGGCCAATACCTTCCTACATAGCTTCACTAACACAGGGAATAAATGAATGAATTCCAAACACTGAAACGTGTAAAGGTGCTGGGACCATTTTTCCAGGAAAAAGCAGACAGATGGCCACGAAGAAGAGGCTGGCTCTACTTTTCATGCAGGCAATAGAAAAATCCTCAGTGAGCTGGGACTTGGAAAACCGTGTATTTATCAGGAGAGTGATGCTGGGCAGGGCACATACTGCCACCCCCAGCCCCACGCCTAGTTCTCCGAGTCTACAGTGGGGATCAGAAGAAAGGGTGTTTATGAAAGTGAGATAAAGCTCCCAGCGCCTGGCCCCCAGATGGTGCTCAGGAGAGACTGTCACCTGCAGGAAAAAGAGCAGAGGAGACCCAGGTCTTGGGCCCACGGCCCTGGTCTCTTCTCACACCCTGAAATAGCAACGAAGAATTGCCAGATGTCCTTTCAAAATTCTGCCTTGTCTAGAGCTAAAGCCTCACATATGGTTACTAAATGAATGCACTTTGGGGGGCTGACAAGGAAGACAGTCAACAGTCCTCAGCGGCAGAGTGTGGGGCCGCAGAGGGTCGTCGGTGCAGGGAATGAGACACCGGTCCGGTGTGCAGCCAGACCTCCTCCGAGGACCCAGCAAACCCTCCCCGGGTCGGTCGCTGGACCCTGGCTCCGAGGGCCTCGGTTCCCGGAACCCCTCTGGGCCCTGAATCCTCGGCGAACCCTCCCCGGGTCGCTGGACCCCAGGCTCCGAGGGCCTCGGTTCCCGGAACCCCTCTGGGCCCTGAAGAGCCACTTCCTCCATCCCACACACAGCGGCCCTCCTGGTCTCTGGGGAATCCCAGGTCACCCTTTGTGCTCAGAGTGGGTGCTTAAAAGCCAAATTTCCCCCGAAAGTTGAGTAAGTGAGGTGGCATTCGAGCCCTCCCAGCTCTTAGGACTCCTGTCAGCCCGCCCCTCTGCTTCCGGGCCAAATACCCCACGGGAGAGTGTGTTGAGAAGCCTGGGAACTGGAGTCAGCCAGGCATGGGTTTGAGCCCTGCCTCCACCTCTTACTGGTTGTCTGATTGGGGGCAAATTTCTTAACCTCCCTGAGCCTCTAAGAGGAAACAGTTACTAGCTAATCATGACTACACAGTGATGACAGAGTCAAGTAAGATAGCGCTTGGAAAATGCTTCTTAGCACAGTGCCTTGGCTCAGCGCAGGTGCTGGCAGTGCTGAAAACGAACCTACCCTCTCTCGGAGGCTCTGAGCAGTTGGCCAAGGACGGGTCAGATGATCAGAGTGGAGCAGGGAGCAGTTCACCTTAGCGGGCGGATGGGACCAGGAAGGAGACCAAGAGAAGCCTGGTGCTATGTCAGTGGGAGCTGGGGAGGGGACAGCGACTCAGACAGATAAGCCCTCTCAAAGAATCTGGCAACTATTCACCACAGGAAGCAGATAGGAGTTTAGGCAGAAGAACTTTTTCATAGTAGAAACCCATGGGCAGTGTGCTAGGGACGGAGAAAGAAACGCCAGGGTGGGCAGGGGTGAGAGAAGGCTTTAAATTAAGACTGGAAAACAGAGAGGGAACCATGGGACCCAGCCTCTCCCACAGCTCCAGGGAACAAGGTCAAGAAGGCTGAAAAGATGAGCATCTTTTCATATATCTGTTGGCCATTTGTATTTCTTCCTGGGAGAAGTGTCTGTTCAGGTCCTCTTCCCATTTTTTTTATTGGATTGTTTATTTGTTTGTTGTTGAGTTTTATGAGTTCTTTGTATATTTTGGATATTAGACCCTTATCTGAGCTGTTGTTTGAAAATATCATCTCCCATTTAGTTGGCTGTCTGTTTGTTTAGTTTGTTTTGTTGTCAGTTTCTCTTGCTGTGCAAAAACTTCTTAGTCTGATGTGGTCCCATTCATTTATCTTTGCCTTCACTTCTCTTGCCTTTGGAGTCAAATTCATAAAGTGCTCTTTATAACCAAGTTCCATGAGTTTAGCACCTATGTTTTCTTCTATGTAATTTATTGTTTCAGGTCTTATATTTAGGTCTTTGATCCATTTTGAATGAATTTTAGTACAAGGAGACAAACTGTAGTCAAGTTTCATGTTCATTGCAGCATTGTTCACAGTGGCCAAGACGTGGAAACAACCAAAAAGCCCTTCCATAGATGACTGGATAAAGAAGATATGGTACACATATACTATGGACTACTACCCAGCCATAAGAAATGATGACATCGGATCATTTACAACAACATGGACGGACCTTGATAACATGATACAGAGTGAAGAAAACCAGATAGAAGGTGACGGAGGACAATCTGACTTTGGGTGATGAGAATGCAACATAATCGAATGTCAAAATAACCTGGAGATGTTTTCTCTGAACATATGTACCCTGATTTATCAATGTCACCCCATTAAAATTAATTTTAAAAATAACCTCTGAATACTAAGCAAAAAAAAGAAGGCTGGAAAGAGAAGGAGCTGCACCAGCTCGGGCAGCAGAGTGGCCCTGGGTTCCAGTCCCAGATCCTTCCCCAGGGCCTGAGACCCCGCTGAAGCCTAGAGAGAAAGCAAAGGAGGGCAGGTCAGCTGAGCCCCTACTAGATGCCGAGGGCCAGACTATATTCAACTTTATCTCTGGATGCCTTTCCTGCCTCAGCACAACCACACAATAAAGGTAGTTGCACCCATACTGCGTAGCGGAGGGTCCCGCGGTGAGAGGGAGCTCACCAGCTAGACGGTGGTGCAGCAGGTACTCAAACCCAGACCTATTTCTCTCTCAGATCCATGCTTTGCTCCCGAGCACATAGCATCATGCCTAGGTAGGTTCAAGTTCACACATAGATGTATGACCTGGGACAAGTCACTCATCTTCTGGGCTTCAGTTGTCCTGGCTATAAACCAAAGGCTCCAAGCCCTGTTGGATAGGGCATTGCGAGGACTGAAGGGGCTAGAGCCACGCCGGGCACAGTGTCAACACTGGACTTATGTCAGCTGTGGAGCTTGTGCTCTCAAGAGAAGCCACTCCTCAGGAGCGCGGAAGAAAGCATGGCTGTCCCCAGCCATGCTGTCTGTAGTACAGAGAGTACTAGGATTGGGATCTGAAGACCTGTGTTACCAGGGTTGTGACCTTGGACAAGTCACTAGACCCCACTCGGTGTCTTCTTCAGAATGAGAACAATACTGACTGCACAGGGTGCAGATGGGACATCGGTAATGACAGCACATCGCATGGTTCAGAGAGAGCAGAGAGCAGGTGGCAGGGCCCGGAATTCCCCTGTGGTGGAGGGGACTGATCAGCTGTGGGCAGTGTGAGGGAGACGGAAGGGACGTGAAGGAAAGTTCTGATGCCCAGAAAGATCCAAATGTCTACTGCAAAACCAACGTGGGCATTTCCCCAGCCACCGACAGAGATTCTGATATGCATGGAGCAAAAATGAATGGAAACTTTATAGGGCTGGGGTCTTTATCAGACCTTTACCAGGTCTTTCTGTCAACTTTTGCTCAAGGTGGCCACCAAAGAATTGACTGCCCACAGAGACCTTTCTGCTGAGCAACCCAGGCGGAAGTCACTCACCCACTCTGTTTCTTCTCTTTTTGGTGTCCACATTAGGAGAAAGCAAAGTTCACAAAGCCCCTGGGTGGGAGGGATGACAACAAGGAAATATAAACTACTGGAAAAAAAGGGGGGAGGGTAGAAGACCTGAGCAAAGACCACCCAGTGGGACATTCATTGGCCCTGGCGGGGGGGGGGGGGGGCAGAAGGACTTCACAAGGAAAGTGTGACTGAGAAGGACAACCAAGCCACAGAAACCAAAATTAGCAACAAGGTTGAGGAGGGAAACCCTCTGTGGGTGCAGCTCTGCCTCCGCCCAACAGCACAGAGGATGCTGGGCTGCTGCAGAAGCAGGTGGGTATGGACGGCTGCTCCTCAGCCCCCTCCTCTCTCCCAGCTCCCACCAGGCCCAAGCGGGGCCAGCATGAGCTGGGCGCGGGAGAGGGATGAAAGATCTGAGATAATATTCCAACTGTGTCTCTCTCCAGCTGTGGGGCTACAGGTAAGCCTTAACCTTTCTGAGACTCCATTTTCTTGTCTCTGAAGTGGGATGATAATATTTACCTCACTGAGTAGTGGGGAGGAGAAAATACAGCTATAAGAATAGCATCGACTGGTATATGTCAAGATGCATGCTACTTCATTAATCGGTCTTCACAACAGGCCTGTCATGTGGATGCTTTCATCCCATTTACAGAGAAGGAAACAGCTCAGAAAGGTTGAGTGATCTGTCCAAGTCACACAGTTGGCAAATAGCAAGCTGGATGTGAGTCACCAAGCCTATGGGGTTTTCTATTCATGCGTTAGGGCCTGGCATGGGGTCCACTGAGAAATAGTGGTTCCTTCTCCCCTCCAAAGTCCCTCTCTTTGTTTCTACTCCGTCCCCAGTGGCTGCCCCACTGCTGGGCTCACTCTGTGGCCTTGGTCTGGGACCCTGACCTTGGTCTGGATTCCTGGTGCAGATCTCTGCCCCAGAGGTAGCCAGCGGAGAAGTCCAGGGCTGTCATCTACTTACTCTTGACCCACCTTTTGCTCTAGCAGTGTCTCAGTCTGGCCCCACACCCTCACACCAGTGACAGATACTCAGGGAGATACCCCAGCAGGAGGAAGTAGATGACCGAGAATGAACTTCATTCATATCTATGATCTTGAACCCAAGTTGCCTAAAACACTGCTCTTCAGTCTGCTCCTGTGCTGAAGTGTGAGATTATGGTAAAGGAGTGAACTCAAAGAGGATAGAGTTGAAGGTTCTGAATCCAACGGCATATCAGGGAGGTTCACTCCAGGGATCACTCGTGACCCTAGCCCTCCCCTGGAGAAAGCAAGCAGCCGCTGGTCTTCATCCCCCAGTCTCTGCCCTACCCATATGGCATGTTGTAAGGATGCTGTGGGATGTAGGGAAAAAGGGAATGATCTTTCCCCCACCCTGCTATGCCAGGGTTGTGGTAAGAGCTTGATGTGAGTAGCTTCGTCTCAGCAACTCTGAAGATCAGGCATGATATTGGCTCAAAGAAGTTTGCCAAAGGCCAAAGGCCAGCAGCTGGTGAGGGACAGAGTGGCTGTCTGACTTCAATGCCAACACTCTTTCCTTTACACAAGGACCCCAGGGAATCCACCTTGTTACCACAGGAGGCCGGTGATGTCAGACCAGCCAGACCAGGGTAAGCAGAAGAACCCCACAGAGACCTTTCTCTAGATCTCAGTTTCCATTCTAGCTTGAGCCACAACATGTCTACACCCACAGTTCATCTATTTGACAAATGTTTACTGAACACTCATTACATTCAAGATTCTGTTCTAGAAGCTGGGCAAGAAGACCAAGAAGCCCGACCGAGAGAACTTAGTGGGGAAGATAGGTGCAAGACACTTGTGACCGGGGTCCCACGGGATTCAGGGGGGGCATCTCTTCCAGAGCCACTATGATCATCCCAGCTGGAAGGGATCTGAAGAGGTTTTCATGATTCACATTTCTCGTTTTCCAGATGAGGAAACTGACGCTTGGGAAAAGGGAGCTATTTGCATGAAACCACACAACTCACTGGCATCGGCAGAGCCAGGTGAGGACTCAAGTTTCCTGACTCCTCAGGCCCTTCCAAGGCACTATCACAACCCCATTACACCCTGACCAAGGCTGCAAGACAGGTGATCTAGCAAACGGAACCCAGGTAGCTCAGGAGGAGTCCAGTGTCATAACCAGAAGAACTCAATATACTCAGCAGGCAAACCTTCTATTTCAGGTAAAATTCAATTCAGCTGTACAAGGAAACCCAACACATTCCCAAGGGGCTCAACTGGGAGGCCAGGCTTCTGAAGTCTAAATGTAACTTAGCTCATCACTCACTCTTTGCCCTTCACTTAATCACACCCTGTCTCTGGATTGAGAGGAAAGAGTATTTCAGATCCAGAGCAGTATGTCAAAACAAAACAAAACAAAACAAACAAAAAACATCCCATAAAATTCAACCCAGTAAACTTGAAAACCTGGTAGGCTTTATTAAGCAATAGGGCAGCATCCCATCTAGAAACTAGAAGGGCGTTCTCAGGGGCTGTACAAAATGGAAGGTTTTTTACAGGTGGGGCGAAGGAGCTATTAACAAAAGAAAAGAAAGAATTATTTATAGCTCAGGACATTATCTTGTTGGGGGGAAGATGGGGACTGGCAAGGGTTTTTATCATTGCTTCTTCTTCCTTTGGAGGATGGAGAGGGCCCACTTGGCAGATTATCTTATTTGTACTTGACCAGAACATTCCAGACTGGTTGATTTTTTTTAAAATTATTATTCAGTGAGAAGAAGGGAGGCAAAGAGAAAGACTCCCACATGCACTTTGACTGGGATCCACCCAGGAAGCCCACTAGGGGGCAATACTCTGCCCATCTGGTGCATTGCTCCATTGTTCAGCAACCCAGCTCTTCTTAATGCCTGAGGCAAAGGCCGTGGAGCCATCCTCAGTGCCTGAGGCCAACTCACTCCAATCAAGTCATGACTGCAGGAGGGGAAGAGAGAGAGAGAGAGAGAGAGATAAATGAGAGGAGGAGGGATAGAGAAGCAGATGAGCACTCTCCTGTGTGCCCTGACCAGGAATCAAACCCGGGACATCCACACACTGGCTGATGCTCTACCACTGAGCCTGAGCCAACAGACCAGGGCCCAGAAGCTTATGCTTCTGGTGAAGTCTGAAACTGCTATTAGGTCGGGTGTTACGTCTAGATTTAGTATCATGGGCTTTAGCACAGGTGATGCCATTTGGGGCCTGTTGTTTTTCTCTTTAACAAGGACAAAATGAAAGTTAAAGGGAATGCATCCTGATGTGCTTATCGTCTTTGAATGCTCAAGAAAGCTTCGATAACAGCAAAAGATAGGAAACAACCTAACTATGCATTAATTGGGAACTGGTCAAGCACATGGTACTTCTAAGCAATGAAACATTCTGCAAGTGTCAAGAATGAGGCCACTTCATGCGTGCTTATACAGAACAAAAACACAAAATGTGCTAAGGAGTAGCAATAAGGGATGGAGCCTCATTCGCGGCATGAAACCATTTGTATGAAATCACATGCACTTGTCTGTGTGTAACATACCCCTGGAAGGATCTGCAACTGTCTCCAAGGAGGGGAACTGCTGACAGTATGAGCTTTTTGAATTTTCTACCAGGAAGCATCTATGGTAAATAATAAGAGAGAAGAAGGAAACATCTTAGTGACGATTATTTAATCTTAGACCTAGAGCTTTTATTTCCTCTAGACCCTAATGTCTATTTACAAAAGATGACTCACTCTTTCAACCAGCTAAGGCTCCATGTGGCTCAGCACTGTCCATGATCATTGGCACAGCTGTCCTCAGATCCCAGGCCTGGCCAGAGTCTGTGGCCCTCTTCCCTTCCGACGTGGCCCTTGTGAGGAAGAGACTCCAGACCAGGGGTCCCCAAACTATTTACGCAGGGGGCCAGTTCACTGCCCCTCAGACCATTGGAGGGCCAGACTATAAAAAAACCTATGCCAAATCCCTATGCACACTGCACATATCTTATTTTAAAGTAAAAGAACAAAACGGGAACAAATATAAATATGTATACATTATTTAAAATAAAGAACAAGTAAATTTAAATCAACAAACTGACCAGTATTTCAATGGGAACTATGGGCCTGCTTTTGGCTAATGAGATGGTCAATGTGCTCCTCTCACTGACCACCAATGCAAGAGGTGCCCCTTCCGGAAGTGCGGTGGGGGCCGGATAAATGGCCGCATGCAGCCCGCAGGCCGTAGTTTGGGGACCCCTGCTCCAGATGCTCAGGGGGAAGTAAGAACCTGAGAAGGAGGCCCTGGGTCTCCCTGAGCTGGGCCCCTTCTCCTGGGACGCACGCCCTGCCCATCCAGCCCACTGTCCTCTCACGGGCTGAAGACAGGTCAAGATGGCTGTATTGCTGGGGACAGAAAGTCCCTAAACTGAACTCTCTGAGGATGCTGAACCAGCTGATTGACGCATATAACGCAGAAAAGAAATAAATTTTGGGGTCCCCAGATCAGAATCCCTCTCAGGTCCTAACAACTGTCCATCCAGCCTAATTCTCTTGTCACGTGGTCTTGATTCTTCCCTTCTGCAGGCAGGGTCCTCACACTCCTGTGATGTGGCCACCAGCAGCTCCAGCTCATTACCGAAACCTCAGCAACCTGGAAGAAAAGGATCACTTTCTCCCATGTCCTGTTCAGAATCCCCAGGGCATCGCGGCAGAGCCAGAGCCACTGGCGTCCTGGGAGATGCGTGCCCACTTCTGCCCCAATTAGCGTGCCTAGAGGAGCATGTCCCTCCATTATTTCCTGCTCAAGTATCACCTCCTCTGAGAAGCCTTTCCAAATCCTCCCAGTTAAGCTCTCGTCGCTCTGGGGATCTCTCCCTCCCAGCATCTGAGCTCCACTTGCACACGTGTCTGTGTGATTGTTTAGTTAGTGTCTGTCCCCCCACTAAATAGATGCTCCATGAGGGCAAGTATCACACACACAAGTATTCACAGCACTTGGCACGCAGATTGTGTGCCACATAGTGGCAGGTAGTAGAAATCGTGGGTTCAAAAGCATAAAGATAAGATAATTGTGTGGACGCTTTCAGACCTGGTTAGATTTACCTATTGGCTGATGAGAAAACAAGCAGTTCCCTGAATGACTTTTTGCAACATTCACCCTCCCACAAACACCTTGGTCCTGGTACCTGGTCATTTGTTCAACAAATACGGATTGAACTCCTCTCCGTTTCAGATATTGTTGTGAGTACTGGGATATGGCAATGAATAACAGAGAAAAGCCCCCTTCCTATTGGGGAAAACCCACAAGAGACAACATGGAAAGGTTGTAGGCAGGGCTGCAATTGGAAATGGGTGGTCAGGAAAGGCATCATGAAAAAGTGACAGTTAAGCAAAGCCTTGAAGGAAATGAGGGAGTAGACCCAACAGCTAGCCAGAGGAAAGGCATTCCAGGCAGAAAAACTCGCCAGTGCAAAGGCCCTGGGGCAGAAGCATGTCTGAAAGAACAGTAAGAAGCCAATGTACTTAGCGTGGATAAAAGGAAGAAGTCCAGGTTTAAGGCCAGGAAGAAAACAAAAACCAAATCTCTGCAGAGACTGAGAGGCCATGGTAAGGACTCTGACTTTTACTCATAGTCAGAGTTTTAGAGCCAAGGATTGACATGATCTAAATTGTGTTTTAACAGGAGTCCTTCAGCTGCGTTAGCAGGCAAGGACAGAAGCAAAGATATCAATTGGGAAGTAACTGCATAAGCCAGGTGAGGGATAATGATGCCTTGAACCCACATGTGGTAGAGACCAAAAATGTTGTCAGGGTTGGGTATATTTTGAAGTTAAGAGCCAAAAGGATTTACAGATGGATAGAATGGTGGTTGTAAGAAGAATAGAGGATTCAAGGATAATTCCAAGGATTTTTAGCTAAACAACTCAAAAAATGGAATTGTCATTAGCTGAAATAAGCAAGAATGCAGAAGAAGCAGGTTTAGAGGGGAAGAAGGGGTAGTAGGGGTTTGTCAGGAGCTTGTTTTTGGTCAAGCCATGCTTCTAATACCTCTTAGACACCCAAGAGAAGATATCAAGCATAATATACAAGTAGATAAAAGTGTCTGGACTTCATGGGAAATAACATTTGGGATTCATTATGTTTAATCATATGAAAATGCCACTATTCAACCATTTTGATCTACAACATGAGTATATATTTATGGTTTAGCCTAGAGATGGTTGTTAAAGCCATGGCATTGGGTCAGGTCACCAAAGATTATAATGTAGGCATATAGAAGACAAGATCCATTGACAGCCTGGCATTCTCCACTGTTTAAATACCAGAAACATGAGGAGAAACCAAGAAAGAACACCAAGAAGAAATGAAGAGTGAACACGGGTCAATAAGAAGCCTGGAGAATATGGTGTCCTGGCTGCCAAGGGAAGAACGTATTTCGGGAAGCAAGGAGTGAGCAACTAAGTCAAATGCTTTTGAGAGTTCAAGGTGAATGAGAACTAAGAATTGACCATTGTATTGATCACTGGAGACGTTGATGAGAATGATTAGAATGGATTCCAGAGAGAATGGAAGAAAGGAATTGGAGACAGCAAGTATCGACAGCTATTTACGGAGTTTACCTTTTCCTTCATACCAGAAAGGACTGCTATGTTTGAGTCTTTGAAGATAGGCAGAAAAACTGAGAACAGAGTATTTGTAATCATACTATACAGAGAAAAATCCAGACAGTTAACTTCTCATTTCTCCTCACCAGCAATTAATGAATCCCTTAGCTAAGACAATTATTTCTATGGATAGTGGTCACCCAGATTTTTCTTCTCTGCCAGCCAGGAACTGCTGATACTTGACCCAAGCTGGTCTGATCCCACTTCAGTCTGAACTAGGAAGGTCACTTCCATGTATCAACATGTTTAATATTAATTACAAAGATTTACTGGTGTCTCACTGTGTAATCGTTCAACGTTGCAAGAGTTCTTACTGTGTTTTTCACGAGGGTTGCTGTCTCCAGGAATCTTGCAAAACATCTGCCATTATCTGGAAAGATTTCTCTATCTGCCCTACAACTCCCTGTGGGAGCTCATTAATGACACCAAGACATGAACTCCTACAGACTTCAAGAACCATGCTGTTTCCACTAGGAAACCCTGGCTTTGAAAGTTCTTTGAGATCTTAGGGGAAGTAGCACCTGCAATGTAACTGGTATGTTTTCCTATAGATTACTCTGTGCTACGACCTTTCTGCCCCAAAGCCTTCAGCTAAATCGTGTCTGCTAGATGGTGCAATGGAATGTTCACAACCACAGAAAATGGTAATAACTTAAACTATCTCAACATGGAAGAACCAGAGACTGAATCACCCCAGAAAGATGGGGTCTAAAAGAATCAGTTAGATTCAAACATCTACCACCCCAAATACTCAAAATACTGAGCATTTGGGGCTGACAAAATTCATCCTGTCAGGAGCGGAATGTGCAGGCTGGTTTAAAAAAAAAAAAAGAAGGATATGTCATCAGTATCAGGGCTGTTTGTTTGCTTGGTTTTTAATTTTTTTAAAGGTCATTGTTTAAAGGGTAGCCCCCTATGGGAAAGAATACAGGAGAATTTTGTTGAAGTTTTTAAGCCTGTGACATTTAGGCATCAAATGATATTTGACAGTTCTCTCTCTCTGCTTCCGTCTTTGTCTTTGCCTCTTTCTCTCTTTCTGCATCCGCCAAATGCTGTATAAGGGGAGAAAGTATTTAAGTCGTATATAATTTTATGTTATACATGATATTAAAATTTTTTAAGTTACACAGACAACTTGGGATTTTAAAAATTCCCTTTGTAGTTGATGGACTTGTTGTTGCTTTGTGGTCCAAGCTGAAGGAGCAGTTCTCACTGGCCGGCCCTGTACAGAGACCCAGTGATTTGCAGTGGAGGGAGCTCAGACAAGGGTATATTTCTTAGCTCCGCCCTGACGCTAAAGGGCTCTTAGTTTAAGCTCACTTGTGTCCCCCTGAGCCCTCACACTCATACCTGTAAAATAATTAACAATAAACATGTTCATATCTGGGTGTCTTAGTTAAGACCCTTTGGTTGTGACAGAAAGAAATTAACAATAAACATGTTCATATCTGGGTGTCTTAGTTAAGACACTTTGGTTGTGACAGAAAGAAATTAACAATAAACATGTTCATATCTGGGTGTCTTAGTTAAGACACTTTGGTTGTGACAGAAAGAGTAGGCAATTCAATGTTTCACTTAGTATACAGTGCTTGGCAAATAGTTGATGCTCCACACATATGTGCTGAATGAATGAATAAGTATTTTCAGAAAACAGAAAGGGTACCAGAACACTGGGGCATCTCACAGCATCAGAGATAAACCTGATCCTGGCTGGATAGCTCGGCTGGTTAGAGCATCGTCCCCATACGTAGAGGTTGTTGTTTGATCCCGGTCAGGGCACATACAGGAACAGATTGATGTTTCTGTCTCTCCCTCTCTCTCTAAAATCAATCAATCAATCAATCAATCAATCAATTAATAAAAAGATAAACCTGGATATCAAAGCCTCAGGAAGATCAGGAATCACGGCAGCTCTGATGACCTCAGAAGGAGGCATTCACAGCAGAGTAACACTCAGCAAACACTGAGTCCACCAGTGCCTCCGACCTTACGTCTCCCACAACCCTGACAGTGGTAGAGGCCTGTGTGCGCAGGTCTGTGTGCATCTGAATGCGTAAGGGCTCTTGGACCGGGAGAGTCTGGGGCCAAAGCAGACCGAGTCAGTGCCTCTGGCAGTTTCCTCCTCTCCTGCTCTGTCTGAGCCACCAGGGCCATGAAAATTCAATGGAAGGAGTGTGTCCTCCTAAAGCTGCCTTGGTCTGGGCAGCAAAGGGTTAAGACCTGACCTGAGAGTTGTTTGGGGGTGTTTTACCATGCCTGTGGCTCCTACCCTAAGGCTCACCTCTCCCTACTCACTAAGCTCAATAAAATGGAAACAGATGGGGTCTGACCTCTCACTACAAACATTGCCTGAAGGAGTCACCAATATTCCCAGGCAAAAAAAAAAATGAGCTCACAAACCAAAAGAGCAATACAATTGAGAAGCACAAACGTTTCAGTAGAAGATAGAGGTGTCGTTCTGGGCCGAGATAGCAAGGCTGGGTGGAGGGCTGGGCCCCAGCATTGCAAGACAGGGCGGAAAGGAGGTCGGTACTGTCACTGAGCAGAAAATAGCTCAGAAGCCGTTACGTAAGTCATCTTGCTGCTACATAAGTCAAGTTGCCTGATGCTTACTTCTAGCTTTCGAAGTAAGTCTTGTCACTCCCACTTCACAAGTGAGAGGTTGAGGCTCAGAGTGGTCAAATGGTGTGTTGAAGGACACCCAGTGTACAAATAGCACCGCTGGGATTTTTACCCAGACCTGAGCTCTTGAGCGTCCGACTTCAAGCCACCTCCCAGTTGTGTGAACTTGGCCAAGTCACTGAACTTCTCTCTAACTTCAACTCCCTCTTCTGCAGAACAAGGATGAGAATTGTACCTTGCTCATTGGGTTAAGATGAGGACAGTGACTTTAGAAGAGTTCCCGACACTGACATTGTACTCAATAAAGATCGTTTGTTATTTTCATTACCTTCAGCTATATGCTTCCTGTAACATTATGTCCTTTTGGTAGAATGTAATACATCTCTCTTCTGTTTAAAAATGATCATTTGCAATAATTACTTTTGCCTCTTAAATAGGACAGGATACCCACATGGTCTAGAAGGGAAAAAACAGACTGTGTTCTAAAATCAACAAGTCAGACAGACTCCCGCATGCGCCCGACCGGGATCCACCCGGCACACCCACCAGGGGGTGACGCTCTGCCCACCAGAGGGTGATGCTCTGCCCCTCTGGGGCGTCGCTCTACTGCGACCAGAGCCACTCCAGCGCCCGGGGCAGAGGCCAAGGAGCCATCCCCAGCGCCCAGGCCATCCTCGCTCCAATGGAGCCTTGGCTGCGGGAGGGGAAGAGAGAGACAGAGAGGAAGGAGGGGGGGGGGGTGGAGAAGCAAATGGCGCTTCTCCTATGTGCCCTGGCCGGGAATCGAACCCGGGTCCCCCGCACGCCAGGCCGACGCTCTACCGCTGAGCCAACCGGCCAGGGCCCAAACCCTAATTCTTTATCCGGGGAGCTCAAAATGAGAGAATGAGGTATGACTTAGGAAAAAAAATCCCTCCAAGTTCTCAAAAGGACACAGGTATTATCCCAGAAAGGATCCTGTCTTTAGGTGTCATTTATCCTGAAAAGATCACAAGCAAAGACTGAATTATTAAGCATTAAAGAATGCTATCAATGCAATGAGTATTATGAAATCCTCAGAATTTATTGATACAAAGGCATTAACACCCCCACACACACACACACACAACAGTGGGCAGACCACGATGCAACTCTGAGAAAATATGGTTGTTTATGAGTATGTATAGATAACAATAGGATGATACAATAAGGTATGTTCATGTCTAGCAAATATGTGTAATATTTAAAAACTTTCTTTGAAGTTATATTTCTTCCAATAGAAATGGAAAATATTGAGGAAGGAGCCTATTTTGTATATTTATATTTAAAAATATCACATCAATGAGAATCTAATTTATTTTTCTTTTGCAGAAAATTACTCTGACACATATATAGTCATATAGATTTATCAAATCTATATAAAATACAGAAA
The DNA here is from genome assembly GCF_036850995.1 of Saccopteryx leptura. NCBI lineage: Eukaryota > Metazoa > Chordata > Mammalia > Chiroptera > Emballonuridae > Saccopteryx > Saccopteryx leptura. The sequence continues at coordinate 340,473,297 of NC_089504.1, forward strand.
GTCATCTATGTGCACACCCATAGAAACTTACAGAAGATCAAGTGGATCTGTAAACATCACTGAAACGAGAAGGCACTGCTAATCAAGACCCCTAAATGATTGACAGGGGAGAGGACCAACTATGTGCCGAGTACTTTGCTACAGCTTCCTGCGGAATCCCCATGCTATCCCCATTCACGGATGGGGGATGAGGTTCGGAGAGGTAAAGTGAGCCGCACAGATTGTGGGCCGGGCTTCCGTCTCATCCTTCCACCTCCCCACACCCTGCCAGGCTTCTCTGGCAGACGCAATGGGGAAGAGGAGCAGTGGGTTTGCAGGTTTCTCTCCATCAGCCACAACTCCTCCCCTTGGCAGCGGGTGGCTCTGTCCTCTGCCCCCGCTGGGAGCTCCAGAGTGCTGGCACCTCACCTTTCTCATTTTGTCATTTCTGGCCTTAGGAAAAGATGAGCAAAAAAGATAAGAATTTCCCAGCCTTTCTTGACTGCTTGCCCACAACGTGGAGAAACTGAGTTCACATGAAAGTGTCCTGCCTCACGGTGGCCGCCGTGCACCTGCGGCTTTGAATGGTGGAAATGTCATTTCAGCCACAAACTCTTGTCATTTGCGATTGATAACCGATGATTAATGTGAGCGAAAATTTTGAAGGAAGGAACAAGATAATACCAGAGAAGGTATCAAAAGTAAACATGGTGAAATAAGATCTCTTCCTCGGGAGCAGGCTTTAGCCTGGAAATTATGCTGGGCATACAACATTGTCCGGTTAAGCCTTCAATAAGTATTTGTTGAGTGGCTGGATGAATTAGGATTATTTCCTGAATCCACACAAATTTGGCTTTATAATCCTATAAGCATATCAAAATCAATATGCTCCGAACTAAATTCATCATCACCCCTTTCTCCTTGAACCATCTCCCCATCCTGATCTTTATTCCCTCTCATTGGTGCAGGAGGCTGGGTCCAATGGTTACCCAACCAGAACCGAGCTGTCGCCCTCTTCCAGCCCCATCTCACCAGTCATTAAGTCCTGGCAATTCTCTCTCTCAAGTATCACTAAACCACTCTTATTCTTTTTCACCCTGGACGCCGCCATCTTGGTTATGAGGCGGCATAGTGACTAAGGTCATGGTCTCAGGAGCCAGACTGCCTGCACCACCCTATGGTAGCTCCGTGCCCTTCGGTAAACCACGCAGCCTCGGGAGCCCTCAGTTGTCTCATCTGTAAAATAGGGGAGACCTAAGAGGATAACTATGAGAAAAAAATGGGCAGTGGGTCACCTTCCACCTGACTTAATTCAAGATCCTATTAGTTGGTCTCCACTTCAAGTCCTGCCCCCTTCTTCCCAGAGCACCCAGAGGACCTGATCTGAAACGCAAGGCTGGCCTGCCACTAGATTCAGATCCATGTGTCCCCATGAATGCCGGTTACTGAGATGATCCCACAGCCACGGTTTCCTCCTTCTCAACAACACTCGACATGACTGGGTTGCTCCTCCAGCCCTCCAATCGGCAGTGAGCCAGATGACCCAGTGTCTGAAGCAGGCCATGCTGTGTCTTTTCACCTGCTCTTCACGCTGCCTGATCCGCCTGTGTATTTATTCATAAAGACCTCGGGCAAATGGCTCTTCCTCCAGGGCAGCCTTTTCTGACATCTTCGGTGGCACTCTTTCATGCCTTGTTCATCGACATGTTGTCCCTTCTGCTTATTCGTGTGACTGTCCCCTCCACCAGTCAGACCCCAGGGGGCAGTGACTAAGTGCTACCAATCTCAGAATACCCAGACTTAACACCGTCCTCAGTCTGAATAAGATATTCAACATCTATTTCTTGACTATTGGGTAATGAATGCTTTGACAGCACCTACTATGAGGTGTGTCTTGTCAATTTAAAAATAACATTATGAATATAGGTTCTATGGTTTATAATTTTTCAAAGGATTAGCCGCCTCAGTCAAGCTGCTGAACCTGTATTCATCTCCATGGCTATTTGGCTGCACCGTGAGACTTGACCTTGAGATTCAAGATGGTATGTCACAGAGAAGTAAAGTGGAGTCTAACTTATGACAGGCCTCCTTCATCCCAGGACCCAGAAGGCATCACTGTCACCGAGGCACAGATGGTATGACCTGTAACTGCAGTCTCATTGCTTTCCTGGAAGGATGCGTGTGGGCAGTAATCCTGGAAGCCCATTCTTAGAGAGAAAGAAACTGAGTTAACTCATGAATTAGCTATGCCTCCTTTGATGTACGGGACAGGAACCCTGCTCAAGCCAGCTTACACCTGAAGGGAAAATGTTAGAAGTGCATGGGAGCATCTCTTGGAAACCAAAGGCAGGAAAGCAACTGGGTCTTGGGACAAAAGAAAGCAGGGATTTGAATGCATGCTGGGATTTTGTTTCCTCTGGCCTCTCTATGTGTCTCCATAAGCTGCCTTCAACCTTCTTTCTCTAAAGACTCCTTTCTTCCCCTTTATTATTCTCTTGGCTCTAAATCTAAAAGTCCTAGGAAAAGGACACATTTGCCCAACCAGAGTCAAGTGTCCACTCTTAGATCAATCAACTGTGTCCATTGTGATCTAGCTGCTTCCAGCACCTGGAAGGAGGAGAAGATCAAGGTCATCAAAAGTCATGTTGGCCAAGAACCCCTCAAGTCTCACTGGGGAGACTCGGCATAGAAATGGCTCTTGAGAGCAGAGGCCAGAGGGGAAACTGTACTGCCGGCATAGTAACCACCAGAGGAACTTCTTAAAAGGACAGATTCTAGGGCCCCGTCACGCATGGCTCTGATTCAGTGGGTCTGAGCTCGAGCTGGAGCATCTGTGGTTCAAAGAAGCATCACATAATTCTGATGCAATCCCAGGCTTGGGAGACAGTGGCTGAGCTTGTAATTCAAATTCAACTTTATGTCTCTCTTTTATTCATTTCTGGTTTGAGGTTTATTACTCTTCCCACTTCGCTTTCTTGATAATATGTACTCTTTCTGAGTTATTTACATAAAGACTTAATTCCTGGTTTTGCTTCCTCTTCACTAATAGAAGCCATCGCGAACAATATTTTTTCCTTTAAGTACCAGCATGGCAGCATCTCATAAATTTATCTGATAGGCTGTGTTTATATCTTTGTTCCTTAAATACCCTGTTCTGAATTGTTTCCCTCTCCGTGGCTTTATTTAGGAGTGCCAACTTCCATGCGACTGGGTAGCTCCTTCTTGTTTGTGAGATTTATTTCTAATTTCATTGAACTGCAGCCTTAGGATATGGAAGGCATAATGTTTCTGTCTTTTCTTATTGAATAACTGTCTTTGTTTCCTCGTAAATGATCCATCCTATAAAGAATCTACCCAAGATTCTACATGTTCAAGTTCAAGATCTGGGTGTTGCTATGCAATACCTCATCCCTGTCAAACAACCATTGGTAAGGTTACCCTTCAGCACAGGTGTGTTTAAAAGTGTAGCAGGCATCAGGTTGTGGTGAAAAGAGCAGGTCCTTGGAGTTGACTTCTAGCTGGGCTTCCAGTTATTTTTGTGACACCTTGGAGGAATAATTCGCTTCTTTCGAGTCTATGCCCTTGGCTGGAAAAGTCATGGTTGAAGACAGGTATGCCCTGGACATTCGTAGCATCAGTTATGCAAGGTTTGCCCCGCGGGGTCAGCTGGGTTTGTTTAGACAGGCGAAGACATTGGCGGGGTTTTGAGAAGGGGCTGTAGTGCTCAGTATCGTAGGTGTGCAGCGCAGTCTTTCAATGAAACAAAGCTGATGGGAGGTGGAATTGGACGCAACGGTTGTCTCTACTTAGCCGCTATTTGGTACATAGAATATGAGCATTAATATATAAGCATCTTTTCTCTCTTTTGTCCCCTGTCCAACTCTTCCTTGTTTTTTAAAACTTGGCTTGCAGCTAATTCCCTCAGGAAGTGTTGCCCATACGCCCTCTGCCCTCACCCTCACACCAGTGATTCCCATACACACAGATCACCTGTGTTAACCGCATTGCCGTTGCCTGCTGCCTTGTGCATCTCTACGACTACACAGTGAGATGTTTAATTTTTTAAAAATTTTTATTGATTTTAGAGAGAGTAGGAGAGAGGGAGAGAGAGAGAGAGAGATCGATTTGTTATTCCACTTATCCATGCATTCATCAGTTGACTCCCTGACCGGGGATCAAACCTGTGACCTTGGCACACAGATGGTGCTCTAACCAACTGAGCAAATGAGCCAGGACCCAACTGAGGTTCTTAATGGCTAGGTCTGGGAATTATTTAGAAGAGAATGGCAAGAGAGAGAAAGATACCTGATAACCAGTAACAGGTGTTGAATAAATAATGTATTAAAGAACATGCATGGAGCATGCATATTGTCACAAGGATGTGGAATGAAATATTTATTCAGCAAATATTTATGGAGCACCAACTGTGTGCCAAGCGCCAGACATACAGCAGTGAACATAAGTGTCATGATTCCTCCACTGGGGAATATGGGCTTCTAAACACGCTGGTGTGAGGAGTGTCCAAGCATGGGTGAAGTTCAGAGTGCTATGAGAATTTACAGGACTAGACATCTCTTCCCACAGTAAGAGGTCAGAGAAGCTGCCTGGAGGACACGGCTTTGATTATGAGGCTCCAAAGATCAGGAGTTATTCATGCAAAGATAAAGAACAGGGAAAAGACTGTTGAAGGCAGAGGGAAGAGCAGATGAGAATGCCGGAGGACACAGTGCGTGCAAGATGAGGAGTGATGTGCCGAGTGGCTTGATGTCAGAGGGCTGGGAAGGAGTGGAGAGAGAAATGGACAGCACCAGACCCGGTAGGAACTTGGGAACCATGCTAAGGAATTTGAACTTTAAAGCAAGAGGGACCCCCTAAAGAGCTCGTGCAGCAAACCTAAGTGAGAGATGACGGTGACCAAGTGAGGGTTTGGGCGGAGGAGGTGGGCAAGAGGGGCAGTGGGAGATGTTTAGCAGCTAGATGCATGAATTTGGTGATTGACAGGCCATAGGGATAAAGACAGAAGGGCAGGTCCAAGATATTTGGGGACTTCAGTGGTATCATCCAACAAAAGGTCAGGAACACGTAGAGAGACAAAGGTTTTTAAGGACAGATGGAGCAGACGGTGAGTTAGACTTAGGCAGGTCACCCGAAGGAGATGGTGTTCGACAGGCAGTTGGCTGCAATAATAATCACAACAACCTAATTGAACTCTCACCATGACCTTTGGAGGAAGGAATCTGAGGCACAGAAGTGTCAAGAAACTTACCCAAGGGCACATAGTTACTGAGAGACAGGGGCAATTTCAAGGTACAGGTTTCAGAGCTCATATTAAGGATCTAAACCTCAGGAGAGGGTTGTCCTGGGCCCGGAGATGCAACTGGGAAGCCATCCGCACACAGACATAGACACAGAGACGGGAAGGATGGAATCGGCAGGGAATGGAGTGTCTGGTGAGGGGAACTGGGGGCATGAAGAGCATCAACGCTGGAGGACTGGGCAGAGGAAGGGAAGCCAAAACACGAGACTGGGAAGCCATCCGCACATAGACATAGACACAGAGACGGGAAGGACGGAATCGGCAGGGAATGGAGTGTCTGGTGAGGGGAACTGGGGGCATGAAGAGCATCAACGCTGGAGGACTGGGCAGAGGAAGAGAAGCCAAAGCACGAGACTGGGAAGCCATGGAGGGAGGTGGGAGGGGCGCCAAGCGAGGAGGCTGTCCCCAAGTCAGAGAAAAAGACTGTTTCAGGAAAGAGAACAGCAGGGAATAGCTCGTCAGACGAGCTTGGAGGTCCAGAAGGTGCGAACTCAGAAGTGACCATGGGGTTAGAAATGAGGAAGCCGCCCTGGTCGGTTGGCTCAGCAGTAAAATATCAGCCTGGTGTGTGGAAATCCCAGGTTCGATTCCTGGCCAGGGCACACAGGAGAAGCGCCCATCTGCTTCTCCACCCCTCCCCCTCTCCTTCCTCTCTGTTTCTCTCTTTCCCTCCCGCAGCCAAGACTCCACTGGAGCAAAGTTGGCCCGGGCACTGAGGACGGCTCCATGGCCTCCACCTCAGGCGCTGGAATGGCTCTGCTTGCAGCAGAGCATCGCCCCCTGGTGGGCATGCCGGGTGGATCGTGGTTGGGCGCATGTGGGAGTCTGTCTGTCTGCCTCCCTACTTCTAACTTTGGAAAAAATACAAAAAAAAAAAAAGAAAAGAGGGAAGGAAGGAAGGAAGGAAGGAAGGAAGGAAGGAAGGAAGGAAGGAAGGAAAGAAAAGGAAAGAAAGAACCCATTTGTTACACTGGTAACTAATGTAAGTCCCAAGACAGTGAGTCAAGAAGTTAGTTGTAATGGAAGGAATGGGACAGCCAATATGGACGAGTTTTTGAATGTGTCATCGAAGTGGAGGTGAAAGTGGCCATGACTGGAGGGAGTCGCTGGACTTTGCTGAAGCGTACTATCTCCATTGTTCATTGTCACTATTTTATGTTCAGTATGTGACAAATACATAAGTCCTCAGATACTTCAAAAAGGAATTTTTGAATAACAAAGACAGTAGTGTGCATTTAAAGTGTTGAAGGGAAGCAGCGAATTAGAGAAGGCAAGTTTGAAGACACAGAACAGAGAGTGTGCAATGTCAGTGAGGTCCCTGATAAGGAGAAAAGGCGTGGGCTCCAGGAGGCATAGACCCACGCATGAGCCAGGACACTGCTTCCGGCAGAACCGGAAGGGAAAGGAAGGACAGCTGGAGGCGAGAATGCAGACCAGGGAAGCAGAGGGGCATCACCAGTGTGGATGACCTTGGGGACCGTGAATTCTTCCAGCACCCACGTGCACGGCTGTGTGGTCTTCCTTCAGGACTGCTCAGCAGCCCAGGGCCAACTGAGGAGCAGGTGTCCAGGTAAACTGAGTCAAATTGGGGGCTCTGCTAGGAGAGTGTAACTGAAAGACAGTGGGGCAGAAGAATGGAACGTATCGGCATGATAGTGGTGGGAGTCATGTTCTGTGGACTCCAAACCGATGGGAGGGGCTGTGAATCCCCTAGTGCCATCTCCCCCCCAAATGACCACCCACCTAACAACACCGTCACCGCAGGACTCACAGGGTACATGTGGTGAAGATTCCCTCTCGGTCTTGTCACTCCAGACCGCAGGCCACTCTCCTGAGGTGGGAGTGGGAGAGGCTACAGAAACATTAAAGTACCCAAAACACTTAGCCTCAGGGACGGCCTGACCCTTTGGGACTCTCCCCAGGCCAGGCCTACAGGAAACACGAGTCTTTCCTTTGGTAAAGCTCCGAGGCCTTCGGGGAGTTTTCTGGCTCTGGTCTAATTGTAATCCTTAAGCACACGTGCCGGGTCCCAAAGTCAGTATACGGAGTCACTGCGATGCCGATGTGAACCCCCAAGTCCTCAAATAGAATCTGAGGGCCCCCAGGGCAGGACTCTCTCTCTTCCAGGTGAAGGACCCTCACAGGATCTGGCTTTTAATGGTGCTTTGAGCTTCTCCCTCCTGAGCAATTAAGATGTGAATTGTCCATCACCGAAATCATCCTTTGCTGAATTAGGAGCAGCAAAGGTCACTGGAAGAGAGATTCCTGAGATGAATTTGAACGCTGGTAAAACTAATGTCAGGCCGGCAAAGGGGCACGGTGGGGAAAGAGACTGTTATGTAATAAACATCGCCCTGACCGTGGGCTAATGGGCCAGGGGAGAGTTCATTTAAATTCATACAGCCTGCCTGTCAAGTTCAGCTGTATCCTTTGCTTAATCTGAGACAGATCAGGAGACAGGGGACCTGCATCGCCAACCCTGCTGCCGATAAGATAAATTCCCGGCTATTGAAGAAGCAGATATCATCAGAGCTCTGATGTATGGGCTCCAATACATAAGAATAAGGAATTTCTGCACCCCTTGATGTAGTAAAAATAAATATCAAAAGGAAAGCAGGGGTATTTGTTACCTCTGTCACAGTCTCCTTCCCAGGCCTGCTCGCTGCCCCAGACAGATAATGGATGGGCCGCTGGGTGACTCCCCCTGACGAGTGGTCAGAGGAGATAAACAGAATCGCACCAGGAAACGGTGCCGGTAAATCACCGGGTGGAAACCCACGCCACCTCTCCAGCTAGGGAATAAAATTTAGATGCGAGCAACTCTCGGGTCCCATTACATGCCCATTAAAGCCGCAAAAGGAAACAGGATGAAGCCCAAGATCGGCAGCCCGTGGAAGCAGATCCTTCGGCGTTCTTTTCTAGATAGACCGGACAAGTTTACATAAGCAATCAGCAGTGTGCCGGAGAGCCAGGCCTACGCTTATATTCTCTGACCCTGTCAGTCCCTCTTTGGTAACAAAACCCTGTCCTATTAGCCCCAAAGAAAGAACATGTCCTTAGGAGCATTACCTGTAATAACTAAAACTTGTCAGTGACCCAAAGGCCAAAGAAGTGGGGGCTGACACAGCAGCATGAAATGTGTAAACACAGTAGAATAAAGCATTGACCTCGAAGTCTGAGGTCACCGGTTCGAAACCCTGGGCTTTCCTGATCCAGGCACATGTGGAAGTTGATGCTTCCTGCTCCTTCCCCCTTCTCCCTCTCTCTTTCTCTCTCTCTAAGAATGAATAAATAAAATAAAATAAAAAATGTTTTCATCAAGAAAAAAAAATGAGTTAACATAATAGAAATAACACAATACCATCCCAAATGATGGACATGGGAGCCTGGTAGATTCTGGAGACATTTTTATGAAATATGCATGATCGTCATTAGCGTGCATATCAAATGTCCTCCTGGATATCGATAAAGAAGAGACTTTGGATGGGATGTAATTCACTTAGAGTTTCATATTCATTAAGATTTTATGATAAGTTGGATACTAATTTTAGTCATTCATTCAACATTTATTGAGTATTGACCATGTGTCAGACACTAAGGATATTAAGATGAGGAAGAAATGCTTCCTACGCCGAAGAGCCAACAGTTCGAAGAGAAGACGGACCGACAGACACACACACACACACACACACACACACACACACACATACTACAATAAAGTGTGGCAAATGATACAAGAGGTGTCATGTGCCGAGGGGAAGGGGTGTGGGTGGCCTCACAAATCTTTATACATGGGATTTGGGCAGATGTGGAGGAAGACAGTGTTCCAAGCAGAAGGAGCAGCAGTGGCCATACAGGTGTGTGTGTGTGTGTGCGTGTGCATGTGCGTGTGCGTGTGTGCGTGTGCACGCACTGTCTATCCCAACAGATCTGCAAGGCCTGAAGTCTTTCTCAGGACATCTTTCATGGGACTGGGAACTGCCTCCCCAGGGCCCACCTCCCCAGGGCCACTCAGCCCTGCCATGTCCTGTCACTGCTTTGCTCTCCCGTTCATCTCTACCACACATGTGAAATCACCCAGGGCGACTTGGCCAGGTGCCGTGTGGGTAGGTGCGGATGGTAAGTGATGTCAGACGTGTACCGTTATTCTGCAGGCTGGTTTAACTAGGAAAGGATTCTCCTTCTATATAGTTCACATCTTATGCACTGTGGAGTGTCCTTTCTTAAAAGGATACTTGGATAGGATCCAGCCACATTAAAAGCAGACATAGACGCTCAGGTGAAATTGGCCAGTTACCAGATTTTCTGACGATGTTGGCTATGTGAACTGTTGTTAATAAAGTGGGGAAAATAAAACAGGACAGCAAGCCCCCCACCCCAGCTCAGATACAGTAGATATAAACAGGCATGTGGTGCGCGGAATGTCGTGAATGGGAAATCCTGAGAGCACGTAGCCACATGCTGGCATTTGGAAGTTGGTGTTTGAGAGCTGTGGGCATTATTCTAATTCAACACGTAGTTTGGTTTAACAGTGTACAGCATGGCATTTAGAAACTAGTGTCATGAGCGAGAGGAGATACTGGGAGCTTTGGAAAGGAAACAAGGACGTACATCAGGAGGTTCCTGTGCGAGAGGAATGAAAGAAGGGGCTTCGTGGAACGATGTCATTGCCAGCACATCAGCAGGAGCTCATGGCTGTGAACAGACTGCCTCTCTCTGCTGAGATGATCAAAACTGCCTTGCATATATAACCAGCAATGTGCAAAGTGACAATGCATTCATGAGCCCAGAATGCAATTCTTTCTTCCTGTCACTTTTTTTTTTTTTTGTATTTTTCTGAAGTGAGAAGCGAGGAGGCAGAGAGACACACTCCTTCATGTTCCTGACCAGGATCCACCCAGTATGCCCACCAGATGGTGATGCTCTGCCCATCTGGGGCATTGCAACCAGAGCCATTCTAGTACCTGAGGTGGAGGCCATGGAGCCATCCTCAGCACCCAGGCCAACTTTGCTCCAATGAAGCCTTGGCTGAAGGAGGGGGAGAGAGAGATAGAGAGAAAGGAGAGGGGGAAGGGTGGAGAAGCAGATGGTTGTTTCTCCTGTGTGCCCTGACCGGGAATTGAACCTGGAACTTCCACATGCCGGGGTGACGCTCTACCACTGAGCCAACCGGCCAGGGCTCTTCCTGTCATCCTTAAAAGAGCAGGGCTCCCTGAAGGAGGGGCCTTTCCAGAGACAGATTTAGGGGAGAGGCCGGGTCAGGAGAAGCTGGTGGTTGGAAAGCAGTGATGTTTGAGCAGAAGGGGGGCATTTTGGATGGAGGTGAGGGTGTGGGGGGGGGCGCTGCCTTTGAAGAGGGTCCCCCTTGTGGAGGTTGTTGCACAGCAAGAAGTAGAACTTCAGCTTGAGCATCCAGCCGGTGACTCCGGCCCCCTGGGTGGGCTGAGAGTCTGTGAAGGGCACTCGAGTCTGAGATGGTCCTCAGAAAGGGAACGTGAACGTCAGCCGAGCTGACAAGCCGGAGTCGTGGCAGCTGAAGTACCGCTTACAGAAGTCTGCGAACACGGCACATCGCTCACACTTAGTATCGGAACCGTCTGCATTACAAATCACAGCGTCTCTGGTCCCACAAGCCTTCAGAGATCCCAAACAGTTTAGTCAGTTTCCAAATTTGTCCAAGCCATTCTGATGTGATGCACTTAAATCATGCATAGTGTGTGCGTGAGAAGCAGAGTGGAAGGTAGGACCCCCCCCCCACCCACCCACCCCGGCCTCTGCCTTGGGAATGGCATGGTAATGAGTCAGGGGTGCCAGAAGGAACCAGCTTGAGGGATGGCCGAGCACTTCTCGGTGGGGATTATCAACCACAGAGACTGGTCCTCCACCTGGCCGCCCCTGTACGCAGACGTGCCCTTCCTTCCTTCATGTGTGTACGCGTTTCCTCTGCTTCCTAGTCAAAGGGTCCAAGCTTGTAATTAGAATCGGGATGGAGAGCCAGAGACTGCTCCCTGCTCGCCAAAATCATGTTCTCCTCCTTGCTCCTAGCGAGACTTGAATTTCCCAGTTTCTCTTGTAGTCACATGTGGCCTTGCGATTAAGTTCTGCCCTGAGCCAATGAGAAATGAGCAGAAATAATGTGCCACCCCTGGGACTGTCCCCCACACAATTTCCATCACACTCTTCTCCAGATGTCTGAAATGGCAGCCACCCTTGGGTCCCCTTGGAAGCCCTGAGTTGAAGGCAGCTCAGGATCCAGCAGCCTGGAGCCCAGAGAGAACCTGATCGTGCACCAGGTCTGCAACAGAGGGAAGACCTCCTTTTCGTCACTTCTGAGCCATTATGCCATTCGGGGTTTATTTGTTAGAGCAGCAAGCGTTATCCTAACCCACTCAGATGGCAAACAGAGTTAAAACCATAGCCGCCCAGCTTTGATGAGTGGAATCTGGCCAATGGATGCTTTCACTGACCTTGTTTTTGACGGAGGAGTGGTGGTGTCATCAGCTTGGGGCTGGACAAAAAGGGAGGGTTGGTGGCTATCTCCAGTGGCAGCCCTGAGGGCTATGGAAAGGCAGACAGAGTCACTCAAAATGCCGTGAGTCACCAAGACAAGACGATCCACCCGCGTGCTCCCTGGGCTGTGATCGGCTGGGCCCAGGATGTGCTGGATCTGCCCCCAGGGCCGAGGCCAGCTCTGAGCCATGGATGGGGTAATAATGGCAGGAAAGGATGCTCCGGGAGACGCTCAGGCAGCTGACCAACCAAGAGGCGCCATTTGCCTGTGGCTGGCACAAGACTTCTCTTCTTACAGAAGAACCCCGTCAGTTAAATGTAATAGCTCTCCTTTTAGGTTACACATGGTGGGGCTTATTCGTTTTGTTTTCAGGTCCCCGAAATTAGTTGAAAGAGCCATCTGTATGAGCCACAAGGGAAGGGACGACTCAGACACCTGGACTGGAACCAACTCTCTCCACGGCTGGGCAGCTTATTAAAGGGGAAGGGGCAGGGCCTGGGTAGCTTCCGAAAGACTTCTCCAAAAGCCAGGAATTCGTGTACTGGCACCGGACCCCAGCCTCATGGGCACTTCTTGACTTTGTGCTGACCAACAGAGGTGTATGCAAGGACGCCAACCAATGGCAAAGAAACAGAAAACTCAGTCACAGCCAACAAAGTCCAGGGGCTGTTTAGTTGAGAAAGGGAAAGACCCCAGGACAGTATGACTTCATTTTTTTAAAATTTATTTAGAAATTAAATTTCATGGGGTGACATTGATCAATAAGAGTACACAGGTTTCAGGTGAACATCTCTGTAGCATTTGAACCGTTGATTGCATTGTATGCCCATCACCCAAAGTCAAATCACTTCCCATCACTGTATATCTGTCCCTCTTTGCTCCCCTCCCCTGGTAACCACTTCAGTTTAATCTCTATCCATGAGTCTCAGTTTCATATCCCACTTACGTAGGAAAACTATGATTCCAGTTTTCCCAGAGCTGACAGTCTCCCAGATGTGTTCACCAGGGCCAGCGCCACGGGTGTGCAATTAGATAGAGGGACAGATCTGGACACCTGAGGTGGAGGAGAATCGGAATGGCTATCTCTCTGACAGGTCGCTACAGGGGCTGCTCTCTGTGAAAACGAGGTGCGGGGAGGGGGGGACTTGAAGACCCTCCTCCTGCTTCTGAGACAGGTGCTTTCCCCAAACAAAGTAGCATCTATTGCTTTGTGATCTTTCATCCAGGATCCACTCTTTCCTTTTGCTAATCAAGGACCCCAAGCATGCTTTGTAGGGTCCACCTCTCTAAGTCTCTGAACTCTGGGGTAAGGGAAGCCAACCTCAGCTCTAGGCACAAAGCATGTTATCTGTGTTCTCTAAGCTCAAGGTCAGGCCACGTCTCTGGTAACAGTGGTTAATTCAGGAGTGAGTGAGCAACTACATTAGTCCCATAGGAGTGAATTCTTGGGTTTAGGTAGGAACTCTCGGGGAGAAAACCATGTTGTCTCCTTCCGGTGGAAAAACAGGCAGGCTGAAATTCACCTTCTACAGCCTCCTCGCCAGTATATAGGCCCTGAAGATGGAGCCAATAACAGAACTGGGCTGAGAGGCAGTGAAAAACCAGGTCTTGAACCCATCGCTTAAGTACCTGGATCCAGCTATACCTGAATGCGGAGGTTTTCAGTTTATTTATTCAATGTTGCCTGGGATGTGATCGCCTCCACAGAAAGCGTGTCCTGGCTAATGTGAGGGGTTTTAATGGAAGGGTCTTGGCAAGAACTTGTAGGTCCTCAGGGAGTAATGAAAATAAGAAATCAACATAATCTTCAGGAAAGGCTGTGGAAGGAAGAGAGGAGGTCTGCTAGCCTTCTAACAGGACTCCCAAGGATGGGCCAAGCACGGGACCGCCCACCAGGGAGCGCTTGGCAGGCACGTTATCAGCACTCTCCCTAAAAGCCGAGCCCGAAAAACCCTAACTGTTCAAAGACATTCCACATGAAGCTGCTCTCTGAAGCATTATTATAACAGTTAAAAATTGAAAACAGTTTAAAAGTCCAGCAATCAAGGAGTTGGCCCAGTGAGGCTGCTGCCTTCCAAGTGACATTTAGGGAGTGTGTGTAATAACACGGAAAATATTTATGATAGTGTGAGCGAAATCAGAGCGTGAAATTGTATAGTCAATATGCACTCGACTATGTGGGGGGAAATAGAAGATTACAGGCAGGAAAAAACAAAAGAAGTAAATGTACCCGACAGTAGTGAATGCTTAGGGAGTAAGACCTTTCTTTCAGGTTGGCTTTATTTTCTAAATTCCCTTTGTGTTTTTGACGGTGGAAAAAAGCCTCACGTGATGTTGTCCATTGAGAGAGGGACACAGGGAGGCACACAGTTTCTGAGATGAGGACACAAGGAAGGACAGCCCTACCCCTCTGCCCAGGTAGAGGCAGGGGACCCTGGTCAGGCAGTCAGATCTGGTCCCAGATGTTTCACTCAGCAGCCAGATGACCCGTGGCAAGTCTATTGGTCTCTCTAGACTTCAGCACCCTCCTCCACCAAAGAAACGGCCTCAGAATAGACATTCCGGAAACAGCATGGAGCAGGAATCAGGGGCACGGGTTCTCTCTCCGCCCACACGCTCAGCCCGTGCGCTCGCTGAATGAGTTCCCCTCTCCACCTCAGCTCCATTGATGGGGACGATCCGCCCACTCTGCCCCACCGCCCGCCCGTGGGCTGTGAATTGCTATACGTGTGGGAGGTTGCCTTGTTAGAGAACCCTGTCCCGCTCGGTCCTGCCTGGGCCTCATTGGCTGTCATCTCTGCCCACTCAAGTTAAGCCATCTGTAAACAGCAGCACAGCACTGCCCCCGATGGCTCTCCGGGCTGTGCCCTTTCTGATTTTCTTGCAGCAACGCCTGCTTATCCTCTCTCCAGAAACACGGCTCAAGCCCAGTTGGACTCAAGCCCCAGAAAGGGAGCATCTTCGGAATTCACAGCCATAGGTTTCAAGCTGGTGACGCTCAGGGTGCCCCCAGAGAGCGCCCGATGATACATGTCCCAAAGGGCTGCCTTTCCCCGGTAGAGAGAATCCTTCTCGGTTCATTAAAGACCCGAGTCCTGGAAAGGGGGCGTGGTCCCTGCCGGCTGACCAGAACTCGAGGCCCCAGAACCAGGGCTGTCTGGCTGCAGAATCCACTTCTCAGAAAGGGTCAGTAGTAGAATGTGCGAGAACACAGGAGGTGAGAACCAGGGAGCTCCTTAGGGATGATCTGGTCCACCTGCTCCTGGGACAGATGGAGAAACCAAAGCCAAAAAGAGCTGTGACTTGCCCCAGATAAAGCCCAACTTCTCGTGGCCCCTGCATTTGCAGTCACCCCATTATCGCCTCGGCCTGGGGACAGGGAATGTGGAAGAGCCAGCCCAAAGCAGGGGGAGACCAAACGACCACCTCCAGGGCCCTGTGCCGTGGGCACGGGGAGGGGGGTCTCCATTTGTCCTCCCTTCTGTGTGGAGCCCTTGGCCGTGTTCTCTGCAGCCCCCTTCAAGATGGGGGCTCTTAGAAGGACTGTGAAGGGTGGGTGGCCTCACAGCCGACGCTCAGCCCCTCTTCCTCTCTGTCTGGGGCTTTTACCGCTGCCTCTAGCCTGCTCTCTTGAGGCAAGACTTCCACCAGTGGGTCCCCACTGCTTTCTGCTAACACCCAGCCCCTCTGCCTTACCTTACAAGGCAGCTCCATCTACCCACTCCCATCTCAGCCACACAGAGCCTATTGAGTCTGGGGTGACCACGTGCTTCATCTTCCAAACTGGGCCACCTCTGAGAGTGGAAGGGGACGCCATCCACAGTGGCGATGGCACGCCTTGCGTAGACGGGGCAGTCTCCGGGGCACGTCGGCCTGTGCTCACCCTACCTGGGCCAGGGGTTTTTTGTGGCATGACTTGAGTGCATGTTCCCATTATCTGTTTTCTAATCTCTCCCCTTTCTGCTTGGCAAGCTCTACTCATCCTCCAAGACAAGTTAAAACCACACATGCTGTATAAAACGATGCCTTCCTCACGCCACCCCCCAGAGACAGGCTAACGGTTGGGTTAACCTGTGTCACAGCCTTTGACACGTTGTGTGGCATCAGGGTTTCTCAGCCTGGGCACTATTGGCATCTAGGGTCAGAAAATTCTTTGTTGTAAGAGGATGTCCTGTGCATTATAGAATCGTTTGCAGCATCTCTGGCTTCTACCCACTAGAGGCCAGTAGCAAGCCCCCCTACCCCCACCCAGGTGTTGCAACAGAAAAACTCTCCAGACTATACCAAAACCACGCCCAGCTGAGAACCACTGTTTTACAGTTGTGATTGTGTGTCCTTTCTTCCATTATGCAATGAATTCCCAGAGAGCGTTTTATCTTTTGTACTTGTCAGTGCCCAGCCCATAAGTGGGTGCTGAGTAGAAATTGTCTGAATTTCTACTAACTGCTGCCACGAAACTGCTGAGTAAGTGCGTGAAATGACTCAGAAGAAACCCAGAGTGGTTGTCTGGCTCTTCTAGCTCCATTGGGTGCATTCCCAATCTTAACCACCAGAGGGCAGAGAAGGCCTGCCAAAAGCTCAGAGCCTGTGCTCAATGTCTAGCTTTTGGGAAATTGGGACAGGGACCGGTCTCCCTGCCCTATAAACTATTCCTGCTCCCAGGGCTTGGTCCTCAGACCTCTGCTCTTTCCTATCTATTCTCCTCCTTCCTGGGCGATCTCACCCAATGTCAAAGTTCTAACTACCATCTGTATGCTTATAGTGCCCAAATTTGTATTTCTAGTCCGAACATCTCAAATTCAGATGTGTGTTCCAATTGCCTACCTGAAGCTCCACTTGGAGATCTCACTAATAGGCACCTGGAATTTACATAGCCAACCCCACGCCCTGAAAGTCCTCCCGTTCCACACCAAACCCCGCTCTTCCTCCATCTCAGTAAATGGCTGCCGCTGTCCTTCTGGTTACCTTGATCTAAACCCTTGGACTCACTCTTTTTCCTACCATCCTTCATCCAATATGTCAATACATGCTGTTGGTTCTACCTTCAGAATACTGTGTGTCATCATCCAAGCTCTCCTCGCTGTCACCCTAACACCTTGGCACAAGCCGTCAGTTGTCACCTGGAGCTCCTGCCCAGCCCCCGGCCTCCACCCTTGCCCCTGCTGTCTGTTCTGCATGACAGCCAGAGCAACCTGTTTAAACCATGACAAGTCAGGTCTTGTCACTTCTCTTGTCCACTGATTGGCCTCCATGCCTTTCAGACACAAGTCAGACACTTCGCAGTGGCCAAAAGAACACTTCAGACCTGCTCCCTCCAACCATTCTCTCTCTGACTTCATGTCCAACCATCCTCCCACCCCCACTCACACTGGTCTCTTCCGTCTCCTATTTCCCGGCTGTGTTCCCGGTGTTTTGTGCACCTGCCACTCTGTCCCCTCAACCCCTGTGACTCACTCCCTCACCCCTCGGCCATCATACTTCCTCCTCTGCCTTATTTCCCCCAAAGCAGTCATCACACCATGAAACACTATACCTTTTGCTTCGTTTTTCGTTTATTGATGTTCTTTGTTCCCTGTCTCCCTAAGGCAGTGGTTCTCAAAGTGTGCGCCAGGGCACGCTGATGAACCCTAGAAAATGTCCAGGTGCGCCCTATGGCATTTCAGAGAACTATGTGCCTGTTGGGGACCAAAAAACCAACAGGGTTTCTGGAGTTTAGATTTTTAGAAGACAGAGGTGTGGGGAATGGGCTGTAAGCTGACAGTCTGCCCAACCCCCACCTCACTTGCCTAATTAGGTTGCAAAAGGCTGTTAAGCTGTGGTGCTGGATTGTTTACACTACCCTCCATGTTCCTCGGAAAGACTGGAGGCAAGTTTCTTCTATCCTGTGTTTGGTGTCAAGTTAAGATGATATGTATGGAGATTGTTTTCTGCACTCAACACAATTAAGAGTAAAAAGAGAGGAATTCTTCAATGTATTGACAAGGAAATGAGAGTTTGCCTTTCAAATATATGCCCAAACATTGAAGAAATCGCTAGGACATATCAGGCTCATGTTTCTCATAAACACAAGAATGAAAAAACTTAACACACTTGCACTGGGACCTGCCGAATTTACTAAATTTTACTAAGAATGTATCTATATATATAAAAAGATAATTTTTTTGTCATTTTTTTATTTTTTAACTCCTCTTTTTTATGAATTCTAAAAAGCATAACTCAAAAAATGTAACATAAAAATGTTTCTTAATGTCAGAATAAGTTTAATTTTGTCATATTTATTTCATTTAATTACCATAAAAGAATGCTTGGATTTTATATTTTTTTTCTTTAATATTTAACTTAATTATTATGACATATTTCTCAAAAATTTGTATATACAGTGTGTCTGTAAAGTCAGGGTGCACTTTTGACCAGTCACAGGAAAGCAACAAAAGACGATAGAAATGTGAAATCTGCACCAAATAAAAGGAAAACTCTCCCAGTTTCATACCTAGTCAATGCAGTTTGATGTGGGCTCACGCACAGATTTTTTAGGGCTCCTTAGGTAGCTATCCTGTATAGCCTCTACAGACTCGTCACTGACTGATGGCCTACCAGAACGGGGTTTCTCCACCAAACTGCCGGTTTCCTTCAACTGCTTATCCCACCGAGTAATGTTATTCCTATGTGGTGGCGCTTCGTTATAAATGCGCCGATATTCATGTTGCGCTTTGGTCATGGATTCGAAATTAGTGAGCCACAGAACACACTGAACTTTCCTCTGTACCGTCCACATCTCGACTGGCACGGCCATGGGCTGCTCCGCTGTATACATGGTGTTACTTCATCATCTGCGCGTGCGCACATGCTGCCACATCATCCTACAGAAACTGGGAGGGTTTTCCTTTTATTTGGTGCAGATTTCACATTTCTATGATCTTTTGTTGCTTTCCTGTGACCGGTCAAAAGTGCACCATGACTTTACGGACACACTGTAGTGCGCCTACAATTATTTGTAGGATTTTTTTTTATATAATTTTTTTTTCTGAAGTTGGAAACGGGGAGGCAGTCAGACAGACTCCCACATGCGCCCGACCGGGATCCACCCGGCATGCCCACCAGGGGGTGATGCTCTGCCCATCTGGGGCATTGCTCTGTTGCAACCAGAGCCATTCTAGCGCCTGAGGCAGAGGCCATGGAGCCATCCTCAGCGCCCGGGTCAACTTTTTCCTCCAATGGAGCCTTGGCTGTGGGAGTAGAAGAGAGAGACAGAGAGGAAGGAGAGGGGGAGGGGTGGAGAAGCAAATGGGCGCTTCTCCTGTGTGCCCTGGCCAGGAATCGAACCCGGGACTCCTGCATGCCAGGCCGATGCTCTACCACTGAGCCAACCGGCCAGGGCTCTTTGTAGGATTTTAAATGCACCCCAACTTCAAAAAGTTTGAGAACCATTTCCCTAGGGTCTCAACCAGTGCTGGGATTCAGCCGGTTCACACTGGTTCGGCAGAACCAGTACCTAATTTTTTATTGACTTTGGCAAACTGGTTGTTAAAGTGGCACTTGTAATCAGGGTTCTTTCTAAGGTGGGCACCTGAGCAGCCACCCAATGTGGAAATCAAAAATTTACATTACTTACCCTTTTTTAATGTTCATCTGCACAACAGCATATTCTAAGCGCCCCTAGTAATGTTCATTCCGTCCAGAGGTGAAAAAAATTGCAAGTGAGGATGTCAATCAAGAAACAATATGAAAATATCTCAAATAACAGGGTGTGGTCTTTTTGGCAGGTATTATTTAATATCTTTTCATTAATATTTAAAAACTCTTATCTAGTTTTGCGTACCTCTTTTATTGTTCTTATTTAAGTATTAAATGCATGAAATAATAAACTATCTTTCAGTATATCTTTTTTTTATACTTAAAACGGTCGTTAGGGCAGAGAGCAGGTGGTTAAATTATTTGAATCCCACCACTGGCCCCAACCACAGTCCGCTGTTGTGTCCTCAGCGTAGGGCAGGTGCGAGTGCTCAGTAAATAGTTGTGGGATGACGAGTGGATGGAGGTAGTGAGCAGGTGAGGGCCCAGCCTCTGGGAATGAGCCCACCAAAGAGGGATCCTTCCTCTCAGTGAAACGGACGGTCCTCCCTGAGAGGAGGCTTATCCATGGAGAGGGGAGAGGTGCCTCCATCCAAAACGGAACACTGGATTTCCCGCAGTTTGGGGAAAGGAGAGACTGGGAGACTGACACTCATTGGACACCTATGAGGGGTTCTGAGGACCAACTCTGGAGCCCAACAAGGCGGGGCTCAGCTTCATCAGTTTCTACCTGTGGGACCCACGGCGAGTGCATTAATATCTCCATGCCTCCTTTTAATAGCGAGAAATAGGGCAACAGGAACACCGGCCTGTAGGGCCATTGCGGGGATTAGTGAGTTAATATGGGTAAAGCACACAGAACAGTGATAGACACGAAGGAAGTGCCCCATAGGGGGAAGCCACTGCTGGTGTTGGGTGCACCACATACCTCACTGTGATGCTGTAACAGGGCGGGTGGGTAAGTGATAGGATTAGCCCGTTTTACAGGTAGGAATGTTGAGACTCAGAGCAATCACTGGTTACTCAAGACCTCATATCCCATAGGGAGAGCTGATACACATTGTCACTGCGGTCAAGTCTCCCTGGACCGCACCAGAACTGCGCCACAGGAGGGAGGTTGCCCTCTCAGACACCCTGGCCCTGTACTGAGGTGGGAAATTACCCCGGGTTGCCTGAGGCCAGCCATGAGCCCCCCCTCAGCCTGGAGGCCCCTGTACACCTCCTCTTGACCTTGGGGAGCCGTCTGCATATGGCCTGTGGCTAGATGCTGACAGTCCCTGCCAGAGGACACGGCGCCTGGCCCCGCAGCCACCCCCGAGCTCAGCCTCTCTGTTCCGCACCTCAGACCGGATGCCCCTGTGTGGACCACGTTTACATTGGAGGCTCTTCCCTGCCCAGCCCCCAACCCCAAGCTGCAGGTCTCCTCATCTCACACAAGCACGCTCCTGGGAAGTCCCAGGCCTGGGGAGAGCTTCTCTAAGACCCCCCGGGGCTGAGAGCCCTGCCTGGTGAGACCACCTGCAGCAGCTGGCACATCTGGACAAGGAGAGGCAGCTGGGAGTGCTGTGGCCAGCCAAGGAGCCCGTCAGCAGAGCTGAAGCCAGGGGAGCCTGGGACATCAAACCTGCTGGCTAAAACGCCCCATGAATATTTAACAGCTGTCAATATTTAATTAGCGCGGACAGATTAACTCTGAAATCACACACACACTTGGGCTGGGCTCCCACCATTCCTGCAGGGGGAGAGTTAGAAGGAGAGGGGTGGACCTCACGGGGGCAGCCATGTTCAAGCCATATGGCCAGGGAGGTCACTCACTTTGTCCTCCTCCTACCCCGGGCCACCTCCCCTGCCTCTGAGAAGCCAAGGGGAGGGGTCTGCCTCTCGGGAGGGGTCTGGGCCCTGGTGGGGTGAGGGCGCTGCTGGGCTCTCTCCTCGCGGCCCCCGGGCTGGGCCTCCGGGTTGCAGCCTGACTTCCGAGAGCAGGTGTTGGTGTGTAATTACCTCTGCGCCTTTGGCATTCCTGGTTACGCTGCTTGTTTATTGCATCCGCAACGGTGCCCAGCGCCTTCTAGTCCCTTTCAGTTTCTTTGAGTTTTATCACATCTTGTGGCACTTTTTTATTTAATGGACTTTCGCTAGACTTCATCACCTGGTAATAAATTGCCGTTGCCAGTGCCTTGTTATATACAAACATTCGGTCAGGGACTTGCAGAGTGCCAGAGTCAGACCGGGCTTCTGCTGGCCCCGCACAGAGAGGGACTCGGGTTCCACGAATGCCCGAGCTTACATTGGCCCCTCGTGCCCGTGGGCGTGCTGTGCTCTCTGCCTCGAGCACCCTTCCCCCTCTCTCTCCTCCAAGACTCAACGCAAGAGGTCTTTTTCTTCCAGGAAGCTTTCACTGACACTGTATTTGGTAATCATCTGTTTTCCTCCCTGTCTTCCTCCCTAGGCTGAGCTCCTCAAAGACAGAAACCAAACACGCCATGCCTAACTTGGGAATGGGCATATAGTGGGTGCTCAATGATTT
The DNA here is from genome assembly GCF_036850995.1 of Saccopteryx leptura. Lineage (NCBI taxonomy): Eukaryota > Metazoa > Chordata > Mammalia > Chiroptera > Emballonuridae > Saccopteryx > Saccopteryx leptura. Next base: position 340,495,203 of record NC_089504.1, read on the forward strand.
GTTTTTACTTTTAATACACTGAAGTAAAAAGAGATTTTAGACAAGAACTTAGCTCTCTCAAAGCATATTATGTAGATGTCTGTGTATCTGTTAGTTATTGCCGCGTAACAACCACAAACTTGCAGGGGTAAACAATTATAAGCACTCATTCTCCGAGATGTTTAGTATCAGCTGAAATTTGGCTGCTCTAAGTTCAGTCGGGTAATTTGCTTTAAGCTACAAGCTCTGCTTCCCCCTGGAAGGGAGGGGGGGGGGTGGCTGGAATAGCTCTGCTCCAACTATCTCTCCGCCCTGGAATAACTGGGGTACCTCCATCTTATAGCAGCAGCAGAGGTGTAAGAGATGATGCCCAATTCCACACGTGAATTTCAAGGCCTCACTTTGGCACACTGCTAAGATCTCATTGACCAAAGCAAGTCATGTGCTGAAGCCCAGAGTCAAGAGAAAGGGAAGTACCGGGGTGGGGGTGAGGGAGTTATACTCAGTGGGACACTTGAATCCATGTAGACACAATAAATTAAAAATTAATAAAAATTAATTTTAAAAAATGGGAAGTAAACTATATAAGATGAAGCCACAGGAAGGGTTAATGGAGGAGAGTAAAGAATTGGAGCCAGTATTTTAATTGAACACAGGTGGTTCCCATCATATGGTGCACAGGACCCGGGAATGACAGGATCCTCGTTGGATAGGAGCCAGATGAGTTCTTACAGCCCCTCCCTCCCTCATCCTCACCCTCTGCTCTCCCCCCATCCCGGCCGGCACAGTTAAAAAAAAACAGCAACAGAGGTGAGAAGTGAAGTTCAAAAAGCCAAGGATGTGAGCCACAGGTTACAGCACAAAAGCAGAGAGAAGGGAGAACAGAGCCAAAGCCAAGAATCAAAGTCAAGGCCAGTCTGCGGAAGCCAAGGACAGGAGCCAGGGGCAAGGGAGAATAGTGGGCTCAGGCCAAGAAATGCAGAAAACAAGGTCTTGAAGTCAGCAGGCCTGGCTATGGCTCCACCTTCTGGTGTCCCCTGGGGTTAGTCCTTCTCTGCTCTCAGACCTTAGTTCCCACAGGTGTAATAAGGACTTTGGACACCAACAATTCACATGGCCCTGATGACTCTGACATCCTGTGCCCGGGGTCCACGTTCCTCACCCTCTGCCCCCTTTCCTCATCCTCAACATACAAAGTCTGAAATCCTCCCTCAATAGCTCAATGGTAAAATCAGACAGTCCTCTGTCCAAGTCATCAGAGTCCCAAGGCTCCAGGACAAAGGAAGGTCACTCCCTGACCTGTGGTGGCGTAGTGGATAAAGTGTTGACCTGGAACGCTGAGGTCTCTGGTTCGAAACCCTGGGCTTGCCTGGTCAAGGCACATACGAGAAGCAACTACTATGAGTTGGTACTTCCTGTTCTTCCCTCACCCTTCTCCATCTATCTATCTATCTATCTATCTATCTATCTATCTATCTATCTATCTAAAGTCAATAAATAATTTTTTTTTTTTTCCTGAAGCTGGAAATGGGTAGAGACAGTCAGACAGACTCCCGCATGTGCCAGACCGGGATCCACCCGGCACGCCCACCAGGGGCAACGCTCTGCCCACCAGGGGGCGATGCTCTGCCCCTCCGGGGGGTCGCTCTGCCGTGACCAGAGCCACTCTAGCGCCTGGGGCAGAGGCCAAGGAGCCATCCCCAGCGCCCGGGCCATCTTTGCTCCAATGGAGCCTTGGCTGCGGGAGGGGAAGAGAGACAGAGAGGAAGGAGGGGGGGGGGGTGGAGAAGCAAATGGGCGCTTCTCCTATGTGCCCTGGCCGGGAATCGAACCCAGGTCCCCTGCACGCCAGGCCGACGCTCTACCGCTGAGCCAACCGGCCAGGGCCAATAAAAATTTTTTAAAAATGTGTGAGGATCACTAGCAGCAGGTCAATGGCAGGTGGCTGTCATTCTCTTTGACATGTGGCTCATATATTGAGAGTTAGAAGAAGCAGCTTGTAAAGTGGAAAGGAATCCTCTTTGGAGTCAGAACAACATGAGTTCAAGTTTGGCCACCCCCCTCACCACCCCCACCACCACCACCACCCCACCCCTACCCCTGTTTGCTAGCTGAGTCATCCTGGAGAGTCACCCGTACTCCCCGGGTCTCGGTTTCCTTGCCTGTAAAACATGCAGGTCATAGACCTGCACAGAGCTGCTGGCGGGCTCAGTGGCAGAGCGTCTGCAGCGCACGGTGCCAGGCTTGGGGACAGAGCCCGACAGACGGGCTCTTTCTCTCCCTCTTTTATCCAAGCTCTCGAATCTTCATTGATTCTGCTTCCCTCTTCCAAAAATATCTATAATTATTATTATTAAAACACCTGCCAAGGGTTTAATAATGTCTTCAGCTAATTCCCTTCAGGCCCCAGGCAGGCCTGCCTCCAGACACGGTGATTTGCACTAGGACAGCATTGTCCAATTTTCCTAAGTGTCCTCTTTCCCACCTTTCGTCAGCTGTATTGACAAGGCTTTTGTCCCCTTCTAATTGCCCATCCCTTGGATGTTTTCTTGCTTTTCCTTGTTAAAGACCAATTTTACAAAGCACTTCAGTGGCTCAGCCATTTTTATCATGATCGTTAATTTTATTTCCCTTCTCACTTATTCATGGGGCAGGCAGCTCTCAAAAGATCTCTTTTTCCTGATATATTTGTGAAATGCCCTTCTTATTTCCTCTGGCGGTCCCAGGACTCTGCACAGCTTTTATTTCCTCCCTTTTATTTCCTGCCCTTCTGTTCCTCTGAAGCCTTTGTTGATTCCAGATCTTCCTCTCTGCGCGCTCCCCGCCCCTCAACGTGGCTTTTGCGGCCGCCTTTTCTCCCTCTCTCCTCCGTGTCAGGCCCGGCCTCTGGTGCCCGGGCTCCATCGTGAGGCCTACAGCTCCCAGATGAGCCATGACACAAGAGATGAGGCGGCCCAGACAAGGTGGGGGCGGGGGAAGGAGGGAGGGAAGTAACTGAACTCTGGCTACAGTTTAGGTGCAGAATTTGCCAGTTGGTTGGATGTCGGCTGAGAGAAAAAAAAAGTTATGAATGACACAAAGGTTTTTAGCCTGGAAAACTGGAAGAAAGGACTGTCCATTAACTGAGACAGGACCACCTGTAAGAAGTCAGATTTGGAAAGAAAAGACCAGCAGCTCAGTGGGGGTCATGTGACCTGCGACACGCCCCCCCCTAGACAAGAGACTCCAGGAGGAGACTGTGGGATGTACAGATGCCGAGCGCAGAGAGGGAGTCAGGAAGCGTCAGCGTATAGCTGGTGTTTAAAGTCATGACATATGAACAGAAGGGAAATCAATGGAGTATTTTATTACTGTCTAAACCAATACTCAATAATCCCACAGTGGGTATTTCTGGTATAACTGAGTGGGGGAACATGGCTGAGACCTAGAGCTCCAACGTGGCTTCTTATTCCCTTCCCCTGAATCTGAAAGCAGGCCTAACTTATCTAGCTCATTTGGAGTCTAGATGACAAGGTCGGGCCTGATATTTAGGGCCTGCTGATCTGCTTACCATCCCCATAGGGAACAGAAAGAGAGGCCGGTCTGGTGTATTCACGGGGACACAGGAAGTTACGTAGGGGATGGTGCACCACAGTGCAGGGTCTTGTCCACTTTTCAATGTTCCCACGAGAGTCTAGATCTTGACCCATCACATTCCAACTCCTCTGCCCTACGGGGGCATTAGTAGGGTAGGAAGAAAAAGTGGAGCATGAGGAGAGAGGCTGAAGTGTGGTCCCCAGGAAAATTCTCTTGACAGGAAGAAGGAAGTAAACCGTTTACTCTGCATAGCTAATAGTGGTTGTGACTATGCAAGATTCACCTGTTTTGCACCATCACCTGCTTTCTCTACCACAGCAGTGTGATGAACGCAGAGGCCCTAGCCCCTGCCCCAGGGACACGTGCAGTCCCCATTGCCCAGGCTTCTCACCTTGCACCACCCATCAAGCAATGCACAGAGCTCCAGCCCTAACTTGACCATCACTGTTGGGAACTCCTTTCTCTCTTCAGTCTCTACCACATTCTCTAATGGATGCTGTTAGCATCTTACATTATTGGTCTCTCTAACGTGCTCTCTGCACCTGGCCCTTTGAACTGGATTCTAGGCCTTGACCACCCCAGTCCTACGATTTTGGCAGCCTCTTACCTATGATTTGAACTTTTGCTCTTTCTAAACTGTTTCAAGATACTTTGAGGACTCAACATCTATTCCTTCACCCTTCCACCCCCCCCCCCTTCACTCCTGCCACCTCATTCCAGGCGATGGCATCTTTCTATTATACTGAACACTCTTCAAACCAAGTCCTAGTAATGGATACAGAAAAGCAGAGAAATACAATCTTGTAAAAGAAATATCTCCTCCCCCAAACTATGGAGTGTAGGGAGTATAATACCTGTTACCTTGAAGACTAAAAATAGGTTATTAAATTGAAGCCCAGGTTGGAGGTATTTGAATTTCAAAGACTGTCTGTGCTAAGCAGAAAAAAAAATCATCCCAAGATGGAGAAGAGGGTTGATACAAATGATAACTGACAAAGTACAACTCAGTGGTCCTCAGACTTTGGGATTTTGTAGTTCAGCAAAAAAATTTAAAGAGAAAATTGGAGGATTTAACACAGAGTTGCCAGCTTTGTATTCTGCCAGGGATAGCAGCTCAAGAAACTGACTATGGTCTACTGGCACCATCATTTCGTAGATGAAAGGATGTTTGAACGCTAAGAAAGTAGGAAAGATATAATCCCAGAAAGAAAGGGACAATGCTATTGAAAATGAATAAATTTAGCTCTATGAAAAACTCACTCATGTTTTTCTCACCTCTCCACAAGCTGATAAAAAAAAAAGTTGGCATGGAACCCTGCAACGCCTAAATTAAACACATAATAATTTCCACAAAATATGCACTGTCCCCAAACTGTTTAACCCTTCCGCAGATGCTGCCTTTTATAACCTAGTGCAGGTCAAAGAGGCCCCGTGAGGAGGAGGTGAAGGAGAAGCGTCCTGTCTTGCCCTGGGGTCTTCCTTCCTCTGAGAATTACTTCCTTTTGTCCCTTTTGAATAATGGACTTCAAACAGTTCAACTTCTCAAGTTTGTTTTCCCATCATCAATTTTCCCCACAGGCTTCTGATAAAATCCAACATCACATTCTCAGAAACTGATTGCTGGGTTTCTAAGAACAGCGATTTCTCAGTAGACATTAGCTAAGTTTGGGACTGAGGTTCAGGCTGCTCCCTGCTGGGTTCTGCAGCCATTGCTTGGTCATGCACAGGAAGGGCCCTACTCAAGCCCTCCATGCCTGCAATGTTTCTTGTTTTCTGTTCTCTTGTTACCATTATCTAGGTTACTATTAATGTGTGTGGTCAGGATACCTTCCAGGAAAGTGAGACGTGGTGGAAGTAAATGGTACAAGGGAGACCGTTGCTTTAGAGTCTGTAAAAGTCCAGATGGCATAGAATTACATGATATCTGACAGAAAAAAAAATGTGAACATCTAGAACTGCTATTGGGACAATGAAAAGCACGTGCGCTGAGAGATGGAAGGGAGGAGCCATGATCTAGGTGGTCAGTTGGCTATGGGCTCCAAGCCTAGTTCTGCCAGCCACATGCCATCAAGCAGTCATTTAGCCTTACTAAATCTCAGTGTTCTGACCTATAACAAATCATAATACTGCCAACCTCTTCTGGGAAAGATGGCAGCGTAGGTAGATGTGGTACTTGAACCCTCCCACAACCACAACAAAATTACAACTACACTACAGAACAACCATCATTGAGAACTACCTGAAATCTAGCTGAACAGAAGTCCTACAACTCAGGATCTAAAGAAGAAGCCGCATCAAGACTGGTAGGAGAGGTGGAGACACAGGACAAGCAGGTTCCACACACAGTGTGACGATTAAAAATTGAGAGGGCTATTTCAGCTGTGAACATCCCTTCCCTGTGGAACATAGGATCTCAGCCTCACACTGGGCTTCCCAGTCCAGGCGTCTAGTGCTGGGAAGAGAAGTCCCCATATTGACTGTCAAAAACAGTGAAAATTTTAGCTGAGTGAGACAGAGGCTGCTGGAGTCCCAGGGCTTCCTCTTAAAGGGCCCATACATAGAATTAGATTCAATCCCTCTGACTCCAACACAACAGCTGGAAAGGTGCCAGGGACATACTAGGAGAACCGAACTGTCTGGCTTTGAAACAGCTTTCTCCCAGACAGAAGAGCTGGCAGAGGCCATTGTTCCTTCGCTGGTCCTCCCCTTGCAGGTGCAGAGGAGCCCATATCTGAGACTCCATCAGCTGGCTAACACTGTCAGCTCCACCCTGGTGATTCCCTGAGACCCCACTCTGCTCAACTTCTGGCCCCATCTAAGCTGCCTCCAGTGGTTTTTCTATACCAACAGGTTGTCTTGGCTCATGCTGTGCAATGTTAAACTCTCTCAAAGGTTCACAAACCCCAAATGAGCATCTCCTCATTTGGCCTCAGCATCTCCTGGACCTCTTGCTAAGTGGTCCCAAGCCCAGTACCAGTGGCAGCCATGCTCAGCTTTGCAGCTTGGCCTTTCTTGGGTACCTCCAAGCCTAGCACAAGTAGCCGCCATCTACAGATCACTTTGTAGCTCATGCTGGGTGGCCACGGGCAGGGCACAGGCAGCAGCTGAGCTTGGCCTGCACCTCCCAGAGCCAAAACACCTGGTGGCCAGCCTCAGACCATGCCAGAGCACTTCCCAACCACCTCTACAAGTGACGTGCTGAAGGGGTGAACTCAGCAGACACCAGAGCCACACTGAGGCAAGTTTGGCTATGTGGGGTCAGCCCCCACTGTAGTTGTGGAGGGTCCTCACAGTTGATTGGCCTGGGGTCAAGCCTTCCCATGGAGGTGCCAACGACAATCAAGGCAGCGACAACAGGAGGTGCACACAGCCCACAGGGAGAGCGTATCTGGCACACCTCACTTGGGTGACCGGGACAGTGTCTAGGAAAGGCTACCCCACCAAGACTGGGAAACATAGCAGATCTTTGAATACATAGAAATAAACAGCAAGGGGCAGCCAAAATGGGGGGACAAAGAAACAGGTCCCAAATGAGAGAACAGGAGAAAAAGAACTAAATGAAAGGAAAGCAAGCAAACTCCCAGATACAGAGATCAGCGCCAGGGTTATAAGGATGCTCAAGGAACTTAGTGAGAACTTCAACAGCATAAAAAAAAGACATAGAAACCATTAAAAAAAGAGCCAATCAGAAGTGAAGAATCTAATAACTGAAATGAAAAGTACACTAGAAGGAATTGACAGCAAATTAGATGAAGCAGCAGATCAAATCAGGAATTTGGAAGAGGTAGCAGAAAACAATCAGAACAGCAAGATAATGAAATAAATAAGTGAGGATAGTTCATGGGACCTCTGGACACAATTCCTGTCGAGATGCCAACGGCATAGTTCACAGAACTAGAACAAATATTCCAAAAATTTATATAGAACCACAGAAGACCTCAAATAGTCACAGCAATCTTGAGAAAGAAGAACAGAGTTGGAGGAATCAGGCTACCTGGTATCAAACTAGACTACAAGTTCATAGTCATCAAAACAGCGTAGTATTGGCATGTAAACAAACATACAGATCAATGGAACAGAGCAGAGAGCCAGAAATAATTCACACCTTTATGGTCAATTAATATTTGACAAAGGAGGCAAAAACATATAATCTTTAGATAGTCCATTCAATAAAGGATGTTGGGATAATTGGACAGATATGTACAAAAAAATGATACTAGACCACCTTTTTACAGCATACACAAGAATGAACTCCAAGTGGATTGAAGATTTAAGACTCAAAACCATTAAAGTCCTAGAAGAAAATACAGGCAGTAAAATCTCAGATATTTCTCTTAGCAATATTTTTTCTGATATATCTCCTCAGGCAAGAAAAACAAACAAACAAACAGAAATAAATAAACAAATGGGACTACATTAAAAGAAACCAACAAAATGAAAAGACAACCCACTGAATGGGAGAACATATTCACCAATGAGACAGCTGATACAGAGTTAATATCCAAAATTTATTTTTTTAAAAAAACAAACTCATACAACTCAAAACCAAAAAAAAAAAAAAATCCAGTTAAAAAAGTGGGTAAAACACCTGAATAGACACTTCTTCAAGGAGGACATACAGATGGCCAATAGACATATGAGAAGATGCTCAGTGTCACTAATCATCAGAGAAATGCAAATTGAAACCACAATGAGATATCACTTCACACCTGTCAGAATGGCTGTCATCAATAAATCATCAAACAATCAATGTTGGAGAAGATGTGGAGAAAAGAGAATTCTTGTGCAGTGCTGATGGGAATGCAGACTGGTGCAGCCACTGTGGAAAGCAGTATGGAGATTCCACAAAAAATATATATAAATAAAACTTGGTTATGACCCAGTGATTCCACTTTGGGGAATATATCTGAAGAAACCCAGAACACTAATGCAAAGGAATGTATGCACCCCCATGTTTGTTGCAGCATTATTCACAATAGCCAAGGTTTGGAAGCAGCCCAAGTGCCCATAAAAGTACATGAGTGAATAAAAAAGCTGTGGTACATTTATATGATGGAATACTATTCAGCCAGAAAAAAAAAACAGAAGGAAATCTTACCTCTTGTGACACACAAATGGACCTGGAGAGTATTATGCTAAGCAAAATAAGCCAGTCAGAGGAAGACAAGCACCATATGATTTCACTCATATGTGGAATCTAACAAACAAAATAGAAACAGACTTATAGACACAGGGAATAGACTGACAGCTGTCAGAGGGGAGGGGGTTGGAGGCTGGGTGAAAATAGTGAAGCGGTCAAGAAAAAAAATCATAGACACAGACACTAGTATGGTGGTTACCAGAGGGAAGGGGGGGGGGGAGAAGAGGGTAAGAGGGGGAATAGATGGAGGAGACTTGACCTTTGGTAGTAAATACACAATATAATATACAAATGGTGCCTGACCAGGTGGTGGCGCAGTGGATAGAGCGTCAGACTGGGATGCGGAGGACCCAGGTTTGAGACCCTGAGGTTGCCAGCGCGGGCTCATCTGGCTTGAGCAAAGCTCACCAGCTTGGATCCAAGGCCACTGGCGCGAGTACAGGGTTACTCAGTCTGCTGAAGGCCCACGGTCAAGGCACATATGAGAAAGCAATCAATGAACAACTAAGGTGTCACAATGAAAAACTGATGCTTGATGCTTCTCATCTCTCTCTGTTCCTATCTGTCTGTCCCTATCTATCCCTCTCTCTGACTCTCTGTCTCTGTAAAAAAAAAAAAAAAATACAAATGGTGTATTATGGAATTGTACACTTAAACCTATATAATTTTATTAACCACTGTCATCCCAATAAAGTCAATAAAAATTTTAACCCTTAAAAAGAAAAGCCTGTAGGAAGAGACAAAGAGGGACCCAGCAATTACATTTTTGGGTATTTATAAAAAAAACAACACACACACACACACACAAAACCCCCAAAACCTGATTTGAAAAAGCATATGCATATATTCATTCAAAAAACTTATGAATATATCCATATATTCATTTCAGCATCATTTTCAATAGCTAAGATATGGAAGCAACCTCAGTGTCCTTCAGTAGATGAGTGGATAAAGAAGTGGTGCATACATACAATGGAATATGACTCAGCCATAAAAGGAAGAATGAAATCTTGCCATCTGCAACAACACGGACGGAGCTTGAGGGCAGTATGCTGAAATAAGTCAGACGGAGAAAGACAAATGCCACAGGATTTCACTTACATGTGGAATCTAATGAGCAAAATAAACGAAGGAAGTTGAAACAGACTCATAGACACAGAGGATAGAATGATGTTTGCCAGAGAGGAGACGGTTGGAGGGGGGCTGGGTGCAAAGGTGAAGGAATCAAGAGGTACAAACTGGCAATTACAAAACAGTCACGGGGTTACAAAGCACAGCACCGGGAAACCGCAATGATATTGTAATCATTGCATATAGTGCCAGGTGGGCGCTGGAAGTATCTGGGGGGAGCACTTTGTAACTTATATAAATGTGTAATCACTGAATTGTACACCTAAAACTAATATAATATTGTATGTCAACTGTAATTGAAAAATAAACAATTGTTAAAAGAGCACAATCCTCCCGGCTTCAGTGGGCTGTGTGGAAGATTAGGGAAGTAATGTGTGTACACAGCCTCTAATACAGCAGCGCCTGGGCCAGAGGAGGGGCTCCCTTCTTTCCTTCCCTGTTTTCCTGACTGCAGAGAAAGGATCCAGGCGGAGCAGACCTGGGGAAGATAGACGTGTTCAAAGGTCGAGGGAAGAATCTGGGTAAGCATGGGACAGATTCAATAATATCACCAACAACCCTCCTGGCCCCGGCTGGCTTACGTAACCCTGAGTTGGCGTCACAGACTTGCCTCCAACAAGGAGATGCTTCCCGACTCAGTGAGGTCCCTACACCAACCGCTTGAACCTGCATCGGGCTGGAGGGCCCGCAGCTGTCACTCACGCAGCCCCTGCGTCCTGTCCCTCCCTCTCGCTGGGCGCTGTGCTGAATACCTTGCATACAGCAACTCCTGCACCGCAAGTATTATCAGCTAGTATTGTGCGCGTGGCATAACAAGAGGAGAGAGAGGTTTGTAAATCGCCGGAAGACACCAGATGGTACTCAGGAGACTCCACATGCAAACCAGGCTTGCCCTTGTTCTGTGCACTCCCGTGTTGCCCTTGCCCAGGGAGGGGGACACTGCTGGAGAGAAGTAAGTGGGAGAGCCCTCTCCCCAAGGCTGAAGCTCAGCGGGTGGGAATCCAAACCCATCTGCTGCCTCTCCCGGAGTGAAACACGGAGGAGGCGGGGTCAGGGGCATGATTTGGGGACAGTGCTATTTATATAGAGAAAGCAAATGAGGAGGGATGGAAAAGGCAGTCAGAAACTCCACCTCCTTGCTTCCTGTCACCTGCCTCCCCTCCCCACTCTCTTCTCCTCTTTTCCTTCTTCCCCCACCTTGTCCGCTTGCCCCCTCCCCTCTCCCCCGCAGGAGCACCCCGGAATCTAGCCTCCCCCCACGAAGAGCCTGGCGCCTCCCCCTAACAGCTTGGCCCAAGAGTGTTCTGCCACCTTTGTTCCTTCTGTCATCTGGTGTCTTCTCATAATTGCATGTTTTCTTGAGAGAAATTCAAGGGCCAAAGAGAGCTAAAATGACTTCCCGATCAATAACCCTTTAAGCAAGTTTCCGAAGGATGCTTTGTTGACAAACTTGCAGGCCTTGTTTTCTTCGTGATTTCAAATGAAAACAAAGTCACTGATATAGAATTCATTGGTCAGTCTTCACTGAGTGTCAATTGAGTGCTTGATCTCCAGCCAGGCACTTACCTACAGGATGGCACTGAACCCTCAGGATAGCCCCACCCCCTCACTACAGAAAAGGAAACCGAGGCTCAGAGAGATGAAGGGCTTTGTCCACAGGTCATAAAGCAAGCAAGTAATGGAGACAAACGTAGAATAAGCCTATTAAGTTCCTACACTCGCTTTGTCATTGAGATCTGTATAAAGCATAGAGGTGTGTCACCCCAACTCTTGAAGTATAAGCAATGGGAACATAAATCGATCTCACTTAAGCAAAAGGAACATTGCTGAAAATATATCTGAAACTCAAAGGATCAGTAGGAGAATTTGCAAGGATATGAGTAGACCGGGACCCCTTGGAGGACTGGGTGCAAACAGAGGGACAGCAGGGCCCCTCTGCTGGGGGCTCTGCCTCTGGGCGTGTGGGCTCCCTCTCTTCGGGGCTTGCTGTCCCTTGTCTAGCTCCAGAAGTTGCTTTCAGATGGTCATGCTTGTTCATGTGTTGTTTTTGGGTGACAGGATCACAGGCGCCAGATTATTGTCCCACCAGATCATAGCTGATGAGGAAGAAGTAACCTCCAAACAGATTGCCACCAGGAGGGTGATGACACAAAGGAGGGAGCAGTCACAGGGGTGGGGGTCACACACATCACAGGGGGCTTCACAGAACGGAAGATGCGTGGGCCCGGGCTTGAAGAGGAAGCAGCAGCCACCTCCGAACAGCTGCCTGGGACTGACTGTGCCCTGGGGAAGCTGGGTGAGCCTGCCGCGTGCATTCACTGCCTCGCTCTTCCCGGCAGCCCACGGCACAGGTAAGGAAACCGAGGCTCAGAAAGCTTCGGTTTCTTCCCCAAGGCCTCACAGGGATGAGTGGCAGAGTCGGAATTCAGTCCAAGCCTCGCTGACTTCTGAATCCAGCTCTTACCCGCTCCGCTGGCAAACAATGCCGCACAATTCCCGAGCATTACGCATGTCAGAGAGCTCTCAGAGCCGGATATCAGTTAGCACTGCGCAGCCCTGCCGAGGAGACAGGGCAGGTGCATTGTGCTCACTTCCCGGTCAAGCAAAGGAGACCCAGAGATGCTGAGTGACTCTCCCAAGATCACACAGCTGCTTAACAGAAGGGCCAGGTCTGCCCCTGACTCGGTCCCTCCTTGCTGCATATGCTTGGCGGGTCTTGAGTGCCCAGCGGGGGAGGGACCGGAGTCCAGCCACGGAGGACAAGGAAGAGTTCTTCATTTTCAGACTCTGGCATTTGATTCCCAGGCAGGCCTCCTGAGCCTCCACCCCACACGAGCACCGGAGAGAGCCACCCAGGGCCTGATGCCTTGACATCTTGGGGCCTGGGCACAGTTAAACACAAATGGGGAATTGTTGCCTAACAAATAAGCAACAGGTAAAAGCAATCAAGCCATCTGTTACCTCCCACCCACTGCCACCGCTTAATCCCCTTTCCCGGCTGTGTCCCCAGCTCCATGCTCAAACACAAATTGATATACTGGCCTTTGCATATGTATTTATGGCTTCAGGTAGAGAGAGAGCCACAGGAGCAGGTGGTGGGGAAAGCAGTCACTAGAGATGCTTTGCTCATGCAAATGTCCTCAGTTAGGGAGGGAAGTCGACTGAAGGGCAAGTGGGCCGGGCTGAGCTGGAGAAGAGGAGATAGGGCCTGAATGGCCAATTAGGGGGCCTGCAGGGATGGTCTTCGGTTCTCTGGTTCATGTGGGAAGCATCTTCACACCCTTCTTGTCCCTTTGAGGTCTCCCACCATGCATCCTATCAGCCATATTAGAACCATTGAGGCAAGGGAGACCAAATGACCGTCCATGGTCAGCAGGAGGCATGGGCAGAGCAGGCAGGAGCCCCAGCACCCCCATAGCCAGCCTGCCTAGAAGCTGGTCTCAGGTCTCCTCTCAAAGCCTCAGGTGCCTCATTCTAAGCTACGTGGGTGTGCCAGCCACGCCCAAATGAGTTGGACCCAAGACTGGATATTAGTATGAATTGTGGCTGGTGTTGACTGAGTACCTACCATGGGCTGAGCCCTTTGTTTTGCCGGCACAGCAATCTCATGAGGTAGATGTTACTATACCCATTTTACAAATGAAGAAACTGAGGTTGCCACGACATCAAATTCAAGGATTTGTCAACAGGTACTCATGGTAGGCCTAGGCTGGAGCCAGGCTCCAGGTGGGCACTTGGGATGCAAAGATGTTCTAGACAGTTGGCAAGTCCTCACGGCAGGGTCAGAGCCAGTCACATGTGCTGCTGAAGAAGAAATGGGGTGGTGATAGTTGGCCCAGGGATAGGGAGGGCTCTCTGTGGCCCGAAGGGTGAAAGAAAAACCATCCAGATAAGGAATGCAGTAGATAAGGAACAGTATATGCAAAGGCCCTGAGGAAGGAAGGGCTTGGCGTCTGGGGCCTGTGTGGCTGGGACCTGTTTAAGGAAAGGGGGCAGCTGGAGGTGAGGTAGAGACAGAAGCAGGCCCAGACCAAGTAAGGTCTTGTAGGCTCTATAGGAAGTTTCCAGGTTGCTGCCAAAGGTCACCCAGATGAGTTAGACTCCAAAGACAGGTTTCTGCCCCTGTCCCCTCTCACCCCATGCTGCCAATGACCAGTCACCTACTTGGTGACACAATGACCAATCATCTACTTGGAAAGCCTTCCCATGGTCACAGAATGAGGCAGAGAGAAGACCCTACGGCTTCCCAGGCTGAAGTTTTCTCCTAGTCACACACAGGGGCTGCACAGAGCGGGGCACAGAGTATTCATCTGATTTTATTTTTTTTTTAATTTAATTTTTTATTTTTCTGAAATGGGGAGGCAGTCAGACAGACTCTCGCATGCGCCCGACCGGGATCCACCTGGCACGCCCACCAGGGGGCGACGCTCTGCCCATCCGGGGTGTCGCTCTGTTGAAACCAGAGCCATTCTAGCACCTGAGGCAGAGGCCACAGAGCCATCCCCAGCGCCCGGGCCAACTCTGCTCCAATGAAGCCTTGGCTGCGGGAGGGGAAGAGAGAGACAGAGAGGAAGGAGAGGGGGAGGGGTGGAGAAGCAGATGGGCACTTCTCCTGTGTGCCCTGGCCGGGAATCGAACCCGGGACTCCTGCATGCCAGGCCGACGCTCTACCACTGAGCCAACCGGCCAGGGCCTATTCATCTGATTTTAAAGTTCCAAGTTACCCAGATGCGGACAGCAAAGAGGAAGGAAGCCCCCTCAGTAAGTCAGTCAATAAGGAGTAGCGCAGGTTTGGGAGGCACACCTCCAAACATCCAGGAAACTGATGGGGGCAGGGAGGGCAGAGAAATATCTGAGCGCATCTCACAGTGGGATGGGGTCTGAGAGCAGCCCCAGTCCCTTCAGGGCTCCAGCCCAGGTCACGGGTACAGTCAGACTCCCCCTCCTACCCGCCGTGTGAGCTGGAGCAAGCTTCTGAACCTCTTCATGCCCTTGTTCCCCCACCTGGAAAATGAATCTCACCTCCTTCATAGAGTTGTGGGGAGAATAGGACGGCTGTCAGGCACCTGGCCTGAGACCTGCACTTAGTAGGTGCTCAATACATGCTAAGCAACGACACTGTGATCACGCCCCTGTCCAGCCAATCAGCGTCCACCCTCTATCATCCATTGTCTCAGAGCTTTGCAGCATCTGAAGTTTCAAACTCTTGTTAAAAATAAGCTTCAGAAAAAGCCACAAGAGGAGGCAGGAAAGGTAAAAAGAGGGGAAAATAGGAGGAATGAGCTTTTTTCGCACCTGAAGCCAGACCTCTAATTCTGACAGCCCTGCCGCCAGCCTCTCTTGCAAATCAAAGGCTGCAGAGTGGCCAGCTGCAAATACAGTGCTGGGCTCTTGGAGAGTGGGGAACTAGAAAGGATGTCTACCCCTCCTCCTGGCCTCACAGGACAGCTCTGGGCAGGCCCAGGCTGTGCCAGAGGCAGCTGGCTGGCATTAAACTGGTGGGAGGGGAAGGTGGTCACTGCCAGCTGCAAATGAGAAGGTGGGAGGAGGCTGGAGACCAGCCTTGGTGGTGGAGGCAGACCTGAGTTCTCATCCTGTGATTCCAGCCGGTTCTCTACATTCGGAAGCCTCGACCGTTTCCCCTGTGAAATAGGTGGATGGTAGCCACTTGACAGACCACCCGTACAACGCAGCAGGCGCTTCTTGAGTGGTGCTCTTCACTCATTCTCTCTCTGCAGGTAAATGAGAGCATGAAGCGGGCTCAGGTGCCCACACACCAGGCCTGACCCCCACCGAGCTGTCCACCCTCTCTTGCTCCCTCGGAAAGTCTTCTCAGTGATTTCAGCGTCAAGCTGCATATCTGGGCTCTTGCGCCATCATTCTCTCAGTCCTTCTCACCCCATTCTACACGCACAACCCTTGCGACCTCCCCACTGCCACTCTCCTGAGCCGTCTCAGCGGCCTCCTCATAGGCCTCCCTGCCTCCGCCGCACCCCACCCGGGCCCGCCACAAGCACACAGCTGCAGATTCACTTCCCAGAAGCCCCGATCTGCCCGTTTTCATGTTCTGCACCAAGCTCCACCACACTGCCCGTTGCCAACAGCTCCACTTGGCAGTGAAAGCCAGCCACATTCTGGGTGCCCCTGGCCCTACGGAATGACCGGCACAGCACCTGGTACGAAGCTGGCACTCCCTGGCGATGGCTAGCAGCCCTCACTTCGGCCTCCCCTCATTCAGCAAGGCCGCCGTTCCCAGCCCTCAGCCTACCCTAGCCGACCTCTGATTTCGCTCATGCCGTCTCCTTCCACCTGGAAGGGCCATCGTCCTTCAGTGTCCAACTGAAATGCTTTCTTCTTCCAGAATCCTACCAGCCAGAACATTCTCGCCCTCATACTGTGCAGAATTTGGACTCTGTCCTAGCGCTCAGCAAAGTCTACTCATAATGGGGTTATTTGCATCGATGGGTAATTTTCTAAGTCTGCCTTTAGGTTTGTACGTGGACCAGGATGTTACTCAGCCTGAGGTGCCGATAAGAGAGAAACCTGGGAACACAGAGCATGAGCAGAGGCCGCTCCAGGGCGCCCACGGGACGGAGGCCTGGTGTGAACTGTCAAGAGTGCCATAGTGCTGAGGGGCAGAAGGGAGGGTGTGCATGAGCAGCACGGTCCTCAGTGCCTTGGGCTCCTTGTGCCAAAGGTATTGCAACACAGTGCAGTCCCCTCTCTGTCTGTCTCTCTCTCTTTCTCTCTCTCTCTCTCTCACACACACACACATCTGCACTGTACACATAAATCTTTACATTCTTAAGTCCTATGATTGGCACGAATTATTCAACAAATATTGAAATAAAATTTCAGCTGCACTCTACTAGTCTTGGTCCTGCTGGGCAGATCAAAACACTTCCAGCAACTGAACAATAAAATAATAAGTAATGACAATGTGCTCTTCCCTTTCCAGAGTGTTATTCACCATCGTGGTCTCCCAGAGTCTTCCCAGACTGGCCCCATCCTGCAGGCATGGAGACCGGCAGGCATGGAGACCCGCAGGCATGGAGACCCGCAGGCATGGAGACCCGCAGGCATGGAGACCCGCAGGCATGGAGACCCGCAGGCATGGAGACCCGCAGGCATGGAGACCGGCAGGCATGGAGACCCGCAGGCATGGAGACCGGCAGGCATGGAGACCCGCAGGCATGGAGACCCGCAGGCATGGAGACCAGCAGGCATGGAGACCCGCAGGCACGGAGACCAGCAGGCACGGAGACCCGCAGGCATGGAGACCCGTAGGCATGGAGACCGGCAGGCATGGAGACCGGCAGGCATGGAGACCCGCAGGCATGGAGACCGGCAGGCATGAAGACCGGCAGGCATGGAGACCGGCAGGCACGGAGACCGGCAGGCACGGAGACCCGCAGGCACGGAGACCCGCAGGCATGGAGACCCGCAGGCACGGAGACCGGCGGGCAGCTCTGATCTCCAGGAGCTGTGGCTGAGTGGGGATTTGGCCAGAAGCAGAGCTCCTCCAAGCCTGGGGGTCTGTGCCTCCTTCTTCTGTGAGACAAGAACCTGCAATGTTCCATGTGGGTTAAGTAATGGGAGGATGAACATCACATGTCCTCCCTCAAGGCTCGGCGCAGAACAACTTCCTCTAGGCAACCTTCTCCGGAAGTCACCCCTTACTCCCCAGTGTGTTCCCAGAGTTCCAAACCTCGGCAGGGGGCGCAAGGACCTGCTTGCAGGTCTGTCATTTGTCTCCTTCGTGACAGGAACAGGGCCTCATTCACCTCTGCGTCCTAGAGTCTGGCATAGTACCCAGCACACCTTAGACCAGGGGTCTCAAACTCAACTCAGCATGTGGGCCACAGAGCAAGATCACAGCCGTTTGGCGGGCCGCACTAGGTCTACAAAAGGCAACTGTTACGCAACACTTTTCTCACTGCAGTTGAAAACAAAAAAAAATCAGTACAAGCACAATCGTACATGCAGTTTACTCAGTGTCACAAAATGACCAGAAACTGTAGTTCGCATCACAACTGCTGTTAACTAAGCTAATATCTAGCTAGGATGCTAGAGAAATGAAAAATACAAGTAGGCCCCTAGGCTTACTTAATTTTATCCAAAATATTTTGAACTTCGTGGATTAGTCTGCAGGCCGCACAAAATTGTTCGGCTGGCCGCATGCGGCCCATGGGCCGCGAGTTTGAGACCCCTGCCTTAGACACTTACCAAACCTTTACCGAGCACTTGAGGGAATGAATGAGTGCATGAGTGATGGAGAATCAGCCCAGGACACAGATGAACTCTGCGCACAGCTGCGCTGAGGGGCAAGGCCCACCAGATGTGAGTGTCAGGGGAGAGGGAGGAGGAGACACGTGCTGGAGAAGGGGTGTGGGACCCCCACCTCACCTCTTCAACCTAGAAGTCTTCCCACAAAGTGATGGGAGTCTTCTGGGTGGTAAAGGGGAACCAAACAGGGAAGGAAGCCCCTCTGCCCTCGGTGGGGTCCACAGAAGGGGGCCCAGCCCTTAGCCCTGAGTGTCTTCTGAGTCCCAAGAAGAGATGAGAAAGCCGGCTCTCTCTGTCGCTGCCCCTGCCAGAGAAGGAGGTCTCTCTGCACCCTCCCCAGTGCTGCCCACATCCTCTACCAACTTCCTTGACTGAAGGTTCTTAGGGGTGTTTTTCCCATTGGGTATGTGTATTTACAGGAATTTGGGGGATGACCAAGCAGAGAGTTGGCATCCCCAAGTCCCTCTGGAAACCCATCAGAAGCTCGGAAACATTCCTTTTCCCCAGACGCCTGACATTCCGTCTTGTCTGTGGCCAGTAGCCAGCACTGAACAAGTTCATTAATATTCATGTTAATAATCTCCTCCATTTGCTTCACGCTTTCCCGCTTACAAAGCACTTTCAGATCCATCATCTCCTCCGATCCTCACCGCCAGCCTGGGAGGTCAGCGGGACGGTGGTCCTCATCCCCATTTCCCTGAGGGGAGCCCCAGGGCCCTGCCCCCGGGGGCAGAAGGGGCCTGCCCAGAGCTACACACAGCAGCAGCCTGGGCGGAGCTGGGCGCAGGGGCCAGGCGTCCTGACCCTGGGCGAGTGCGCCTCCTCCTCATCTCTCTGCTGCCAGTCCCTTTCCTCGGCTGCCTGGTCAATGTCACTGTCAGCATCATCTCCTGGGTCAGGTGATCAGTTCTCAGCCATTCAAAACACAGGTTTGAAATTAAAAAAAAAAAAAAAAAAAAAAAAGCCGGCTTTAGCCATCTGCTAAAACAGGTGAAATGACCTGCCAGCAACTTGCCGAGTGACCTTGGGCCAAGCATTTCCTCTCTGGGCCTCCACCTCCTGGTGTCAAGTGAGAGCGCTGGCCTCGTGGCCTCCTCCTGTTCCGTCCCTCTTTGAGGGGCGACCATGAAGACCTGAAGGACCTCCCGTGGTGCCTGGTGCGGGCTGGCAGCCATCACGCCCTGAGAGCCTCTCCTCAGCGTCCTGGAGTGGGGGGGATGGCCACCTGTCATGAGCCTGTGACCGCCAGGGGAGGGAGCTAGGGAAGCAACAGAGGAGTCCCAGGAACCTTCCTGAGGACGGACTATCTATAGCTGAGCTAAAATTGCTACACCGTAGCTACTCTGTGACAAATGCTTTTCGGCACCTACATTATCAAAATATGTCTAAAAATAGCCCTCCCAGACGGCAATGCTTTTCATTCTTTATTGAGAAACTTGAAAGATGAAAACATCTTTAGATGAGGCACTCGAAGCTCACGGAGGTTGCTCGACTTGCCCGAAGTCACACAGCAAACAGCAGAGGCAAGCGACACACCCAGAGCTGATCTATTTCTCAATCCTCGTGGCTGAGTGACTCAGGCGGTGCGGTACGAGGGGGGCACGTGGGATCCTCTCTTCCATCCCGTCTCGCCTCCCTCCTGCCGTTTCCTTCCTCGGTCCCCCCGGGAGTCCCGGCCCTCGGCAGGCAGGGCCTCCTTCACAACGCCAGCTCGCCCTGTCATCTCAGCCCAGGCGGAGATTTATGGATCTCACTTCAAGGATTTTTCTTTAATAATAACATTTATAATCATTTCAGAAATTAAGGGCTGAGGATGCAAAAGAATTTTAATTAAAATAATCCACAGCTGATAATTATAGGACTCTCTTAGCTGGAACCATCTTTTTCCAATCTGTCACGGTCCCCGAGGAAGGCAGGAGATAACTGTGAGCAAGTGAGCAAGTCCCGGTGCCCGCAATACAGGGTGACCCAGAGGGGTCCCTCTCAGAGGCTGCCTGCTGGGAGGGTGGGCTCGGGGCGGGTGCCAGCTTTGGGGTTGGTCCCTCCCCTGTGTGCCATGCAGGGCTGGCTTCTCAAGAGAGCATAGCCCTCTGGAGCCCTGCCCACCTGGCACCCAGGCTTCCACTGATTTCCCTGTGGGCTCAGAGAGGTCAAGGCCAAGACACAGAGGGGTGAAGGCTGTGTCCTAGGAAACAGAACTCTGCCCCGCCCTACCCTCACCCCCACCTCCAGCACTGTCCTGCCCTCTGCGGTCGGGAGAGGGCAGCGAAGGCCATCAAATGCAGACCTGCGGGATGGACTCAAAGGACAGGGGAGGAGCCCAGCTTGGGAAGGCCGGGCACCAACCAGTCAAGACAACCCCATCCCATGTCTACCACTGGGATCTCATTGGTTCAGCCCTGGCCCACCGCAGCCCATGAAGGGATCACTGGAGAACAAGACACCCCTCTTTCTTAGGAGCTCACGTTCTTACCCAGACAGTCAACCAGCCATAAGAGGAACCAGACATGGTAGAAAATGCTTCATGCCTAAGATGGAGCTGCAGCCGTGAGGGCTTCACAGAGGAGGTGAAGCCTGAGCAGGAAGGATTAAAAGGAGCCCGCCAGCTCAATGACCACCATAACCGCGAGGACTTCCTGACTGTTTCCTACGTGCCAGGTGCTGTGCTGGGCTGCTGCTGCCACAGCTTACTCAAACTTTACATCTAGCGTGAAAGATAAATTTTATTACTAGCGCCCCTGTTGTTTTCTGTCAAAGATAGAGGCTGGGAGAGGTTGCAACGTGTGCTTGAAGTCACATAGAAATAAGAAGTAGAAGTAGGCCTTGAACCCCAAACCATCAATGCCAACCCTGTGCTTAGCCAGTAGGAGGTGGGCCCTCCAGGATAACGGATCGCTAGGGAGGGAAGGTCCTCCCCAAAGGGAATAGGTATAAAGGTCCCAGGATTCAGAACAGGTGACAGGAGCTTGAAAGACAGTAGACAGGAGAGATGGCTGGGCACCATCCCGCCAGACAAGTTTGGGGAAACCTTCCCTGAGTGACTTTCCTCTCTGGGCCTTAGTTTTTCCATCAATAAATCCAGGGTGGGGCTCTCTCTAGAGACCCTTCTGGCTCACGGGCTCAGAGCAGGAGTGTGTGTGGGGGGGACTGGAGGGGGATCTTCAGCTTCCCGGGCCCACTGATGCTGCAGTTCAAACTCTGGGCATACTATCCCTCCCCTCCCCCAACTCTCAGCCTTATGGGGGGGGGAGGGTATCTGATGACGCTCCCCAGGAGAGACCCCCCAAGTCCATTTAAAGTAGAACTGTGATAAGGAAGGGGATCCTGATAGTGGCCTCAAAGTGGCCCCCCGTGGGTTCATGAATGCCTGTCTCCTCCCCCTGGAGATGAAGGACAGGGACAGGTCAGCCAGGGAAACTTGGACATCTTCCAGCGGGAATGGATGGCTGTCCTGGCAGTGAAGCCCAGTGTGTCCCTCCACAGGTTCTCTCTGGGGCCCCCCATGTGTGGCTCAGGCTCCCTCCTGGGCAGCTTTCCTCCCCACCCCCCCCACCCCCGTCCCAGCACCCCGAGCAGCAGGCCGGACCGGAAGAGGATTATGCAGACTCACTCATGGATATAATTGGTTCTTGGCCTAAGGAGCTGGAAGGAGGGAGTCACGGTAAGTGTCATGGAGGGTCTGGAGCTCGCACTGGCAGCAAGAAGGTCGGGGTGCATGGTGGGGGGCTGCAGCTAGTCCAGAATGTGGCACTAGGGTCACCCTTCCATCCCAATCATTATATCTCAGACAGCGTCCGGGCTCAGTTGGCACCCGCTCTGTGCCCTCCAGAAGGCAGACCGTGTCTGGAATCACTGAGAGTAAACTTGGCCCCTGCAAATCGTAGGGCTTCCGGGGAGCAGCTCAGTCATGGTTGGCCGTTGCTAGTTTACAAGGCTCCAGGCTGTGGACAAGGATGGATTCAGTGAGGCCTTGGAAGAAGAGAGGCAGGGGGTTAACTCAGAAAACCCATTTTTCTAAACTCTGACTAACAAAGCACATCCTTCATGCCACTTCCTTAAAACAGTGGCCTCTCCAGATGGGGACTTTCCCTCTGCCTCTGTCCCCTCCCCTTCGGAGAATACTGCGGGCCAAGGTGGCTTTAGTAGTAGAGCCTAAGTGCAGCTAAAAATAATGGCTCAACCCACATCTCATTTCCTGTATTCTGCAACTACAAGCACCCCAAAGAGAGGGGGGGGCAGCAAAAATACAAGGGGACTGAAAAACATTTCGATGAAGAGAATTATGTCAAAAATAAAGCAAATAACTGACAGATCCAGGATCCGAGATGATGACTACCTCAGGTGGAAGGAGTCAGGGAGATGGGACGGGCAGGAGGAGGTCACATAACTAGCAACCATTGTCAAGATCTAAGCTTTTATATTAGGTCGTGGCTTTGAGAGGGCTTATTATATCTTTAACATGAGTGAATGAATGAATGAATGAATGAATGAAAAATAAGAACAGACATGATTAATGAGGAAAGTGTAACAAAGACAATGATTATCCAAGCGCTGTGTATCCGAGCTTCAAACACTTGGGGAAAATAGCCAAGGAAACCATCAATTCTCCAGTTGGATGCACCACCCTGGGTTCCCGGGCACCTGGGTCCCCGAGCCTTTCCTGACTTTCCAGGCAGAGCGCTGAGGCCCAGATTACACAGAAAATGTCCCCTTAGAGCAGGACCTAGCCTGGCTCCCTTAGAGTCCAGAACATCACAAGAAAAAGAACTTAATTTTAAATTAAAAAACAAACAAACATTACCCTACGATATTCTAGGCCAGGGGTTCCCAAACTATGGCCCGTGGGCTGCATGTGGCCCCCTGAGGCCATTTATCCGGCCCCCACCGCACTTCTGGAAGGGGCACCTCTTTCATTGGTGGTCAGTGAGAGGAGCATAGTTCCCATTGAAATACTGGTCAGTTTGTTGATTTACATTTACTTGTTCTTTATTTTAAATATTGTATTTGTTCCCATTTTGTTTTTTTACTTTAAAATAAGATATGTGCAATGTGCATAGGGATTTGTTCATAGTTGATTTTTTTATAGTCTGGCCCTTTAACGGTCTGAGGGACAGTGAACTGGCCCCCTGTGTAAAAAGTTTGGGGACCCCTGCTCTAGGCCAAATGGCATCTTCTCCTCTGGGACCCAAGAGACCAGAACCCCAGGAGAGGCCAGGGTGCCAACAGTATAGAACATGCTTTGGGAAAGAATGAGAGGCCATGGAGTCCAAGGACCTGCCTGCCTCAGCTCTCCTCACTTTAGTACTCTGGCCCTGAGAACCTCGGTCCTGACTTGGGCCTCAGTTGGAGCGCTGCTATCTCCCCACAGCACTAAGACAAGGGGAACCGGCCCCCTGCCCCGACCTCTGTCTCCATCTCCTGCTTACCTTCCCTGCCAGCCCTTCAGTTTCCAACCACGATGTTTTCATAAGAAAGGGGTCTCATGGGTCCTGGGTTACCAAATATACATACCTTGTTCTCTCCTGCGTCCGGCGTTCATCTGTCCCTGAGCGGGTGGGGTGGGTGCTCTTGAGGAGCCTCTAGATGGACCGAAGCAACAGGAGGGTGGTGCTTCCGTCATCACAGCCAGAGAGGGGTCCTAGCCCCTTTCCTCAAAGCCTCCGGGGAAAACAGAGATGGGGGGGGGCCGTTACCTCTCCCTCCTGTTCAAAAGATCCACCTGCATGTCTCACCTCAAAGCTCTTACGTCTAAATCAACAACCACGAAGCATGGGCCCTGAGAGGTCCTGTGCTACGGCCAGGCTACTGCAGGCGAAGCTGAGGGGGGGTGATGGTTTTGCGGAGATGGGAAGGCAAGCTCAGGGGCTAAAGCTCAGGGGCTAAGGTGGGGGCGAATGTCGGGGTCAAGCCTCTTTCCCACATCTCATACCTGCGCACAGCCCTGTAGGCTCATAGCCCTTCATCCTGCGAGATCTTGACGCTGCTTCGAGAGCTATTATCTCCATTGTCCGTACAGGGCCTGGGGCTCAAGAGTTTTAAGCCCTCCCACTTTGCAAGGCTGGCTCTAGGAAGACAGGTGATAGGCCCAGACTCACAGAACTTGTGGGTGACAGAGACTGGCCTAGCGCCCAGTTCTGATCTCCAGTCTGAGCTCTCTTGGGCCACCATGCCAGTCTCCTGCCTTGTCACATGAGCCTGAGAGAAGTGGGGCTGGCTCGGCTATGAGAAGGCCACTCTCCAGGGAGCAGACAGGGAAAGGACCCAGGGCCAGCAGCTGCGGAGCAGCTTTAATGCAGCTTCGGTGCAGCCGAAGGAAGCCTCGTGGTAACAGGACCCGCCTACAAATGTTTTCGCAAAGAAGATAGGATGGACCCTGGGCTCTGTCCATGTCTAGCTGTGGCTCCCAGGCCTGGTCACTGGCTTTCTCTGGCTTTAGGCTCCCCTTGTGCAAAATGAGATTCTTATTACTCATCCTTCTGCCTCATAGAACTACCCTGACAATTAGGTGTGATGCGTGATGTGTTACAAAGGAGCCCCCTAAATGGCTGGCACTATTCAACTCCGAGAGAGAACCCTTGGTGCGTAGTGCTACCCAGCAGAGGAAGGGGGCGGCCGGGCAGAGAGAGCCGTCCCAGTCGGCGGGAGCGCTCCGGGCCAGGCAACGTCAGGAATCTGCACCGAGCACCCACCACATGCCGGGCTTGGTGCCGGGTACCAACGATGGAGGTGTTGAAGGGATCGATGTGGCCCCTGCCTTTTTGAAGTTTAGACTATATAGTCCAGGATTTACAGCCATAGATGTGCCTCAGGATCCCTTGGATTGAAGGAGGAGGTCAAAACATCAATTCCCAGGGCCTCATTCCAGACCATTTGAATCTGATGATGTGTTTTTTAAAGCTCCCAGGTGATTCTAATATGCTGCCAGGAAGAGACAAGAAAACAAGCAATTACAGAACATCTCATCCTTGCTCTGCTGTGGAAAGCACAGGGAGAACCTTGGAAAGGTGCCCAAACCAGATTTTGGTGCTGGTGGTAAGGGGGGGGGGGGTGGTCAGGGAAGGCTTTCGGGAAGAAATGACAGGTCGCCGCATGCAACATCAAGTTGGAAGAACCGAAGGCAGTTCCTCTGGACAGAGTTCGGAGTGTGGGGGAAGGTCCCTGAGATCAGGCTGGACCAGGCAGGTCACCAGGAGGCCAGATCACCCAGGAGGCATGCTGGCCCCGTAAGGGAGTTTGCACAGACCCCGAAGGCCATGGGGTACATCAGAAGGTTTTAAGCAAGGGAATGACATGATGAGATGCCCACTGCTTCCTCAGGAATTTATGGGGTTCTTCTTGGTGTCAAAGAGTTCCCAGCAGCTCGGAGTCAGAACCTCTTCCACAAATGGGGGAGCTCTTCCTGGGGCCACTGGGTGCTCCCACTTTAATCTGAATTCCACGATGTATTAATGAGAGGCTCCCCGGGCCAGCAGAGTCCCTGGTACTAATCGGCCGCAGAGGTGGGAATCGATGGCAACGGCATTGATCTTACCTCTCTTCGGCTTCTTAAAGAGCTTATTGACCGGAGAGCCTCGGGGGACTGGGACGTGCATGCGGCAGAAACCCGAGTCTCATCCAAATGTGGGATGAAGGTAAGGATGAAAACCGTGGTGAGAGGGGCCCCTGCCACCTCACCCAGTCTCACACTCAACTCCAGATGCGCATCCCCACCCACCGCAGCCCAAGCCGGCTGCGGGGCACTCACACCTCGGCCGCACCTCTGTTCCCAGCCACCCCCCCCCCACCACAGGTTCCAGCCACGCGGAAGTGTCCTTCAGCCCCTCTCCTTTGCCTCTGGAGGTGGTGTTCTGTCTGGCAGGGATGCCATGCCCTGCACCACTTTCCCCAGTCTGCTCAAATACTCACTTCTTCTCGGAAGTCTTCCCTGGCCCAACCTCACCCCCAAAGCAAGAAGCAAGTCCCCTTCTGTCCATCCACTGCTTTCAATGCTTATCTGTGTGTGCAGCACTCGCGCTTGTACAACCATTCACCGTATCCCCACCACCACCGCCACCGAATGTAAGCTGTGTAAGGACAGTGGTCTTGTCTTTCATCTGTGTCCCCAGCACAGTGCCTCGCATAGAGCAGATGCTCCATAAAGGCTTCCAAAATGAATGCTGAATAATGAGTGAATGAATGAATGAATGCTTTAAAATGTCCTAAAAACTTCCTTCTTTAACCCGGACCCAGCCCAGCCCCCCCTGAGCACAGACAGTCATAGAGACTGTGACACATCAAACATGGATGACCCTAGTTCAGACGTAGACCTTGAAATATTGGAACAGGAACAAAAATTATGCCTTATTGTCATTAAGTTCAATCTTCAACTTTGCGGTTGAGGTGACAGGTCCAGAGAGGAGGAACTGGCTCACTCACGTCTCACAAGAGCAGGTGGCAGACCCAGGACCCTCCAGGCACTGTCTGATATGGACCTGGCAGTGTGGGTGGGGGCTTCAAAGATTTCCAAGCACTGCCAGGCATTCCTGTTCATCACCCTGACTTCCTGTGACATTCTTTGTCTCTTCGGGTGGGTGTGACTGAACAGGTATATTTTATCTGGGCCACAGGGAGAAGGTTCCCAGAAGTCCAAAGTTCTTTCTTGCCCTGACTCAAGAAAGAACTTTTTGTGAAAAAAGGACAAATTACTTCCCATCAACATTCCTCAGTTTCCCAATGATTAAAATGGAGGAAAAGGCCCTCTGCCTTTTTTGATTCTGGTCTTAGGAGAGGTAAAACCTGCCATTCTTTGAAAACCACCTGCAGAAGGTCATGCCATCTGATGTCAAGGATAAAGGGCAAGAGAGTGCCAGGTCTGGTAAGTCACACCAGGGGACAATAGACTGGTTTTGTTAGCTTTTTGGTTGAAATACAACATGCTTGCAGAAAAAGTGCAGTTATCATAAGTGTACAGCCCAATAAAATGTCCAAAACTGAACCATCTGTGTAACTAATATCCCGGCAAAAACAAAGAACCTTCCCACTCCCCAGAAAGCTCCCCCTCTGCCCACTCACTGCTGCCCAAGTCCATCATGCTGACTTCGAACGCCACAGATTAGCCCTGCTTCTTTCTGGACTTCATATGAATTGAATCCTCTAAGAAGTCCTCTTTGGTGTTGTCTTCTTTCTACATCGTGGTGCTTCTGAGACCCATCCATAAGGCTGGGTGTCATGACAGAGCACCCTTTCTCGTTGCTATGTAGTGTTCCATGGTGTGAACATACCATCATTTATTCGTCCAGTCTACTGTTGGTGGGCATCTGGGTAATTTCCAGTCTGAAGCTATTAAAGACAGTGTTAAAATAGCTTGTTTTTAATATTCTTAAAAATCATTTTAGAAAACAGATGCTTTAAAATAACCAGGAAGAAAATGATTGTGCACTCCTTTTATTATTAAATAAATATCTATGAAATACCCACTGTGCCCTTCCTCTCCTGAGCGTAGCCTCTACAGACCAGGTGACATCCTAGATCTTATAGAAAGATGTTTGTGATTGCTTCCAACTCACAGTGACATCTACTCTCCTACGAAGCCCCAAGGTAGGTCTTCCAAGAAGACACAGTAGACATTGAGCCCACCCAGCTGGCCTGGCTCCTGCTCTCTCTGTGCTCACTTTCATGGGAGGTGCCCCTGGAGAGCAGGCACTGGGTCTCATGTTTCTCTGCCTTTCACAATACAGTGCACAGCATGAGGCACATTACTAAACTCACCACATAGGAATTCAAGTTAACTAGATCTCAGCTATAGGATGGTGGTGCAAATACATGAAGTCGGTCACTCTCTACCCACACCCCTGAGGATAAGATTTTTGCAACACGTGGAAAAAAACTTCATGCAGAACATGGGCAAAACCCATGGACAACAGTGGAAGGGGCAATGCCTTGCATTAGACTTAAAAACCAAAATGAAAAGATTCTAGGTCATGGCCTGCTATGGTTTATCATCCCTTCTCTTTTAATTCATTGGTGCGAAGAATCAGAAATATATCGTTTGATAGACACAGACCTTCTGGACAGTGGGCAAATTTCAGCACCATGGATAGATAACCCCCTTCGCTGCCCTCAGGGAACTATAGCTATCTATGCCTTAGCCCAGTGGTCCTTTACTTTTTGAAGTCGGGGAGCATTTAACCTACAAATAATTGTAGGTGCAGTATATACAAATTTCTGAGAAATCTGTTATAATAATAAGTCAAATATTAAAGAAAAAAATATAAAGTCCAAGCATGCTTTTATGGTAATTAAATGAAATAAATATGACAAAATTAAATTTATTCTGACATTAAGAAACATTTTTATGTTACATTTTTTGTTATGCTTTTTAGAATTCATAAAAAAGAGGGATTAAAAAATAAAAAACGACAAAAAAGTTATCTTTTTATATATATAGATACATTCTTAGTAAGACTTAGTAAATTTGGCAGGTTCCAGTGCAAATGTGTTAAGTTTTTTCATTGTTGTGTTTGTGAGAAACATGAGTCTGCTGTATCCTAGCAATATCTTCAATGTTTGGGCATATATTTGAAAGGCAAACTCTCATTTCCTTGTCAATACATTGAAGAATTCTCCTCTTTTTACTCTTAATTGTGTTGAGTGCAGAAAACCCCCACCACACATATCATCTTAACTTTATACCAAACACAGGATAGAAGAAACTTGCCTTCAGTCTTTCTGGGGAACATGGAGGGGGGTAGTGTAAACAATCCAGCACCACAGCTTAACAGCCTTTTGCAACCTAATCAGGCAGGTGAGGTGGGGGTTGGGCAGGCTGTCAATTTACAGCCAATTCTCCACACCTCTGTCCCCCAAAAATCTAAACTCCAAAAACCTTGCTGGTTTTTTGGTCCCCAACAGGCACATATTTCTCTGGAATACCATAGGGCGCACCTGGAAATCTTCTAGAGAACTTTGAGAACCACTGCCTTAGCCCAAGGTCCCCTAGTCTCACTGCGGTTTCAGAGAAGTTCACAGTCCACTGCCATTTTCCCACACACTCCTGCTAATCCCTAAATCTTCTCTACAGAGGTTAAAAAAATAAAGTTTTTAAAGCCAGATAGACCTGGGATTCAAATTCCAACTCTCTTACTTGTTAGTTTGTAACTTAGGGAAAATCACTTAATCTCTTTGATTCTTTTATTTGTAAATAGTGATTATACTACTTTTTTGTTTCAGATCTGCTTTTCAGGTCTAAAGTTTGTATTTGGTTCTCTTTTGTCGTTCTTCTTTGCTGAGATCTGTTCTATTTTTACATTCATTGTGAGCATACTTTTTTTTATATCCTTGAACACAGTTAGAAGAGCTGCTTTAAAAGCTTTGCTAATTGCAAACTCTGGGCCATTTTATGGGTAGGCTCCATTTAGTGTCCCCCATGGGTCACATTTTCCTGTTTCTTTCTATGTCAATAAGTTTGAATTGCATCCTGAATCCTGTGTATAGTAAATTGTAGAGACTTTGGATTCTTTATGTCGCTATAAAGAGGGTTGCGTTTGTTTGTTTCGTTTTTAATTTAATTGAGTAGGTAACTTGATCGAGGTCTTACTGCAAAACTGTCACTCCTGTAGTGGATTGCAACGGAAATTTCGATTCAGTTTCTTTAGACTTAGCTGGGCAATGTGGCATCGTTCCTACACCTGCATTGTTTCAGAGGTCGACCAGATATTTAGACGGAGTTGATATCCAGAATCTGAAGTTCCCCTCTCGGGCTTACTCTTTTCTGAGTTTCCGTCTTCATTTCCCAGCTACCATGGTTACCTTGAAAACTCATTTCTCATCCTTCAAACCAGTCTGACTGCAGGTTTCTATTCAGGCTTTTGCCATTCAGCATGGGGGGCCTGGAGTCTGCCGACAGGCTAAACCTGTAAAAACCAAGTTCACCCAATGCTCTCCTTTCCTTCCAAGTGCCATTAACCTCCCCCAGTCCAAGACTCGAGAACCTGCCTTCTTTGAGTGGCTCTCCTTCTGATAACGACTTTTTAATATTTAGCTCATAGTTTCCATTGTTATCTGTGGGACGGTTGATCTGTTAAGAGCCACTCAGCCAAGAGCAGAAGCAGAAAATCCTTTAATGCCTCTCCGAAGAGCTGTGCTGAGGGTTGTATGAGATAATGCCTATAAAGCCCTCAAAGTAGATGCTCAATAAATGCTGCCTCCTCGTAGTACAATCCCCAAGCCTTGACTTTTATATCTGAAATCATCATTCTGTAGATAGGCAGTGCTTTGTTCTTCTTGTTTCTTCTCTATTGTGTCATTCTACCCTTACAAACTCTCTAAGGGATCTTCAAGGTGGGTGTCATTCTCCCACTTGATAGGAGAGAAAACTAAACACGTAGTCAGATCAGTGGCAAAGGCTAGACGAGTCCTAGTATTTGCTGATGTTGTCCCCCGACCCCTGCCAGCACCTGTTGGCTGTGGGATGAGCAAACAGCATGCGTTAGCTAACTCTGACAAGTTGGAGGCAGGGCTTTATCTTCATCCACCTTTAGCCCCTTCTTACAGAGTCTTGGGAAGACCCATGCCATGTATGAAATATGTCTTCCTGGGCAAGCCTCACCCCAGCTGAGAAAGTCCTATAGACTGTGAGCGTCAAGCACTGATGAGTCTGAACATGATCTTCAAATCCCCAGCCACTCAGAGAGACCCAGGCCTCCTCCCTCACTTCAATCCAGTGACACAGGTCCAAGTGTTTGCAGAGAACCCACCCAAGAGGAAGCTCAGCCAGAAGATTGGTTTAAAATTCTTGCTGCTCCACTCCCTAGCTGTGCCTTGGGGCAAGTCACTTCACTTCTCTGAACCTCAGTTTTCTTATCTGGAAAATGATAATGATGATAATGGTAAGAACAGCAAATAAATAATAAGGTTATTGTGAAGCTTCAATGTGGTTATGTATGTTGTGTGCTTCGCACGATGGGAGACTGATGGTAAATATTCAATAAACAATAGATAATAATAAAAAGGCAGGTGTTACCTACAGAGGCTCTGAGCAGGCTGCCTGGGGCGAGGGAAACAGCAGACTGTGCTCCTGTGCCAGGCATCGTCCTGACCTGCCATGTAACCTGTGACCCCGGAAAACTTGCTCCCATCCCTGGGTCCCAGTGCATTGTCAGAAACAAGAAGGGTCCGGGTCCCACATTCTGTGGCTGAGCAGATTCTAGCCCCTCTAGACAAGGCAAAGGATGCAGGGAAGGAGGGTTGGTAAATTCAGGCTCTGCCCCAGGCTGGTGCCTGCAGGGACGGGAAGGCGTCCAGACTGTGCTGAGCCCAGGAAATGTGGCCCGGGTGGTGTGGGCTGCAGGAAGGCCCCAGAGGAGGAATAGATTTCCTACATGGAAGAGGACAGGGCACCACACACACACAAAAAAAAAACCCCACAGCAAACCCCAGCCTGGCCGAGGGAGCCAGAGGCCCCAGAGTGGAAACTGGGATTTCAGCCACAAATCAAACCCACTCAGGCCTCCCCCCCAAGTCCCTCCCCTACCTTTTCTTCTGATGGAAACAGGTTTCAATTCCATCCTGAAGTGAGCTAATTTCTGGGCCTGGCCCAGCAAGGCTTCGCAGAGCACATCCCTTCCCTGCTCCCTCCTCTCTCCTCTCTCCTCTCTCCTCCAGCTAGAAATAGACAAGCTGAAGTTCAAACTTCAGCTTTGCTACTCACTGCTCTATGACCTTGGGCCAGTGTCCTAGTCAGTCTGAGCTGATACAACAGAATATCACAGACTGGGTGGCTTACACAATAAACATTTATTTCTCTGAAGTCTGGGAAGCCCAAGGTCAAGGTACCAGCAGATCCAGGGTCTGGTGATGACCCTCTTCTTGGTTAGCAATAGTTGTGTTCTCCTTGTCTCCTCACAGGGTGGGGAGCAGGGCGCATGGGAGCATGCTCCTGTGTGTCATTTTATAAGGGCACTAATCCCATCGTGAGGGCTCCACCCTCACGACCTAATTACCTCTCAAAGGCACCTCTTCCTATTACCACCCCATTGGGGGGCACAGCAGGGTTTCAACATCTGAATTTGTGGGTGTCAATGTAAAAAAAGCTTCCAAACCTGTAAGAATTGTTTTATAAGTTTATCTGAGCCAAACTGTCAACAGTTGCGGAGAAGGACAATCTCAACTGATTGAGAAAATTCTCCAGAAAATGGCTGGTTTACCACTTCACTTACTTTATACATAAGAATCAATGAGGAAGGGGTAAAGGGGGTGACATGAAATTGTTTGGTGATAGATTATGGAGGCGGGAGAAAGCAAAGGGGAAATCTCTGAGATTGGATAAAAAGTAAAAATGTATCATATATACTGAAACTTCTATTACACAGGTGAGAGTAATATAGTTAACAATTAACACAGTTTACAGTTACCATGATAACAGTAACAAGTAGGGGGTTTGTTGATTCGTGCTCTGTGGGATGCCTGCCTCGAGGAGGCAGGGAGAGAAGCAGCAGAAGACTTGGACAGGATCTAGTAAGGTAAGCATTGACTTTTGTTTAGAGAAAAATACCACCCTAGGACGTAACAACCCCCCGTGAACTGCTTCCAGTTAGAAAGTCTTGATTCCAGACCATCCTGTGTGGTTACTTGAGGTCTCAGCGTCTGCAAGGCCGTCCTGCAGGGCTCCCCTGAGCCTGTCGGGTTTAGTCTGCAGCCCTGGTCTTTCTTTTTTATTTTCCCATCCACATAGGGGATACAAACCTTTGGTCCATAACAAGAAGTTTCTCTACAACTCAGTTTCCACCTCTATGAATGGTAGTAAGCATTTTTTTTTTCATTCTTTCCCCAGAACAATAGTTAGAAATATATAAAGACTCTTTCAAAAAGCACAGCTCTAGCAGAAATCAAGCTCAACCCAGACAAATACTCCCCCTTCCACCCCTCACCCCCTTGCTAAAGGACATTCTGCCTCATGCCCATGTCCTCCGGTCGTCTGATCACTCAGAACATGGTTAGTGACTCCAAGGTGTCAGCACGGCAGAAAGAAGGTGGGGAAGTGGGGCCGGCAGCTGTCACACAGACTGTGTACTCAAGGGACTGAAAGCCGATGTGGACAGAGACTTGACCAGGCAGAGTTGTGCCATTTCCTGTGCCTCCGTTGGGTACCAGGTGTGTGAGAGAGGCAGGGAATGCTCCGGTATCAGAGGACAGAGAGTTTCCCTGAAGGCTGGATGACATCACCCAGGGGCATCATGGGAACCTCAGAACCAGCTCAGAGTCTAGGAGTTTCCCCACAGGTTGAGTGTGATGAGGCTGGCGGAAGAGAACCCTGGGGGAGGAGACAGGACATCAGGCCTAGCCGCTCTCATGTGCCAACAGCTACAGCTTAGCTGTCTTTCACCTGCAGCTCAGGCACGATGGACAAATCAGTATCAAGCACGAAGGGAAGTCTGGGGATGAGCAGAGAGATGTGGGTTCAAGCCCTGCCTCCACGCATCACCGCTGGGATGTCTGGCAAAACAAGTTACCTGGCTGAGCCCTCCTGGGCCTCGTGGGACAGAGATGTCTCCTCTGCCTGCTCCCAGGACCACGGGGAATCTCCGGTGAGGGTACGCTGGGAGCATACAACGTGGGCTCTGAGCCTCTGTGTTTGGAGCGAAGATGCTCGTTATGGTTGTTCTAAAGAGACCGCATGAAATTCTTCCTCCTGCAGGAGACCAGAGTAAGGTGGGGGCCCAGATATCGAGGAGCAGGTGCAGGTAGAGGAGCAACGGGGCCAGTGTCCTTCCCAGGCTGGGACAAGGAGACCCCAAGTCACAGCCAGAGCCAAGGTTCCAGCAGACAAACTCCTCAGCTCCCATTCCTTTCTCTGGGGCACCCATGCTGACAGGGGTGAGAGGAAACAGCATGCAGAGACCTCCCAGCTAGAGCTCCCATTCCTTTCCCTGGGACACCCATGCTGACAGGGGCGAGAGGAAACAGCACGCAGAGACCTCCCAGCTAGAATGAATAAGCGCTGCCTAACCCATCTGCCAGCCCCCAAATACCTCCCCCCTTCTACCTTAATCCCCAGAGCCCCTCCCCCCTTCTGCACTGAGCTCCACCTCGGTCCTGGGGGCCCAGGCTCAGCAGCCATGGTCATGGAGCTGCCAGGAGAGGGAGTGCTGTCTCCTCCCTCCTTTCCTCCTCTCCTCCTCCTCTCCTCCTCCCCTTCTTCCCCTCCTTCCTTGAGACCTGTCATGAGATGCTCAGTGTTTCCTCACTCATCTGCTTGATAATTAAGCGTCCTTGTCCTCAGTCCTCTTCCTAATCTATTCTTTGTGAGTCATTAGTGGATAATTGGACAGAACTGAAGAACCTTGACAGCTCCAAGCTGGACTCCAAGGCCCCTCCCCATGGGCGTATCAGCCTCCTTCCTGGTTGCCAAGCCAAAGTGTCAGTCCATGTTATTTCTCCCTGTCATGTGTCCCCTTCTCTCGGTCACTCTGTTTACAGCTGTATATGCCCCGTCCCACCTTCCATTCCACAGAAAGACTGTGAGCCGGGACATTATGCTACACAGCTCGGCATCTCGATTCCCACCCACCTTTTCCTTAGCGGTTACTATGTGCTCAGTAAACATTTGCTGGCTGGCTGGCTGGATGGCTGGATGGATGGATGGCTGGCTGGATGGATGGATGGATGGATAGATGGATGGGTGGATGGGTGGATGAGTGGGTGGGTGGATTTCACAGATGAATACTTCCTATTTCATCCAACAGTTTCATTTAAGGTGCTTGTTGGCATCTGTGACCAGGAGTAACAATCAAAATATCTAACAACCAGCGCTAGAGCAGGTGTCCTGAGGTCCCTGTGGGCCAGTCATTAACCTTTTACTTTGTACATGATGGAAGAGCCAAGAGAACCTGCAGAAGGGTCCTGGGCAGTAGGCGGGGCTCCCAGAGCTCTGGGAAGTAACTATTTAACAGCCCAGGGAAAAGGATTCAGCATTTTAATAGAATACTGGTGCATCCTGGCTGAACGGCAGACCCGCGTGAATGAGTGAAGTGAGTGCCTCTGTCTGCCCTGCGTCCCTCTGCCTCTCTTCCCCTCTGTACCGGTTTCGGGGTTATTTCCCTGATAAAACCTCGAGGCGCTGCTCTTGGAGTCAGCAGGAAGAGGGTGGTCCTACCCGGGCCAGTGCGGCCAGGGCTCGGGCAGCCCACACCCAGCACAGCTCACGGGAAAAAGCAGGATGACCCACCAACACCGCTTCCACCCACCAACGCCGCTTCCACCCACCAACACCGCTTCCACCCACCAACAGTGCTTCCACCCACCAACACCGCCTCCAGGCTGCCCCACGGAGCCCGAGCCACGTTACCACTGCCTGTCCCATGCCCACCATCAGGCCACGGGGGGCTGGCAGCAGCATGCACAGGCAGCCCCTTGCCTGGGGATTGGGACTCTGGGAGCCTGTGTCCCTCTAACCCTGGCCTGCCATAAGGGCCTTGAGTAAGTTGTTTGCTCTCTAAACTTCAATTTTGTCAAGTAGAAAACAGGTTCTCTGCTCCAACTCTCAAATATCATCAAGATGAACAAGCCAGAAGCCACGGAGGCCGATCTTCAACTCGGTTGCCGAGGACGGACAGGGAGTTCATTTCCCTATCGGGAGGGACCATCAGTGTTCACCCTGCGGTCCATTCTTAGACCAGTCAGTTATAACAAAGCTCCTCTTTGCCCAATGTTTCTCTCGTTTGTTTGATGAGAACAGATCACATATGGAGAGGAAATGTCTTTACAGATATAATTTTTTTCTTTGTCTTTGTTTTCTTGTTTTGTTTTTATAGGGATTATCTTAACGATATTTTTAACAAACAATTGAGGCCACCACCATCACCTCCACTTTACAGATAGAGAAAAAAAAGGCTCGGGAGGACAAAGAGGATGCCCCAAGTTTTCACATCTGTCATTGATGACCCCAGGTCCGCCTGGCTTCACCCATAACACAGAAGCCAACACCAAAGACAAGAGAGTTTGCTGTCTAACCTCAGTTCCCTCCTTTGTTGCCTCCACCCACCCCTGCCTGCCCCCTCCACACCCCCCCACACGTACACAGAGCTTCCATGGATGCATCTGCTGGGCTCCAGGCTTCCAGGGACACATGTGGTACTAGCTTCCTGGTGACAGAAGAGAGGCTGAAACAGCCCGTTGGTCTAGGAGCTCCAGCT
The DNA here is from genome assembly GCF_036850995.1 of Saccopteryx leptura. Lineage (NCBI taxonomy): Eukaryota > Metazoa > Chordata > Mammalia > Chiroptera > Emballonuridae > Saccopteryx > Saccopteryx leptura. Next base: position 340,531,485 of record NC_089504.1, read on the forward strand.
GGGGTCAATTTGGCAGAGATGGGAGGGTGAACCAAGAGGCGGAGGCTGGAGGCCAGGAGCCTGAGCACTGGGAAGCCAGCAGCCACAGCGAAGGCGGGGCCAGGTCCCCAGCCTGGGCAAGCATGCGCACACTGGTCCCCCTCAGGTTCTGTGCGCCAGGATCTGAGAGTACGAAGTGTCAAGCGGCCGGCACCAGGAGAAATCTGGGCAGGCAGCAAGCAGCTTGACCCAGCCATAGGCAGATTTCCATCCCTGGGGAGACCCGAGTCCATCAGGGGTGCAGGTGTGAGAGCCACGCCTCTCCCAACTCTGAGGCGCTGGGCAGGACGCAAGGCTCCCGGGGCTTCCGCTTCCTCTGGGTGCCCCAGGCTTGGGATAAATCACTCCGCAGTCTGGGGCTAAATTGACCCCGAGCTAGATGGGTTAGGTAAGCTTGCATGTCACAGCGAGGATAGAGGCACGGCCAGGTTACATACACATCAGGAAAAATACACACACCCTCCCCTGGACCAGTCATTGGAATTGTGATGGGAGGAAAGTCACAGAGATTCTCCAGCTCAGACTGTCGCCCTGCTGCTCTGCGCCACTACCGGGGATCACATCCTTGGAAAGGCTTGTCCTCACTGACACAGTCATCTTAGGGAATGTCCACGCCTTAACCCCTAATCCCCATCGGATTAGCTGAACTGCAGACTGTGGGTGAAGCCCCAGAAACACCGGATGGGGGGAGGCTGTTTCGGCAGGAGGAAGAGAGAGGAATTAGCGACCGTGAAGAAGCCAACACAAATAGAAATGGGGCTGCACACGGCTTCATTTGTCCTCGCAATAACTCTGTGAGGTGGGAGTTATTTCACTTACTTTAAAGCCAAGAAAAATAAAATTCAGAAAGGTGAACTGCTTTTCCAAGATCACAGGTAATGAGGACTCCATGAACATCAACTAAGAGATTTCCGGCTTTGATTCCTCGCAAGGCAAACAATGGACATAAACCTGCTTGCACAGGGCTTACTTTCCTTCAGATCTTGTGGTCCAACCCCCGCCTAATTCAACAGCAATTTTGTATCAGCCTTCCCAAAGCATTAAATTTATTACCATAGAAACAACTCTTTTCTGCACTCATATTTAATTGGCTTATGTTACACTTGATTAAATTACTGTATCTATTTACAGTGACAGGTACAACTGACATAAACAGGTTTGGGAACACACATAACATGGATAAAAGAGAGAGGAATCATCTAATGGCCAGGTGTTTCAACTAACCCCAGTTGTCACTGATAGGTTTCACAGGAAATAGGTCAATCTAGACATCAGGTAAGGGTTAGCTAAGAGTGGTCCCTTGGGGTAGGATTTGAACCCTGCTCTTTCTGGCTCCAAAGTTCAGGTGTTTTTCCTCTATACTACACAGACCCTCACTGCCAACTTCATGCCTCTGCCCAGGGCCAGCCCCATGTGGACTGAACTCTTAGGAGTTAGCTTTTGCAGTTATATGAAAATAGTTTCCCCAGCGCTCGGCTTCCCTTGTCCTCACCCTGAAATGCTTTCCAGTGGCCTCCCCCCATACCCCGGTGGGGGGGGCAAGGGTGGGGCAGGGAGTGACCCTGAAGGGGCTGGTGGAGGCCAGAGAGGGTCTGAGACTGCTGGAAAGGGATCTCTGACCTTCAAGCAGGACTTTCTCACCTTCCTGCACGTGGCAGGCAAAGGAAGCATCTTCCTGTCCCCTGAGCCAGTTCATACCTCCCTGTCCCCACCTGCCAGCGCGGTAATTCATGCCCACACCATAATGTAGCGGTGGGGACCGGATGAGATGGCACAGAGCCAGGCTCAAGGAAGAGCTTTTTAATATCATTTTCTGTCTCCCTCCACCCAACCTCTTCCACTTTCTTCAGAGAAGCAGACACCTACGGCTTCCAGAACTAGAGGGAATCTTGCAGAAGAGTGTTTTGTCCACTATTTTCTAAACTAGGTTTTAGGGACCATTCCTCTTTGGGGTGAAAATGGGCGGTGTTAGAAAACAGGGCCATCGAGGAAGCTCGGAAAACACCTGACAAATTTCAACAGGTGTCTGTGTTATGGGCCTTCCTGAAGAGTGTAATGTTGGAGGATGGAGGATGCGTTTTCCCAAACTGCTTTTCCTAGGACATCCTACAGAAATACTCATTTAAGGAATCCTCTTTGTAAACCCCTGATCAAGACCATTTCTCTCATCTTCCTGAGGAGTCACATGAGGTTCTAAAAATGGGAGAAATTTGCCCCAAAGGCCCCAACAACAGAATGAGAAGTCCACCCTCAATGGCCTCATTCCACCATGGCTCCCTCCTCCCCACCCACAGCCTCTCCCAATCCCCCGGCCTCAGCAGATCCTGAAGATGAGCAAAGAGAAGGACCAGGAGGGACAACGGGATGGCTGGGGCCACTGCTCGAGTAACTTCTATAAATGCTCAGGACCCAATGGCTGAGATGTCCTCAAGAGCCAAGAGGATTGGTTCAACGTAATCCCATGGGTAAACCCACCAGACTCATCAGCAGATCTTGCTGGGCCTCTGGGCATTGGCCAGTCTTGCTCAGGGCTGTCTGTCCCTGGCGCTCCTCTTGGCCCATAGACAGCTAGAGTCTTCACCTTCCTTCTCTCCCTGTTGTGCGAAAGGTTTGCCCTAGCAGCCCTGACTCCGGTAAGGATGTGGAGAGGAGCTGTCTGTTTCCGTGAGCATTCTCTGCATTCTGGTTGAGCAGAGGAGGAGGAAGATGGTTAAGATCTTGCTCACGGGGGCTTCCCGGCCAAGTTGCCCTAGCACTTGTCTGTCTGACTCTCTGAACTGTGGTGCCCCCAGCGGCAGCATCAGGTGATTCCGGGTTGGTGCTGGGCAGGGATGTCAGGTCAGTAAAGCCAGCATTGCCCCTCCCCCATTATCTGTTCATCTCTGTGCTCCGGGGCTGCTCCTTCTGCCAAGGTCCCTCTGTTCTCGTCTCTGAGCCCAAGCATTTCAGACAGGACTCCTGCACCTGCTAGCCTCCCAGCACCTTCTCTTTAGTCCCTCCAGGACGGCGTCACTTCCACACCGTTGCAGTGTCTGGACACACCCAGGGCCTCGGGCTGCCCAGGCACCTCCATGCTCACCCTCCAGGACTTTGGGCCCCACCTGCCTCCAGCGTTATCCACCTGGGTCCCTTTTATCCACTTCTCGCTCCACCACCTCAAACCCTCCTGTTCCAGAGGGAATGATCACTGCCAACCTGTGCTGGGCCAAGAGTAGTTACGGCTTAAATAAAAGAGGTTTTTATAATGGTGACATTCCAGCTGTCACGGATCCATGAGGGATAGGACTCAGTGGCCTGTCGCCTGCCATCCAAGTGCACTCAGAAGTCCCTCCCACCCTCCTTCTTCCAGGAGACTGGCCCCATCTCCTTCCCTCCCTCCGCCACAGTGTGGCTCAGAAGCCCTCTTCTGGGCTCCCAGCACCCTCTGCCCCCACTCCATCAAAGCCGTTGCCACATTACTGGGATTGTTGCTTCTCCTCTGCCTTGCCCACCGGGGGGGGGGCCCGGGAGGGGCTATATCTCCTTTGTCTGGACACCCCCATCACTGCGCCTGTAGAGCACAGAGCAGGCACTGACGTCCATGCGCTACCGTTTCTTCTTTTTAAAAATGTCCTATTGTTGTTTGAAGCTCTTGATCAAACAAGAGAGTGTGTCTTTCTTCAAATAACCTTACGCACAGCTGGGGACAGTGAAAATAAGTGTCCCCAAAGGCACAGAGAGTGAGACATGTGCCTGGAAGGGCCTGGAAGGTCTAAGAGGGGATGGCACGGGCTGGATGAGCTGGTCGGAGACTCTGAAACTCAATGTTCCAATTCATTTTGGCAACCCCTGGCTGCTCGTCGTGCCAGGAAAGTTATTGACATTGAAATTGAAATTGAAATTGAGTTAGGAGAGGGAGGGAGGTCTGCAGGAGCCATGCAAATCAGGATGAGGGAGATGGAGACATTCCTATTCTGGGAAGCTCTTTATTATTCCAGGTTCCCAGCTCCTGTTTATTCATAACCTGTTGCCGCTAATTGGCCTTTCATCTTTCTTCAGCTCAGAGGCTGTATGATTGGGTCTTAAGGTCACTTAGTCCAACCTCCCTCCTAATAATAGTGCCATTTTTGAGCACCTGCTAGACTGCCAGGAACTGCGTAACGTGCTTTACGTGGAGTGCTGATTGAAGTCGTTATCTTAAATGTCAGCCCATTCTGACCACCCGGTCTTACTTACCTCAGTCCTTATTCAGGAATCCCCACCAAAGCAGCCCTGACAGGTAGGTGGCCAGTCCATAACTGAACAGCTTCAATGACAGGGAGATCACTACCTTACAACTGGACAGCACCATTGTTACAAAGGTTCTTCTTCAACCGAAATGTGTCTCTCCATCTGTTGCCATGGGTACGGTCCTTCCTTCTCCTGGAGTCTCCACAGGGGGCACCTGTGTCTGCGGTTAGGGAGGCAGCCAGATGGTGCTTTGCGATGGGATGGTTGGTGCTCTGGGCATCCCTCTAGGGTTGGGGACACTTTAAGTGGCCTTGTCTCAAAAAGGACAACCCAACTGTCAATCCACTGTGTGAGCACGTGTTCCATCTGCCATGCATGCGTGCCTGTCTGTCACTCTCTCACTCTCTCATTTATCACCCCTCTGTCACTCAGACATCATTAAACGAAGCCCAGGAGCGGGAGAGTCAGCTGCCATCAGAGCGATGGGGAGGCAGATCACAGGCAGACTGACAGACGGACAGGAAGTCAGTCAGGCTTCAGCAGAGACTCGTGCAGCAGGCAGAAACCGTTCTAATGGTCTCTCCCTTAGGGCTGATGGACAGTGCGGGCAGGAGGACAGAGGACCAGGCATCGGGCAGGAAAGGGGCGGAGCAGACACGTGGGAGAAAGGTGACAGACAGGCAGGTGCCCCTGCAGGGACCATGGTGAGGTCCCAGGCTGTCTCCTGGCCGCCAAGCCCTGCTTGGCCAAGAAGTCCCTAAGGATCAGACTGAGCACTGTGGGGAGAGAACATGCTTCCCCCACACGCCAGCAGGGCCAGGCCCCTCCACCCGCGAAGGCCTGGGTCCCCACTCCACCCGGCCTCTGCACCCTCCCAGAGGAGGATCACCAACCCTACCCTGTGAACCACTCACCACAAAGCCAGGGAAGGGGCCAGAAAGGGAGTCTACATCTCCTTCTGGAAGCTTCCACAGATTGCCCACTGGAAGTATATTCTCTAAGGAGGAAAATGAAGAAAGACAATGGGAGAGATTTGATGTTCACTGAGTGCCGGGCCCTTCTCACTGACGATGCCCCTCAATCACACTTTACCCTTCACAGGTATTATTTGCCCATTTGAGGGAAAGAAATGACTTGCCCAAAGCCCTTCAGCTTATACAGGGCAGAGGTGAGAGTTGAACCCGGGTCCACGTGACTTCAGGATGCACTCTTCTCTTCACTCATAGCGCATCACTGGAGGACGCCCACGTGTGTGGATTCCCCCTTGTTTTCTCTAGAGAATGAGACATTCACGAGAAGACTGGGGTGATTTACGCCCTAAAGGAAGTTCCCCCTGGAGGAGGCTGTGAATTAGCCCAGAAATAGCAGATGATGTCAGCCAAGGCATCCCCCCTCCCCGGGCCCTTGGCGTCACCCTTGTGGGACTGTCACTAGAATTGATGCACCAACAATTACAGAATTGGATTTGCCCTTTGCTGGCTTGGCCTGCTCAGACGTCATCCCTGGTGCTCAGGGAACACCTGTCTATGTGCCCAGCTCCCTCATCCTCACGTACAGCCGCCTCCCTCTCCCCGGCCTGGGAACAGCAGGAGGCAATAATGTATTCCAGCAGCGTTGGACCGTCTGAGCATCACCCAGAAAAACGTGGTTTCCATTCTGAACCACTCATCCTGGCCCTCCCTGCACATCACACTTCCCAACTGTTTCTCATCCTCTTAGTGCCTAAATCCCTGACTCTTTTTTCTTTCCTCTATTTTGTAGCCTCACCTGTTACTCAGACCCAATGCTTGGCATGCTAGCTGGACCTTTACTTCCTGCCTGATCCTGACTTTGAGTTTTACCTCTGGCGGGGCTGTTATTGGTTGTTTAGGAGAAAGGCAGTGATGTACTGAGCCAGCTCCCACCAGCGCACAGCAGCCACTGTGCGTATCTCCTCTGTCTCTATGTTCCATGGCTTCATGTTGGTGGATTGAAATCAGTCATGGTAAGAGTATTTACACCAGAGAAATTGGTAAACACTGCAAATCTGGACTTTTTTCTAACAAGGAGCCAGTTGTTAAACACTTAGCAGCACACCTCTGGATAAAGGATGTGCCCAACCAAGACCAGTCACAGAATTCCACCCTTCATCATAGAGGATAACAGTCCTACTGTATTCATCCCAGCTCCATGACTGGGATCCAGACAAAGACAGCTTGGTCCCATTTCATACAAGGACAAACTGAGGCTAAAGAGGCCCAAAGTCATCTAGTGGGTCAAGATCAGAACCAGGATCAGGGCTCTGTGGTTTGGGAGAGCCCTCTCATACCCTCTCCAGGCTGCCTGCAGAGCAAGTGGGGCATACCTGTTGGCTCCAGTCTCAGGAGCAGCAAGCTCAATGTGGCTGTGACCCAGGGGAGAACATGCAGGGGACCCTGGCTGGAAGGGCATAGGTGGGCCTTGGTCTGGAGGGCGGGGCTCCTCTTCTGTCCTGCAACCAGCATCGGGGGCTTCGCCCAAGGCACCCTCCTGCCCCTCCATTAAGGAACAATGAGAAAGGATTAGCCCTGAGCAGTTCCTATGTAACCCAAGAGCCCAAAGGCAGGAGTGGGAGATGCAGCGTGGGGGTAGGAGGCCCTGAGGGGATGGATGCAGCCATCCCACCACGTTCTCTATCGGGTGCCCCTGCCATGAGGAGAGGTGGCAAGAGAGGGAATTGTGGCAGCTGAGAGCCTGGTCTCAGGTGTGGCGAGACTTGTCTGCTTGACTTGTTCCCACAGCCTGAAAGCAGGAGTTATCTGTACAGCCTCTCTCTGGAGCCTGTGCATGTGGGCATCTGTGCACGTGTGTACACACACACACACACACACACACACACACACACACGTGTGTAAAGTCAAAGCGCAATGATTCCTGGGATAGGTATATATACCTCCCCACGGCAAAGCAAAAATCAGACACCCTGAGGCACACTGGCGAACTGGCGCAAAGCATGTTCGCCCTGAATGTGTACCCGCTGGGGAATCAACATGCCCTTGGAGGCGGAGGCGTGCTCATGCATACACACGTGCAGAGAACATTTTGCTCTTAACTGGCTCCTCTTAACAACCAACCTGAGCCTGCCAATATCCCTGGATTCAACACGGACGCCCGCCCTGGCCCCCTGGCCCCTCCCTGGCCCCCTGGCCCCTGGTCTCCTGCACTCACCTCCAGCCTCCACATAGGAGCCCGTGATTCGATCTGGAGCCTCCTGCATGGAAAGCTTCAGCAGTACCTCCCGCCCCCAGCACTAAGAACTCAGGCTGACATTCAAGGCCCTGAGCAGTCGGCCCCCTCCACCTCCCTAGCCGCCCCCACTTCTCCATCTCCCCAGCCCTCACCTCTCCGGGCTCCTGCAGGGGCTCGCCCCCAGCTACCTCCAGCCCAGTCCTGTCCAGTGTTATAAAGACCAGTGATTCATAATACCTTTAGACATGCCCCAGATAGAAATGGTTTCTTGTGGTTCTGAGCAAATCCACCTGCATGTCTGGCCCCCTTTCGGGGTCCTTGGTCGTGTCCAGCTGATAGGAGAGAGCTTGGTGGCCACGCCTTCCCTTGCCCATTGTGCTGGAGGCTTCCTGCAGCTCCCTTCCTGTCTGCCTTGGGTTCAGGCACACTCTCGGACCTCAGGAAAGGTTTGTAGGCAGGTAGTGGGTTGGGCCATTAACCCTTCTCAGTCACCCCCTCCCTTGAACTTGCTCTTCTCTTCTACCTTTGATGTGTCTGGCTCTCACTGTGAAAGAAATTTCTCTGGAAGTGAAGGCCCACCCACCATGCTGGGAGACTTTGGGAAGGCCTGCCTGTCATCTCAATGCCTGAGAGCAATCTTCAGACTAGAAGGTATCTCCAGGGGTCACCGAGTCCCTTCCTCTGTGTTCAAGCACATGGTTAGTCATTAGCAGATCTCAGTGAGAGATACAGATTCGCCCACCCCACTCCCAACATTCTGCAGGAATCTCTGAAAAGCTTTGCTATTAGAATATTCTTCCTTGTGCTTTAGGTCAAAGATAGAGATTATAGTGTTGGGAGGGCGTGAGCCAATCTCTTATCTCACTGGGAGTTAGCCTCTCCTCCCATGCTACGTTGGAGCCTAGAGTGTCTCCACAGGGGAGGCTCATTCCTTACAAGGCTGGACATGGGGGTAGCGCTCACCTTGCCTCCTTGTGAGACATTGCTGACCCAGTTTGACCCTCTGACACCGCAGCTGTCTCTAGCATCTTGCAGGACAGGCTCTGAAGATTTTGAGCAAGTGACACAGCCCTGTTTGCTCACTCAACCATCCCCACACGAAGTGGTTCCATCTGTGCCCTTGCCCTTCTCTGAACACCTGTCCTTTGCCCACACTTTTTCAAAGGCAGTAATTAGCACGGCCCCGTGGATGGGCCAGCTCCCCCTCCTCGCCCTGACCCAGCCTACCTGAGGCTCTTCTTGGTCCTCCCCTCCTGACTCTAGTTCTTGCTCTGCCCCTCTCCCTTGACTACTTTCTCAAGTCCCTTTGCTCCATTTCAAAGAGCTCCGGGCACAGAAGTGTGTGTGTCTTACCCCTGGGTCAAGGGCACTGAGGCAGACCAAGATTCAACCATGACCTAGCCCCCGACTCTGAGTGAGTGAAGGCCAGACACCTTCACCCCTCGGAGCCCATCTTCCCTTCTGACATGAGGGCAGTCAACCCTACCCTGCCAAGGGGTTGTGGGAATCGGATGAGTAGCGGACCTAAAGTCCCCAAGGCAATGCCTGGCCCAGATATTCACTGAACAACACCCTTTCTGTCCCCAGTCTTCCACGGGGGCTCCCAGTGAGGCCAGCTTTTCTTCATCCCTGTGTGGAATGAATTTAGCAAGCATCTGCACAACCTTCTATCAAGGGCTCTGCTGAAAGCAAGATTCATAATGTCTAATGTGTTTCCTTCATCTGCTAATTTAATAATTCTGCTAAAAAATGAACTCATTTGGCCCACAATTTCTTCCCAGAGGCCCAACGCCTCCTATCGCTCACAACTTCATTAGCTTTCAGGCACACACAGTCTACCCCCAGCCTTTGTTTTTAAGAAGGGGAGGCTGCATTTGATCAATGATCGTGGTTCCAGCTCCTCTTCTCTCCCCATCCCTGTGTGCCTCAGGAAGACGGGGGGGGGGGGGCAGGGGGGACTCTTCTCTGCCTTTTGGTTTCTCCTCGCCTCTCTTCATCAGCTCAGAAAACCAGCGTATGCCCATTGGACCATGGCCTCAACATCCACAAGGACGAGTGTGCTCCATTACAAGGGCTCAGTTGAGTGTGACGATGGGCTGTCCTCCCAAGCTGTGTGTTCCTGCAACAGCACAATATGATGATGTACAGTCGTGAGTTTCCTGGACTGCAGGTACCATACACAAGGTGGCCAGCTATACGTCAGAGATGCTCTAGGGCGACACAGTCTCTTCTCTGAAGCCTTGGTTTTTAAGAGATCTGACTTCTAGCCCTCTCTGCTGCCACAGCCACCTTGTATCAAGTTCCCTCTCACGTTCTCAGCTCTAGTCTCACCAGCCTTGGGTGTCAGAATGTTTAACCTGGTGTCCTAGGCGGATCCCTAGGGGATTGATAGAAGGAGTTCATGGGGTCATTGATCTTCACGGAACTGAATGCAAAATATTCTGCGTAGGTACGTGTATTCCATTTCAAAGCTTTTTATCAAATTCTCAGAGGTGTCTCAAGTCCAAACCAGATTAAGAGCCAATTCTATAGAACAGCGGTGAGCAAACTTTTCTGTCAAGAGCCAGGTAGGAAATACTATAGGTTTCAAGGACTATACGATTCCAACTACTCATCTCTTGCTGTATAGTGCATGACTGGCCACGAGCAGTATGTTAACCAATGCGCGTGGCTGTGTTTCAGCAAAATTTTATTCACATAAACAGGCATCTGGGAGAATTCAGTTCACAGGCTTGTAGTATGCTGACCCCTTCTAGAGAAAAAATTCTGGTTCTGAGTGGGAGCTTACACTTGGTGCCGTTTAATATGTTCTCCAATTCATTCATTCATTCATTCATTCATTCATTCATTCTCTCACTCACTCACTGAATTTATTACATAAATGTGTATGTGTTACATGCTAGGCCTTATGCTCAGTACAACAGACAGAAAAAGGAATAAGACACCATCCCTACCCTCAAGGATTCTACAGCCTAGTTCGAGAGACAAGCATGGGAACAACTGTCGGCTGGACGACAGGGACTGTAACAGAAACTTGTACAAGTGACATGAAGGAGGTCACACAGGGAATGGGGGAGGCCCTAGGCAGATGCTGATAGTAGGAAGCACTTGAGTCAGGGCCACCAGGGGGAGGAGTAATTTCCCAAGTATGCGATGGTGAGGGCAACCCAGGCAGAAGGAACAAATAAAATGCGAAGGCACTGAGGTCTGAGCCATGCTTGGGTAAGTGTAAGAAATGCAGCCTAGAACTAGCGTGTGGGTGCAGGTGGGCGTCAAAGGGAAAGGGAAGCCAGAGGGAAAGACTGGGTGAAGGCAGGTCATGAAGGGTCTTTCAATCCATGCGAAGCATCTTGGGCTTCATCCTGAAGGCAATAAAGGGGCATATAAAGATTTGCCTGTTGGCAGCTATAATTCTTTAGTGAAATTGTCACTCATAAGAGAGCATATGTGTGTCATTTCTCCTCCATCTTCTTTCCGCTGACACTGTTACATTTAGTTTTAACTCGAAGCCCTTTGATTTTCCCAATTCAAGTCAAAATACACAAAGCCAGATTTGGTGAGGGAGAGATTATCCTCTAAATGATTGAAAAGCAAACACTTCCTGCCCAAACAGAGGGGTCCAGTCTTCCCAAGCTCCCTCTTCTTTTCTTCTTTCTCTCTCTCCTCTCTCTCTCTCTCTCTCTCTCTCTCTCTCTCTCTCCCTGTCTCTTTCTTTTGCTCTCACTCTCGCTCTTGCTCTCTCTCTCGTTTTGGTCATTATATAAATATTAACTGAATTGGGGAGCTCAAAACAAGGATAGCACAATGTCACCAGGAAAATGTCCATAAAATGTAATCAAAAGGAAATGTTCCCATTAATAAGAGCACATAACTTACTCAGACAACATCAATGCACTTTTAAGACTTCGAGGTAAGTCTGTTTCTCTGCCAGAAATGGCTTTATTTACAGAGGTTTTAACTCTTGAGGGGCCTGGTGAAGGTAGAGGCAGGAACCAACAATCATATTATTGCACTGGCTTGTGACTTGGTTGGGCAGCTCCAACCTTGAAGCAACAGAGAAAATGCAGCAACCACTAAGTGTAGCTGCAAACCAGACTGCCTTCTTTTTCCTCTACTGTCAGTTTCCATCTTGGATCTAGAATATCAAGTCTTCATACATTTTAGACTTTACTGTTTCTTATATGATTGTTGGATCCATTGGGGCAGAAGCTATGGCCATCTTATATTCCCAGTGCCCAGTATAGCTTGGCACACAGCTGGTGCTCTATTTTATTCCCCTGCAGGCTGCCTTCTCTGTTTCTCTTCCAGGGGCTAGTTTATGACTTTGTGTTCCTAAAGGAGCCCAATTACAGGTTTGGAGCTCTGGGATTAGGTCGGTGAAGATCTGAAATGTCAGCTACTCCCCTTTTCTTCCAGCTCTCCATAGCTAATTCTTCAATTGCTCTCATTACCACTACTCATCAAATATCTGTCTTCGGCCATATGTTAGCATTGCATTTCCTGGTCCCCTGCTGTTGAAAGCATCATGTGACTACTCTGGCCAATGGGTATGAGCAAAAGTAACCATGTGACTAATTCTGGCCAATGGGGTATGAGTGAAAGTATCACCTTTATACTGCCTATTTAATTGCTAATGCAATATCTGAAAGTTCTCTTCTCTTTAACGTTGTGACTGGAAATGGCCAAGATGATAATTGCTCCATTATCCTAGGTGCTGGAGTGACTTTAATAAGAAATGTCTATATGGGAGCTGCCAATCCACATAGACACGTGACATGAGTGAGAAATAAATCTTTGTTGCTTTAAGTCACTGAGATTTGGGGTTTGTTTGTTACCACAGCATAACTTAACCTGTCTTAACTTGTCATTTTCCCCTTTCCTTTGTTGCACATGGCCCAGCAATTCAAGATCTGCTTCTTCCTCATTGATTATCTAACCAACTTTATCTTCTCTTCTCTGTTCAGTTACAGGATTCGGTTAACAAATATATGTGGAGCATCAGCTCTGAGGAGACAGAATGGAAAAAGAACTGGAAAGACACAGATGAACCAGATATGCCTTCAGGGGCCCACAGTCTGGTGGGTCCTGCTCTGGCCTGGGCTGTCTCTACACTCCTGATAAATTCTGTCTCAGTCACTCTGATGCTCCCACCACTGCCATCTGGCTTGTCCTTGGAGGTGGAGATTGAGGTCAGGAAACTTCCTCCTCCCCACACCATGGCCTCCTGTCACCATCAGGGCCTCTGAGTGTCCCTGAGCCTCCCTTGGAAGAGATTCTCTTACTGTTAGGTTGGGTGATGCAGGGGCCTGGGTCCTTGTGCAGGAGAAACCTGGAACCCCAGTATGATGCACCAGGATTGAGCACGGGGTGATTGCCAAGTCTTTGAGGTATTTATTAGTAAGGAAGCCAAACACAGAGAAGAGCAGTGATGTGCCCAACATTGCACAGCAGGATGGTCACAGAGTCAGAACTAGATTTAAGACTATGTGCCCTTGAAAAAATAAAAATTCCTGCCTTGGCCACCAGTTCACCCTTGGCCCAATAATACATAGGTCAAGGATGCTGGAGGAAAGGCTTTTGATCCATGGACAAGAGGCCTGAAGATGTGAGCAGCTGGGGTCGGGATGCTGAGGATGAGTGCGGGGTTGGGAAGGCGGATCATGGGGAAAGAGGATTGTCTCATCTGAGGAAGGGGATAGAGTGCCTTGATGTCACTAACAGGAAGTAACATGCAGAAGACCTTGACCCACTGAAGCCATCCCCCTGCCTCTAAGCAGGTGAGTTCATGCACCTTTAAGTCCCCCTCCACTTCATGCTATTCCCCGGAAAAGACCCCTCCCCTAACCTAAAGCTGGTTTGGCACACCCCTACAGGTCCTGAGCCACCAGGGCCTCGCCTCTTTTTAGGACCTTTGATGGTCCTCTGTGCATTTAGATACAGGAGTGGAGGAAGGAAGAAGGGCAGTAAGGGCCAGATTAAGGTATAGAGCTCCTCATACCAGTGTCCTCCTTGTGGTGACCACAGTCCTGGCCTAGGCACCCCTCAAAGTGCCCCTCTGGCTCCTGGCTGTCCCTCCTACCTCCTACTGGAACAGGGGTAATGTTATGTGGCAAGGTGACCCTGTCACAAGTTCCAAGGTGGGTGGGGAGTCTGGAGATGAAGCAATTAGCACACAGTCGGGAGTCAAGGTGCCCAGGGAAATTTCCCACAGAAGCTGAACCTGAGACGGGAAGGCTCAGCAGGCACAAGGCAGTGGGGGGCAGGAAAAGCCACACGCGGCCTCTTCCTTCGCACATTGACTGCTTCTTCTTCTCTGGAAAGAAGCAGCACCAGGGAGAGGGGATGTGTGGGGTGCTGGATGGAGAGGGGTCCCCACAAGGGCACTGGACCCCAGACAGAGAGGACATTCCCTGCTGTGCCCATTTCTGGGGAGCTCAAGGGGCTTCCGACATCACAGCACGCACTCAGCACGGCAACAACTCACACGCCTCCCATACAGCAACACCCGTGATGTACCACCCCACAGCAAGGACACACAATCAGCCACACATGTCCCACAAGGCAGCAAGAAATACACAAGTACAGTCACACATGTAGAGCCACACAATAGTACACGCACACAAGTTCCACCACTGCTGAAGCTTCCCCAGGCCTCCTCACAGGTGTCCCCAAAAGGAGCCACAGCCCTGAAGCCAACTTCTCAAAGGGGGCTCCCCACTCCTCTGCCTCCCTCCGCATGACTCACTTGCAGAAGACATGATGTCTCTGAGCCTCACTCCAAAGAGACGGACCAAGCATAGGACCCACTCAGGAGACACGGGTCCATGGCCCAGCCCTGCAGCTCTCTGACCAGGTGACCATGGACAAGTCATGAGCTATAATGGCCTCATCTATCCAGTGGGGTCACTAGGAAGAGTAAGAGTAAAAATAAGCACCTATTTGTAAGATTGCGATGGGGCCTAATGAAAGTACTTTGTGAGTCACAGGCCATACGCAATGTGCCCCCCAGACCTGGGTGCAGAGCCCCACTCTCAAGCACACACAGCTTTCTGGGGCCCTATGTTGGGCTCCTGGTCCGCCAATCAGGTCTGAGCTTGATTAACCTCCATGAAACACCCATGTCTACAAAGACCCTCTCATTCTAACTTTGACTTTGTCTCTAATGCTTATTCATATATTCATTCATTCAACAGTTATGGAATCCTGGATGCAGGTGCTATGTATAATATAAAATTTAAAAAGGCAGTGCCTGGGACAGCTCCGGGACCAACTCAGCATGCTCAGCCCTGGTTATTTGAAAGACTCCATGGCCTGGAGGCTTTTAAAATACTAGCACCTGGGACTCACCCCCAGAGATTAATAGTCAGTTGATCTGAAATGGGGCCCAGGCAACCATGTTTTCAAAAAGCCCCCCAAGTAGTTCTAATATGTAGTCAGAGCCGAGTCCCACCCATCTAGTAGGGAAATTAAACATACGCTGAGAGACAGAATGGGACACTTTTATAATAGATGCCCACATAATAATAATAGTTAGGATTTATTGAACCATATTTTTACATTTTTTACTTTATTGATTTTAGAGAGAAGAAGGGTGAGAGAGAGAGAGAGAGAGAGAGAGAGAAGAGAAACATTACTGTTTCTCTTATTTATGTATTCATTGGTTGACTCTTGTATGTGCTCCAACCTGGGATCAAACCCACAACCTTGGCACATTGGAACGATGCTCTAACCAAATGAGCTACCAGCCAGGGCCTACTGAACCACTTTTTGTGCGTGTGATAAGCACTGTGCCAAGTCTGGCATTTGCATATTTAATCTTCCATAAAGCCCAGGAAGGCAGGTCGTACACCACCATTTCATAGAGGGAGGAATAAACGAAACTCAAGAGCTCAAGTCATTTACTAAAGGCAGGGCTTTATCCCGGAAGATGGTCTTTCTTCTGAGTCCGGAAAGAAGACAGAAATTTTCCCTGGAGAAACAGAGAAACGGATGGACGGGGGTGTTCTCCGCCCTGGCTGGCTATTAGACTCCATGATCTGGGAGGCTTTTAAAACGTGGGGTGGGGGCAGGTTAGGGGTGCAGAGACTCTGTTGCCCGGGATGAGTGGGAGCTCAGAACACAGACGCTGGTGGAGACCAAATTATGGGGTGACAACATTTTAGGACAAATGAAAGGTAAAGCCACTTTACCCAGCAGATAGCAAGCAATTATGTGGCCCTTGTCATTATCCCCAGAGTGGCAGGGATGAAAATAGAACATCGGGATAGAATCCGAGAAACCAGACCCAGAAGGAGTTTGCGGGAAGGAAGTTGGGACTAACTTTTAAGAAACAGTGAAATGGCCTGACCTGTGGTGGCGCAGTGGATAAAGCATCGACCTGGAAATGCTGAGGTCGCCGGTTCGAAACCCTGGGCTTGCCTGGTCAAGGCACATATGGGAGTTGATGCTTCCAGCTCCTCCCCCCAGTCTCTCTCTCTCCTCTCTCTCTTCTCTCTAAAAATGAATAAACTAAAACTAAAAAAAAAAAAATTAAAAAAAAAAAAAAAAAGAAACAGTGAAATGGAAATCAGCCACCATGCCCTCTATTCAGAAGCAACAAGGTGTGGAAGGGAGAGCATGGAAGTGGGGGTCAGAGGTCACATTCCAGGCATTCTACTCGCACAGCTGGGCTTGGCCATCTGTAAAATGAGTGCTGAAGAGACAGTGTCTCGGGAGAAGGTTGGTGTGGGCGGGAGAGGAAGCAGGGGCTTCCAGCCCCCCTCCCCCTCCCTCCACGGGCCACCCTGCTTTCCTCTGCTCTACATGTGGGGCGCTGTGGAAAGCTTCATTTGAACAAGAGGTTCCTGCAGCTCAAATCATCTGAAAGTGCAGCTTTGACTTCTATGTCACCTTTCTCTCCTAGGAACCCCCCCAAGAATGGCAGCAAACCCTGGGGGGCTCAGGCACCAGCGTATGAAAGTGAGAAGTCGGCGTGGGGCCTGAAGCTGGGCTTTAGGGGAAGTCTTAACAGAAATCACTGGGAGCGCCAGGCTCCTCACCCTGTCTGTCATCTGTCATCAAACTCCTCCCTGCCATCTTTATTGGGGGAAAATCTCTCTGAATAAGAAAAAAATAGTTTAGCCCTGGCCAGTTGGCTCAGTGGTAGAGCGTCAGCCTGGCATCCAGGAGTCCTGGGTTCAATTCCCAGCCAGGGCACACAGGAGAAGCGCCCATCTGCTTCTCCACCCCTCCCCCTCTCCTTCCTCTCTGTCTCTCTCTTCCCCTCCTGCAGCCAAGGCTCCATTGGAGCAAAGTTGGCCCGGGCGCTGAGGATGGCTCTGTGGCCTCTGCCTCAGGCGCTAGAATGGCTCTGGTTGCAGCAGAGCAATGCCCCAGATGGGCAGAGCATTGCCCCCTGGTGGGCGTGCCGGGTGGATTCTGGTCGGGCGCATGCGGGAGTCTGTCTGACTACCTCCCCATTTCCAACTTCAGAAAAATACAAAAAAAAAAAGTTTAAACGCAATATCATGTCCAACTTACTAGAGCGGGCTCCCCACCCCATTCACCACAGTAAAGTGAACCTTCCCACAAGCTTCACCAGTAGACATGAAACTTCCAATTGGCATTTAAGAAGAGATTCCAACAGGGAAAGCTGATAACTACACTTTGTGTTCCAGCAGTGCTTCCAGGTATTTCCACGTGATGACTTTTCCAACCCTCCCAACAATTCTATAAGGTAGGTTGCTATTTCTGTTCCCAGTGAACAGACGATGGCTCTGAGGAAGAAAAAAGCCAAGCCCAAGTACAGTCATCTAGTTTGTGAGCCATAGAATTGAGCTATCGCCAAGTCCACACTATAGCCTGCTGTGCCCTGTACGATCCCACAAAGAGACCAAGCAGAACAAAGGTAGAGGGACAACCGGGGGGCGGGGGGGAGATCATGTAAAGAATTTTTTAAAACAAACAAAATGCCTTACAAAAAACCTCTAACAAATATTCAAATAGCGATAGAAAATCTACTGCACTCATAAAATAAGAATAGGATGTTATGAAAAAGGAAAAATAGAAGACAAGAAAAATTATAGAATTTTGAAACATGAAATAAAATATACCACACAAGTCCTGGCTAGTTGGATCAGTAGTAGAATATGGACCCAGCATATGGAAGTCCCGGGTTTGATTCTTGGTTGGGGCACACAGGTAAAGGGACCATCTGCTTCTCCTCTCCTTCTTTTCTCTCTCTCTAGCTCTCTCTCTCTTCCCCTCCCACAGCCAGTAGCTTGACTGGTTTGAGCATAACAGCCAGGCACTGAGCATGGCTCCATGAGCCTCTGCCTCAGATGCTAAAAATAGCTCAGTTGTGAGCATCAGCCCCAGATGGTCAGAGCATCAGCCCCAGATGGTCAGAGCATCAGCCCCAGATGGGCAAAGCATTGGCCCCAGATGGGAGTTGCTGAGTGGATCCCGGTCGAGGCGCATGCGGGAGTTTGTCAATCTCCTCTTTTCTCACTTAAAAAAAAAATGCCACACAAGTTGTAAAAAGGTGTCATTGGAATCTTCTAGAAAGTCAATCAATATGGTAAACATAAGGGAAAAGAATATATACCACTTAGAGGGCTGGGGTAGCTTGCAGTGATTGTGCTGATTCTTTAGTCATGTTTCTAATATCCAAATCTTTTGCCATGCGACATTACAGTTCCCCCCACTAAAGAGGCCTCTTGACTTTAAGTTCTGCCATCTGATATTAGTAGGGGCGAAGGGTGTGACCAAAGGCTTAAAAACTCTTATGTCATGAAGCTTTTGCTTCTCAACCATCTTCATGAGACCATTTCTAGCCCACTGGTCCCACAAGGGTGAGAAACATTTGTAGCAGAGTTCAACTTCTCCAGACAATCCCATCCTAGATCAACCACCCCCGAGTCTACTCTGAGACGTATAGGTAAGCCCCATCACCATTAGCCACTCAACCAAATTCAATCTAAATCAGTGACTTTCCGCTGTATTCTCCTGAATAAGTAAGCATGTTGCAAGCCACCATGTTTGGGGTTGGTTCGCAGCATCATTCTAACCATGGCTAATGCAGGTATCAACCCAGGAACTGGTACCCCATTAACAGAGAAAATAGAAAAAAGAGAATTATTAAAGAAATAGTTCAAATAAATTTCCCAGCACTAAAAAAAATATGGACTTCCAGATTAAAGAGCTCACCTAGTGCCCAGAACAATAGATCCATCCTCAAGACATATTATTGTAAAATGTCAAAAGCATTCAAAGAGATGATCCTAAAAGCTTCCAGCAAGGGGGAAGAAAAACCCGACAAAAAACTGGTTTCATACAAAGGAACCTGAATCGGGATGTCTGGGAGACTTCTTAAGAGCAACACTGGATGCCAGACAACAGGGAAGCAGTTTTAAATTCTCAAGGGAAATTGTTTTCAATATAGAATTCTATACCTAGACACACAATTCAGATATACAGTACGTTAAAAGTATAAATATTTTTTAGATGCATAAGGATTCAGGAAATTTACCTTGCACACACCTGTTTCCATAGTAAGTAAGCTACCAGAGGATATGTTCCAGCAAAAGTGGGAACTAAACCAAAAAAAAAAAAATTAAAATTAAATATATAGAATTCAGGAAACCGAAGATTGAGCACAAGAGACTGGCAGAGGAAATTCCCAGGACTGAAAACTTCGCAGCAGGCCAGATTGAAAGCAGAAATTCAAGGCCCTGGGAGGAAAGAGGCCGTAGAAAGAGACGGGATTGATCGATGGGCTGATGTAAAATAACACTTGTGAACAAAATACTGATAATGATGGTGTAGCGGATCTGATGCACCATCTGGAAACATTTAAGAAAATGATGCAATTGAAAATATGAGGTGATTATTACCCTGGGGGATATTTATCCAGATAGTTAATACTGGGTATCACGACAGACAGTGAGAGTTTATTTCTCACTCACACTGCATTCCCCACAGGGCAGGCGGCCCTTCCTTCTGTGTTTGCAGACATTGAACCCGTGGCCTGCGCAGTCTCCTCACTAGGGAACAGAGAGACAGAAGAGACACACAGGCCCGGAGCCCAAAGGAAGCAATCTAGTCACATGACCTTGACCTAACTGGAAGGGACATTGAGAAATGTGTGGGAACAGATGGATAGCTAATCAACACTGTCTTTGCCACACCAGAAAAAGAAAATACACGTGAAAGGAAAAAAAAAATTATGGTCCACTGCTTGATTCTGAAATGAGCCGCATTTCTATCTTCACCATAACGTTGTACAAAATTTGGCAAAAAAGAACAATGTAACTATATAAGGAGGAAGGGGCGGAAGTGGGTAGGTAACAGAGTACAATCTTCTTCCACCAGAATAGGGAGTAAATAGATGATATCTAGAAGGGATAAAGCAACAAAGAGCATCACGAGCGTCTTATTTAGAAATATGAAGGCAAACAGCAAAAGAAGCAGCTGAAAGAGTTTAAAATGCGCTATCCCCAGGAGAGCGAGAGTGGAGGTAGGAAGGTGGGGAGTGTGCTTTCTAGGATAAGCCTGGAGGTATTTTAATTTTTTTCAGGTTGCATATATCTTACTTGGACAGTTTTTAAAGCAACTCAAAAACTAATGCTAAATAAAGCCCCGGCATTTTGCTGATCATTAATGACTGTTCGGTCTGACCTTCTAAGGTTCTTGAATTCTAAGCATCCAGGGGAGAAAGCTTGTGTCACAATTGAGATTTGTCTGCACACAAACTGTCTCAAGCCCCGGGTAGCAGAAATCAAAACAAGGAAAAGTCCCCGTGCTGATCTGAGCAGGAGAGGTCTTTGTGAGATCTTGAGTGATAAAGACCTGATCCTGGCACCCACCAAAGCCTCCGGGGTCTTTGGGGACTCCACCAGACCAGGCACCAGCCTCCCTGCGAGATCTGGGAGGGAACGTGGCCGTTTATGCCCCATGGCCCCGTAGCAGGTACTGCGGACATCAGCTGTAATGAGAAGTGACAGGTACAATTGCTGGGAGAACATCCTGGCTTAGAGCTCAAGCTGCCTGGAGTGGCTGGTGGGCTTTTCAGACTGTCGGGAGGCTCCCCAAACGCTTTGATGCTGCAGCCAATCTGGTCTTCAACATTAGCATCTCATTAGCATGGGCAGAGGCCAGACTGGGGCCTGGTCACTAGCCTAGCTTTGAGTGGGGAGGAAACTGAGAACCCGGAGGACTGCGAGGAGGAGCCCAGCAGTGCCACCCACTCTGCAGTCCCACCCAGGGGTCAGGGGTGACGCAGCAGAACCTTGTGCCCTTGCCTGGGCACAGACGCGGCCTCTAACATCTTCCCCAGGGTGATGCTCTCTCCCTACTGTCGCAGGAAAATTAACCAGAGTCCCTACAGGCAAACGGTCTCGCCCTCAGCGGCCAAGTCACTCCTGACTTCAAATCCTTCTGAGGCTGAAGGTGACCTCAACCACAGCCTTTCAGAGCCTGACACCGATTCCTGCTCCAGCCTCATCGCTCCCTTTCCAATGCCCCAGCATTTGAAGTCCAGAAGAGTCCTATCCCCTGGTCCTAGCCCTGCTGTCCCCGCCAGGTCAGCTGAATCTCAGTCACACCCACTTTTGGACAATGGGATGCCAGTATCATCCACCTGATATGGAGAACACGAAGCCAGCCCACAGAAGGGTTTTGCGTCTGTTCAGGAGGGACTCCCAGCCCTGCCCGCCGATCTCCTTGCTCATCCTCCACTCCTCCCTCACTGCCGGCTGGAGGGGCAGCGGAGCCTGGTCCCCAGGCCTCACAGGAGGAGGAGGGGGCTGAGTGCTCATCCCATGTCTCCATTCAAAACGCTCCTGGGCCACCCCCCACCGCGCTCGTGGGCTCTGTGTTCAGGGGAAGGGGGCACGGAGGATGGACCAGCTAGCTCAGAGGACGGATATAGTGGAAGGCTGAATGATAGAGGAGACCCAGGCTCTAGGGCAGGGGTCCCCAAACTACGGCCCGCGGGCCGCATGCAGCCCCCTGGGGCCATTTATCCGGCCCCCGCTGCACTTCCGGAAGGGGCACCTCTTTCATTGGTGGTCAGTGAGAGGAGCATAGTTCCCATTGAAATACTGGTCAGTTTGTTGATTTAAATTTACTTGTTCTTTATTTTAAATATTGTATTTGTTCCCATTTTGTTTTTTTTACTTTAAAATAAGATATGTGCAGTGTGCATAGGGATTTGTTCATAGTTTTTTTTATAGTACGGCCCTCCAACAGTCTGAGGGACAGTGAACTGGCCCCCTGTGTAAAAAGTTTGGGGACCCCTGCTCTAGGGCATAACCCTAAGCTAGTCCCTCCCAGTGTCTAGCCTCGTTCCCCTATCTGTGGAAGGCAGGGTGGAGCCAGCTGTGACATTTTCTCAGGCTGATGACAGATTAATACCAGAGACACCAAGATGAACGAAGCCCTAAACTCACTGGCTCCATCCTCTGCCCCCAGGCAAAACGGCCCTTGAGAGCTGGCAGAGAGCCATTCAGCCCCCCAGACTACAGCAGCCTCACTGAGGACAGGGGTGGGAGACCTCCCAGGCAGGTGCCTCTCCCGGGCTCCGCTCCCAGGGGGAACTCTCCCAGCAGCACGTTCCGGGTAAACAGCGGAGACACCGGATGGATGAGATAATCATAAATCCACAAACCGCAATGAGATAAAATTATCATTATACGAAGTTAAATTATTAATTAGCACCTCCAAAAAAAGACCAACACCACCTGGTCTTGAATGTTGGAAGCTGTCATACTGAAAAGTCACAGAAACAATCAGAAAGTTTGTCAGTGATCCGCAGTGTGGGCGTGGTGCCCCCCAGTCTGCGGTTGCAGAGCCTGGCGGCCGGCCGGGGCTCCTGCTGGGCGGGTCTAGTGTGGCTGGGACCAGCCAGTATGGATGAGGTTAGCAAGGGAAGGGAAGCAACTGGTGTGACCCATTTTTATGGGCCTCGGATGCTGGCTGAGGGCAGATTGAGGAGTTTGTGCGCTGGGTTGGGCAGTGGGTAAGTCCTGCGTCTGCCCGGTTGCTCCAGGACTAAGGACATTCATTCATTCAGTGAACTTCTGCTAAGTGCCTTCGGTGTGCCAGGCAACAGGAATACAGAGGAGAAGCCATAAGTCCTTGCCCATGACAGGCTGGACCAGTGAATCTGCTGTTCTGTCTTTTCATCCCACCTCAAGTTATAGGACTGACCCCTCCACCACCGCCATCATCAACATCCACTACCACCACTAATTCCTACACCCCCAGGTATTCGCTGGGTCCTAGAACCACAGCTGCTTGATGAAAGGGGAGGAGCTTTAAAGAGCAACTTTCTCACCAGGGCATCCATCCTCTCTCTGTGAATCATGACCCAGCGGAGCTCTCCCCACCATCCGGGACTTTCTTGCTGCCTGGTAAATCAGCCCATGGCATCTCCAGGGAGGAACTTCTCACTCGTTCATTTATAAATTCATTCATTCAACAAGCAGTTACCAAGCATCTACAAGGAGCCATCACAGGACCAGTTCTGGGAGTTGCCAAGCAAAATGCGACGCAGTCCCTTCTTACAAAAAGCTCTCAGGACTATGAGAGAGCCAAACCGCTAACCGAGTAATGGCAATGCTGTGCAGAGTGTAGGTAAGACAGGCGTGACGGGTATGATCTCATTCACTCTGCACAACAATCCTGCCAGGTGGAAACCACTGCTGTCCCCATTTCACAGATGAAAAAACTGAGCACAGGGAGGTTAAAGACCTTGTCCAAGGCTACTCAACTGAAAAGTAGAAGGGTCAGGATTTACGTCTGGGCTGTCTGATTCCTGACGGGCTGTCTTGGCTCCTCTGATAGGATGTGTCACCCCCTTGCTGGCGATGGAAGCCACTGCCCCGAGCACGGATAGTGAGCTGTGTGTCCCTGTGTTTCAAGCTTGGGGAGCTCTCAGCAAGACGCACTCTGCCCCCCAAGCTCATGATTGGCAGACGACTCGATCCGCCAGGACCTGGGTTTCAGCTCAGATGGAAACGGAGATGAAGATGTCTCCATCTCTGCCTCCCACATGCTCCTCCCGTGTGTCCCAAACGGGATAGACGGCATGGCCCAGACTCTCTTCCCGCCCCAGTGTTCACCCCTGGCTCCAGCCAAATGAGGCCTGAATAATTCATGGCCAGTGCACATGGCCCAGTCCTGGAGTGGCTTTCTGGTGGCCAAGTTGGAGAGGGGTGAAGGCCAGGACAGCTGGATCGGGAAGAGGGCTATGGTGGGGTTTTGAGAGTCACTCACGGCCAGGAAGGGAAGAACAAACAAGGTTCGATGAATAATTCATCCAGGCAGCTACTGATGCAGCCTGGGAATGGTGATGGCATGACAGCGTGATAAATCTGACATCACCACTCCCCAGGGAAGCCTGGTGTGCCCACGGTGGCCAGGCTCTGACCAGCGCCCAGACGGCAAAGGGGAACAGGCACAAGGCACAGCACAGCCACCTCCCAGGAGGGGTGGCAGGGCCAGAGAGGGACACCCTGAGTCCTGGTCCTGTGCATGCCCGGGGATGCACAGGGAGGTGGCAGTGTGGACTCTGTCCTGTGCATGCCCGGGGGTGCACAGGGAGGTGGCAGTGTGGGCTCTGTCCTGTGCATGCCCGGGGGTGCACAGGGAGGTGGCAGTGTGGGCTCTGTCCTGTGCATGCCCGGGGGTGCACAGGGAGGTGGCAGTGTGGGCTCTGTCCTGTGCATGCCCGGGGGTGCACAGGGAGGTGGCAGTGTGGGCTCTGTCCTGTGCATGCCCGGGGGTGCACAGGGAGGTGGCAGTGTGGGCTCTGTCCTGTGCATGCCCGGGGGTGCACAGGGAGGTGGCAGTGTGGGCTCTGTCCTGTGCATGCCCGGGGGTGCACAGGGAGGTGGCAGTGTGGGCTCTGTCCTGTGCATGCCCGGGGGTGCACAGGGAGGTGGCAGTGTGGGCTCTGTCCTGTGCATGCCCGGGGGTGCACAGGGAGGTGGCAGTGTGGGCTCTGTCCTGTGCATGCCCGGGGGTGCACAGGGAGGTGGCAGTGTGGGCTCTGTCCTGTGCATGCCCGGGGGTGCACAGGGAGGTGGCAGTGTGGGCTCTGTCCTGTGCATGCCCGGGGGTGCACAGGGAGGTGGCAGTGTGGACTCTGTCCTGTGCATGCCCTGGGTGCACAGGGAGGTGGCAGTGTGGGCTCTGTCCTGTGCATGCCCGGGGGTGCACAGGGAGGTGGCAGTGTGGGCTCTGTCCTGTGCATGCCCGGGGGTGCACAGGGAGGTGGCAGTGTGGGCTCTGTCCTGTGCATGCCCGGGGGTGCACAGGGAGGTGGCAGTGTGGGCTCTGTCCTGTGCATGCCCGGGGGTGCACAGGGAGGTGGCAGTGTGGGCTCTGTCCTGTGCATGCCCGGGGGTGCACAGGGAGGTGGCAGTGTGGGCTCTGTCCTGTGCATGCCCGGGGGTGCACAGGGAGGTGGCAGTGTGGGCTCTGTCCTGTGCATGCCCGGGGGTGCACAGGGAGGTGGCAGTGTGGGCTCTGTCCTGTGCATGCCCGGGGGTGCACAGGGAGGTGGCAGTGTGGACTCTGTCCTGTGCATGCCCGGGGGTGCACAGGGAGGCGGCAGTGTGGACTCTGTCCTGTGCATGCCCGGGGGTGCACAGGGAGGTGGCAGTGTGGGCTCTGGGGGCAGCAGAGCTGGACTCGTCAAGCAGAATGAAGCCGCGCAGCCTTGGGAGAACCGTTTAACCTTGCCAAATCTGTTTTCTCAACTGGAAAATGGAAACCATGAGCATGGATAGGGTAAGAGCCAAATGCTACCAGGTGGCCAGGATAACTGCTTCGCTGTGACCGAATCCCCCACTCCTAGTCCAGCCCGAAGCCCATCCTGGGCACACAGTGTGGCGGGGCCTCTTCCATCCTTCGGGCCAGCAAGACCAGATCTCTGGGCCTTTAGAAGCCTCCTCCATCCCTCCCCACTGCCTTCCCACCTCATTCCACAGGGGCTCCTGGGAGAGGTGACTCTACCTATGACCCCTGCTGCAAGTGTTGGCTCAGGGAGAAGGCAGAGATGTCCGCCCGTCCTCCATTGGCCCAGACCCTACAACCCCACCGCAAGCAGCCCAGAGCAAGAGGCATGGAACTGGCCAGCAGCCATTCTCCTCCATGGATCGCTGTGTGACCTTGGGCCAGTCCCTTTCCCTCTCTGGGCCTCGGTGTCTAAACAAGAAGGCCCCACAGACTCTTTTGGCTCTGACCTCAATGACAATAAGACAGGGTGGGAGAGAGGGGCCAGCTGAATGTCCCCTCCGTCCTCCTGGAGTTGGAGGTAATAGGAGCTGGGCTTTTCTAGAATCCAGAATGGGATTCAGGTCTTTCTCCAGAGATTCTAGTTTCCCTCTTGCCCAGAGAAGACGATAGGGTAGAACAGCCGACGGCTGTCAGGGCTCCTCAGAACCACATCATCATTGCACGGGGCTCACAGCCTCACAGGGCAGGATGGTTCCCTGACTGTGACTCCCGCCAGGAGAACAGGGCAGCAGCAGCTCAGGGAAGCCAGGTGTTTGGCACAAGGACACTCAGCCAGAGAGGAGCAAAGCCCATTCCGAATCCCAGACCAGACCAGCAGTCTCCGTCACCCACGAGTGACGCTGGCTTCTAAAACAGAGTCACCTGGTTACTTGCTGACGTTGCTGGTGCCCGAGTCCTCCTGCCGCACGCCCGTGCAGCTGAGCACAGACTGGGAGGACTCAGCAGGACAGTCCATGAACGTAACTGGGTCCAGTCCTGGCTCTTCCCTGGACTGAGTCTCTGACCCTCCCTGAGAGGGTCCATACCTGAGTTGTTGGGGTAAGACGGATGGCCCCAGCTCCAGATGCCACCATGTGGCTGGGATTGGCCTGCTCTCTGGGTGTGGCCCCCGCATGGCATGGGCAGTTCAGGACGGGACTGGCAGAAGCAGAGGGGAGGCGGCCTGGGTAACGAGAGGGACCTGGTAGATGGGAGGAGGAAGGACCGTGCTCTGGGCAGAAGCCCAGAACAGCTGCCTAAGTGCTCAGTAATAAATAAGTGATATTGGCCACCACCTAATGTTTCCCCAGTGCTGGGCAGCCAGGGCGGGAGGGGAAGTGTATTATAGACCCAGCTGCCTCTTGGTCTCACTCACATATTGAACCTCATGTATCCTTAATGAGCTCAGGGTGAGAGACTGACCCTAAGGGCAGAGGGCCTCCCACTGAGCTGGAAGGTGACAGCATTTAGGACAGCTGTTCCCTTTGGTCCCCAGCAGAGCTGACCCTTGAAGGAGGCTTCTGGGAGGCAAACAGCAAAGGCTGGGTCTGGGTCACCCTGTCCCTTTTATTACGATGAGGACAGAGCGATAAAGGGAAGACTGGGTACCCTTGTCTGGGGGGGCCTGGATGCCTGGGCTCTCACCCACCCTCTTTGCAGTCTCTTTGTTCCCCAGGCCTCAGTTTGCCCATCTGCAAAACAGAGAGAATCCTGGAGCTTAGGAAGCCATGGTCCAAATTTAGGACTGCTGGTGTGTCCACTAGAGGGAGCCGGTGAACACTCCAGAAACAGCTTCCTCGGAAGTGGAGGAGCAAAATACAAGGGCCCAGAGAGACGGTCTGCCCCTTCTCACCCGTATAAGAGGGTAGATTGAGGCTTACAGGGAGACAATGGCTGACATGGAGGCACACAGCTAGGTCTGGGGTCTCCATGTTGTGCCCTTTCCGCAGCATCCAACCTGCTGGGGCTTTGAGACTCCGAGACTTCTGGGACTGAAGCTCAGAAGAGGAAGGGTTTCTGGAGCCCGAGGAGCTGGAACACACTGGAAGCTGCCTACCCGCCTGTCTGGCCAGCTGTGTGACTTCACAAGCCCCTGCCTCTGCGCTCTTGTGTCCCATCTACTGACGGGAGCATCGCCATGCCGCACATGTTCCTGGGTGTCAGCAGAACGCTCTGGGAACCCCAAATGCCAGGTTCTAGTTTTGACTGGAACACTAACTCACACGACAGGCAGAAAGCAGCGTCCTTGTCTGAAGTGCCACTTCCCCGTCCATCGGCAGGAGTGTGAGGTTTCTGAAGCTCCTCCCAGGTCTAAGTCTGTGGCCGGAAATAGTGAGGCAGCGGATCTTTAAAAAATTTTAAAGAGTTATCATATGATCCAGCAATTCCACTTCTGAGTATACACCCGACAGAGTGGCAAGGCAGAAACTCAACAGATGCTTGTACACCCATGTTCATAGCAGCATTATTCACAATAGCCTTGAGGTGGAAGCAACCCAGGTGTCCATGGCTGATGAATGGATTAACAAGATGTGGTATGTTCATAGAATGGAGTAGTATTCAACCTTAAAAGGAAGGAAATTCTGACACATGTGACAACACGAATGAACCTTGAAAACATTGTGCTAAGTGAAACAAGCCAGTCACAGAAAGACAAATACTGCATGATTTCAGTAATGTGAGGTACCTAGAGTAGTCAAAATGCACAAGGACAGGAAAGAGAATGGTGGTTGTCAAGGGCTAGGAGAAGGGAGACATGAGGAGTTATTTTCTTTTAAGTTAGAGGAGGGAAGACAGAGAGATAGACTCTTGCGTAGGCCCCAACCAGGATCCACCCGGCATCCCCCATCTGGGGCTGATGCTCTGCCCATCTGGAATTGATGATGCTCATAACCAAGCTATTTTTAGCACCTGAGGTAGAGGCTCAATAGAGCCACCTGGCAATGCTCTTCTGGGGCCAATGCTAGAATCAACTAAGCTATCCTCAGGGCCTGAGGCTGACACTCAAACCAATCAAGCCACTGGCTGCAAGAGAGAAAGAGAGAGAGAAGAAGAAAAGGAGATGGTCGCTTCTCCTGGGTACCCTGACTGGAGATCAAACGTGGGACTTCTGCATGCTGGGCTGACACTCAATCCACAAGTCAAATGGCCAGGACTTGAGGAATTACTTTTTTTAATGGCTATAAAGTTTTAGGTTTGCAGGATGAAAAAGTTCTGGAGGTTGGTTGCACAATAGCATTTTATAAACTTAAAAATGGCTAAGAGGGTACATTTTATGTTATGTGTATTTACCACAAGTAGAAAATGTTCAGAAGAAATAAAGAAACTATGGCCAGGAGCTCAATGAAGAGGTCTGACACATCTTGCATACGAAGTAAATTTCTTTAAAAACAAAACAAAACAAAAGGCCTGACCTGTGGTGGCGCAGTGGATAAAGCATCAACCTTGGAAACTCTGAGGTCGCCAGATCAAAACCCTGGGCTTGCCTGATCAAGGCACATATGAGAGGTGATGCTTCCTGCTCCTCTCCCCTCCCCTGTCTCCTCTCTAAAAATGAATAAAGGCTTAAAAATTTTTTTATAGAAAAAGAAAACACACCAAGGACATTTGTTATTTAAAGAAAACTGTTGTATAGCTTTTTGTGACATGGAGAATCCTCTCTGAGGATGAGAAAGCCACCCTCCTCCAGCAGCTCTGTGTCAGCTGTGGACTCTCAGGTTTTGCACAACCAGGCACATCGTCTCCTCACGATACAGTGTGCATTGAGCCGGCACTCTGCCCATGGCTGTGAGGCTGCTGAGCCAGGGCCCTGGACCTCCTGCTGGGGGGATGACACCTTGCGTCTCGGTCTGACATCGAAGGCCTTCCGTGCTCTGGCACCAGGAGAACGGCAGGCCACGCCCTCTACACTCCCCATCTGCTTTGGGCATCTCTTGGGCCCATCTAGTGCCTGCAGCTGTCACCCCTTCGAAGTTGCCCTGATCAGCCCTGGTCGGGGGACTCGGTTGATAAAGCACAGTCCCAGCATGTCGAGGTCACGGGTTCCATCTCCGGTCAGGGCATCTAAGAGAGGCCGTCAGTGAGTAGACAACTAATTGGAATGGCAAGTTGATGTCTCTCTCTCTCTCTCTTTCTCTCTCTGTCTCTCTCTCTCTCAAATTAAAAGAAAAGTTAAAAAAGAAAAAAAGGAGTTGCTCTGGTCTCCATCGAGCCACTGGTCCCCATCGAACCACTGGTCCCCATCGAGCCACTGGTCCCCATCGAGCCACTGGTCCCGTCGAGCCACTGGTCCCCGTCGAGCCACTGGTCCCGTCGAGCCACTGGTCCCCGTCGAGCCACTGGTCCCGTCGAGCCACTGGTCCCATTGACCACTGGTCCCCATCGAGCCACTGGTCCCATCGACCACTGGTCCCCATCGAGCCACTGGTCCCCATCGAGCCACTGGTCCCGTCGAGCCACTGGTCCCCATCGAGCCACTGGTCCCGTCAAGCCACTGGTCCCCGTCGAGCCACTGGTCCCGTCGAGCCACTGGTCCCGTCGACCACTGGTCCCCATCGAGCCACTGGTCCCGTCGACCACTGGTCCCGTCGAGCCACTGGTCCCCATCGAGCCACTGGTCCCGTCGAGCCACTGGTCCCCATCGAGCCACTGGTCCCCGTCGAGCCACTGGTCCCCGCTGAGCCACTGGTCCCGTCGAGCCACTGGTCCCCATCGAGCCACGGGTCCCGTCGAGCCACTGGTCCCCATCGAGCCACTGGTCCCGTCGAGCCACTGGTCCCCTTGAGCCACTGGTCCCCATCGAGCCACTGGTCCCCATCGAGCCACTGGTCCCCATCGAGCCACGGGTCCCGTAGAGCCACTGGTCCCATGGAGCCACTGGTCCCGTCGAGCCAGTCTGTCTCTCCTCCCTTCTACACTGCAGCTCCCTTGGCCTCCAGTATTAATCCTCAGAGTTCCATGTCTGCCCACCAGCCAGACTGTGAGCATCTTGAGAGAGGCCCTGTGTCTTGTTCCAGTTGTCTCACCCCAGTTTCAGAACCAGCCCTCAGCCTGGCACACAGTAGGTGTTCGTAAACATTCGTGAAAACAAGGTGAGAATATTCCTGCGGTGTCACTGTTATCTACGCAGATGGGAAAATGAAGTCCCACAGCATCTGAAACGCCCAGGGTGGACCACTTTGGACCAGGGACTCTTGTCTCTAATGTCTCAATCACAATGACATGCAGTACTTGCTATGGCCCACACACTGAGTAGGTGCTTTCCATGTTAATCTCACTAAGTTTTTCCAAGAACCTTGTAAAGTAGGTGCTGTTACTGTGCCCATTTTGCACTAAGAAGGTTGAGGCTCAGAGGGGTTAAGGAACTTGCCCAAGGTCTCCCAGCTGGTGGATGCCAGCCGGGATCTGAACCTGGGCATGCTGTGTGAGCACAGCTGCCTTCTGCGCTGCTCCTTGGGGTGCTCCGTGGGCTTGGACACAGCCGCCACCCGCCAGCAGGAACTGAAGGCTGAGCCGAGGACAGGGCAGTGGCGGCAGCAGCTTCAGTGAGAGGCGTCACCCGCCCCGAGGCTGTGTGGTGACCAGGCGGCCTGCCTCTCCTGGTTAGCGCCCTGATGGCTGACTGATAGGCTGAGCTGAGCACACAGCTGCTGCTGCTGCCGCTGCCGCCTCGGCAATTCTCTGAATCAGCTCTGCGCTCAGCGACCTGTAGGAAAAGTAACTGCAAGCTGCAGAAGGGGGAAAACCCTCTCTCCCATACCTGCCACTCCAGCAAAGCGCCTGCCCCTCTGAGGTGTCCCCCAGGCTGGCGGGGCAGGGCACAGGAGGGCCCTGGGCCCCCCAAAGAGCTGGATTCCTGCAAAGGTAGCGTAGGAGGGGGCTTGGGAGGTGTTTCCTCTTCCTCCCTCC
The DNA here is from genome assembly GCF_036850995.1 of Saccopteryx leptura. Taxonomy (NCBI): domain Eukaryota; kingdom Metazoa; phylum Chordata; class Mammalia; order Chiroptera; family Emballonuridae; genus Saccopteryx; species Saccopteryx leptura. The sequence continues at coordinate 340,562,610 of NC_089504.1, forward strand.
AGGCAGACTGTCCCCGCAGTGCCCCTGGTCAGGATGACACACTGCAGACATTCCCGGACGAGGCCCAGGTCAGGAAGCACTGCGTCTTTCCAGAAAGTACCAACAGGGGGCCCCAAGCAGTAGGCTGAGGCCAGCCAGAAAGTCAGGTGCTTGCTTCAGCTCCCAGTGTGGCTAAAGCTGGGGTTCTCAGAGAAATTGAGGCAGGGCTGCCTGCCTACTGAGTGCAGGGCTTAGGGCAAAGCTTCTGCCGTGACACAGATCATGGGGCTTGATCTCCCCACCTCTTGGAGGGGATGAGGCCAGGCCCACATGGCAGAGGCCCAAGGCAGTAGAGGAACAATGCATTCCTTGTGTTGGTCCAGAGCTTGGAAATTTACAGAGTACTTTCAGTCTCAGTTAATCCCCAGACAATCCCGAGATACTGTCGCAACCAGTACTCTCTGTGCTCTTACTAAGGGCCAGACATTGTTGGAGCTGTTCTACGCAGTATCTCATTTAACCCATACAACAACATTGTGGGTTAAGTATCATTACCAGCGTCACCTTGTCGCGGATAGAGAAACTGAGGCACAGAAAGGTAAAGTGACTTTGCCAAGGTCACATGGATACTGAGGTGGGATCTGAACCCAGGCAGTCTGGGCTCCAGAACCCAGGTGTGCCACCGCCCTGCTCAGCTGTTTCTCATAGGCCTAGGCACATGGCAAGTGTTTCTACTCATAATAACAGAATAGAAACATAGGCTCACTTAAACCACACGAGGCCGTACAGCTAGTCAAAGGTGAAGACAGGATTTGAACCAAGGACTGGCTGACTTCAAAATACACCTCGTGTTTCAGGTGAGGAAACTGAGGCTCCAAGGAACTAGGTGGCCCACTTTTGTTCACACCTTGCAGTTAGTTAGAAGGACTAGGGTTGGAGCCCCAATTCTTCTACTTAATATCTAAGAAAGACACAAGTTCACAGCAAAGAGAGAAATTCCATTCGGTTAACAAATCAGGAAAGGCTTTCTGAAGGGGTCAGCATGAAATACAGACCATAAAGCATGCAGTCATGTGGAGGGGGCATGTGAGCAAAGAGCAAAGGCACAGCTGCTGGGAAAAGGAGCAACCAGCAGTCCAGGCTGGACGAAGGGCGGGATATGTGTGTGACAATGGCCCGAACAGAGGAAGGAACTGGTGGGTGTGAAGCCTTTGCCATTTGACCTGTGCTACTTGACCTTATGCAAGTAATTTCACTTCTCCGTGCCTCTCTGTTTCCTCATAGGTGCTTGGGGAGGATAATACATAAAACATGAAGACAATGCTGAAGCACATACTGTATGTTGGCCCCGGGTTAGAAGCTTAGAGGAATATCATTTAAATCACATGGATTCTGCGAGGCAGGTATTAATAACCACACTTTACAGATGAGGAAACTGAGCGCTAAAAGAATAAGTGTCTTAGCCACATTCTCAGAGCTAAATAGTCAGAGGCGGTTTACGGTCAGGTAAGGCCCCGGGCGCAGAAGAAAGTATTGGGCCCCTTAAAAAAAAGAGAGACAGGGGAAATAACAATACATGTTAACCATATTTTTAAATAAATAAAAAATATTTTGTACTACTAATGTTAACATTGCACCTATGAAACCAAACTTGGTGTCATGAGAAAGAAGTGTTTTGCAGGGCCCTTCAGAAGTTGGGGCCCAGGGCATGTGCCCAGTGCGCCCACCATTAAATTCACCTCTGTCAATAGTGGAGGCAGGATTCGAACTCAGGCCAAAAATCAAGAAGCGGCTCGTCTCACGTATCAGGGAACGAGGGCCTTATTGGGTGGCACGGCTGGGGCGTCCCTGAAGGTTTGGGAGTTGGGTTTGGGGCATAACTGTCAGTGGTGAGGAGCCCCCCCCCCCCGGGCTCAAACAGTGAGACTTTGCACGCACTGCCCCCACCTCTTCACCGGCCACCCCCATTTGTGTGCGGGAGACACTTCTTCCCATCCTGGTGCTAAGTAAACAAAATAAAAAATGCAGCCTCATTGAGACTATGAAAAGCAGGTGCTGTCTCCTGCCCATAGAGAGAGGATGGGAGTAATCAGATCAAAATGGAGGCAGATGTTCAGACCTGGACACAGCTGCTCCCCCAAATCCCAGGCTCCTGGCTGCCGTCCCTCACCTGTCTGCTTACAAGAGGGGGTGACAGCGGGCCAGCAGGGAGGAGGACCCAGCCTGCCGGGAACCCCTCGGCCCTGGCTGCATCCCACCCCTCTTGGTGGCTGGGAGCTCAGGCTCTGGAATCAGACTACCGGGATTTGAATCCTTGTCACTTTCAGCTCCAAGACCTTAGGCAAGTAATTTAACCTTTCCGTGCCTCAGTCTCCTCATCTGGAAAATGAGGATGCTGAGAGTATATATACCCCATAGGGGTTGAGGGAGGATAAAACAGAACAGGAGCTGAATGTTTAGAACAGCCTCTGAAACAGAGAATACCGTGTGTCTTTGCTATTATTGTTAGTATCCTTGTTAATAGACACATGGTTTATAATAAACAGATAAAGTCTAAACTCCTCGCTGACCTGGCCCAGACCCTCCTGTCTGGTTCACTGAGAGCCCAGCCGCCCACACTCCCCCACGCTGCACACAACCTCTAACCCAGGGGTCTCAAACTCGCGGCCCACGGGCTGCATGCGGCCCGCCGAACAATTTTGTGCGGCCCGCAGACTAATCCACGAAGTTCAAGAAAAGTGTTGCGTAACAGTTGCCTTTTGTAGACCTAGTGCACCTGACCTGTGGTGGCGCAGTGGATAAAGCATCGACCTGGAAATGCTGAGGTTGCCGGTTCGAAACCCTGGACTTGCCTGGTCAAGGCACATATGGGAGTTGATGCTTCCAACTCCTCCGTCCTGTCTCTCTCTCCTCTCTGTCACTCTCCCCCCAAAAAATGAATAAAATCAATTGTATGCTGTAGACCTAGTGCAGCCCACCCAACGGCTGTGATCTTGTTCTGCGGCCCACATGCTGAGTTGAGTTTGAGACCCCTGCTCTAACCCAACCACCTACCCCTCCCTCGGTGAGCACGCCTCCCGTCCTCGGCCTCCGTGCCTTGCGCATGCTGGCTCCCTTTCTCTCCCCTTGTTCACGGGGAGTTTTCTTGCTCATCCTTCAAGATCCAGGCCTGCTGCAGCCTTCCCAGTCCTCCCTCAGGACCTCTCCCTCATTTTGTGGCCTCCAAGCTCCAGCATACAGCCCACCTCCCCCACGGGGCTGTGGCGGCAGGTCTGCCTTAGCCAGAACGAGCACCCCTGAGGGGAGAACTCTGCCCCCTGTCCCACCCACAGCCCACGCTCCCGGGGTCTAACACCGTGCCTCCCACAGCGAGCCGCTCGCAGAAGGCGAGGGAATGGGAAGGGAAGGGGTGGGGAGAAAAGAGGACAGGGTGGGAGGGCAAATGGCAATGCTCCTACTCTGCAGAGAAAGCACTCGGGGTCCGGGAGGAGGAAGGGGCTGCGGCAGTGGGGAACCGGTGCGTCCCTGCCGTGGCCGTAGCCGGGGGCCTCTGAAAAGTTTCAGAGACATAGATAAATAGTTAGAACTGGAAGTCCATCGAGAGTCATCGAGCCCTACTCTCCCATTTCATAGATGAGGAAACTGAGACCCAGAGAGGGGCAGTGACTCCTGAATCATCCAGGGAGTGAAGGTGAGAGGTGGACCCAGAGCCCAGGCCTCTGTTGGGAGCTCCTGCCCCTGTGCAGCGCAGCCACTCCTGACCTCCAGGCCCTGTGCCCTGCTGGCTCTGCCCAGACATCTGCAGGCTCCGCCAGGCATACCCGATGAATGTCGGTCAGCATCACACTGAATTACAAGGCCGAGGCCCTTGGAGCTGGCGAGGCCTGGGGTGAAGTTGGAAGAGAGGACACTGAGCATGTCAGGAAACTTCAGTCATCGAGCCAGAGGACCCAAGGAAGTGACCCTTGAAACAGACCTGAGCGGTCGTCTGGTCCTGATCGTCCGTCTCTCAGAGCGGGAAAACAGAGGCCGCTCTCCCGGCCTTCTGGGTCCTGGGCCTTTGAGGTGCAACCCAGCCAGCCAGCCCCTTCCATTCCTCTTCTCCTTCACCATCCTCTGCCCCCGGACCATTGTCTGGGCTGGACGTGGGTGGCATTCTAGCCTCAGCTATACTGGTTTCTCCTTGATCATCCCCCTTCCCCTTCCCAGGAGCTCAGAAACAGACAGCCCTTCTGCCCCTGTCCCGTGAGGTGAGGCTGTCCAAGGTCAAACCAAATGACGGCAGAATCTAAAGTGGCTGAAATATACCGATAGTTGGAAAGAGCATGAGACAGACCAGAACCTGAGAGCTCACTGCTCGTCCAGCAGAACAGAGCAGGGCCTGGGACTCCCTCAGCCTCCGCTAGGCCACTGAGACTGGTGCAGCTGGGGTCCCTGCCACGCTCCCAGGTGAAGACAGTGACAATGGCAAGAAGGAGGGGAAAGAAGAATAAACATCACCTGACCAGGCAGTGGCGCAGTGGATAGAGCATCGGACTGGGATGTGGAAGACCCAGGTTCGAGACCCCGAGGTCGCCAGTTTCAGTGCGGGCTCATCTGGTTTGAGCAGAGCTCACCAGCTTGGACCCAAGGTCGCTGGCTTGAGCAAGGGGTCACTCACTTGGCTGAAGGCCCATGGTCAAGGCACATATGAGAAAGCAATCAATGAACAACTAAGGTGTCGCAATGAAAAAAAAAAGATTAATGCTTCTCATCTCTCTCCGTTCCTGTCTGTCTGTCTCTATCTATTCCTCTCTCTGACTCTCTCTCTCTGTCTCTGAAAAAAAAAAAAGAATAAACATCAGCAGAGACTTCTGAGCACCTGGCCTGCACCCGGCACCAGACTGAGCACTTTCCATGATCACACATATTACCTCATTTAATCCTTACAACAGGCTGCAAGGTGGGAATCACTTTATCAGGTGAGGAAATCAAGGCTCAAAGGGGTCAATAACTTGTCCAATGTCACAGAGGCAGAAATTGGTGAAGCCAGGAGTCACAAATTCCATGTGACTGATGAAGCTTGGTAGTGAGGAGAGGACGAAACCAGCTCAGAAATCCAGGGAGAGACCTGAGGAGGCCCTGAGTCCTTCCCCAGCCCATTCATTACCTGTCAGAACCGGAAACCCAGGTCCAGCTGGGGGCGGGGCTTGCCTCAGAGCACACAACAAGTCAGCAAGATGACGACCAGGGCTGGAGCACAGGTCATGGCCCCAGGGCCTGTGGTGTCCTTACCACACCATGGAGCGCCCAAGGCCCAGGGCTCAGGAACCAGCAGCGGGAATGCACGGGAGGTGTCTGCCTGCTCCTCCCCGCTGTCCGCTCGAAGCCCTCGCTCAGAGCATGGATGCGGCATCATGGGCAACACCGCGGCACAACCACAGAGGTGGAAGATCGGAACGAGGTGAGCTGAAGATGGACAGGGAGAATGCACTCCAAAAGCCCCCTAGGAGGACTGGGGAAATGACACGACGGGCACTTGTGCTTCTGTGCACAGTGGGGCATTTCCTTGGGAGCCGTGTGTGTTGCTTTCCTGCATGAAAGCCTGAATCTCCTGCTTTGCAGAATGCCCAGGCTAGCTGAGATAACAGATGGGGAAATGCCTAGCAGGGTGCCTGATATGATGTACAGGCTCAAAAAGAAGTTCATGTCTCCCTCTTCTGCAAGGGGCATTCCCACGTTAGAATGATAAATCCCCTGGAGGGAGCCTAGTCATTTTTTAACCAAGTATTTATCGAGCACCTACCACTTGCAGGGGGTCACACCTGAAAAGTCCCTTTATGTGGCCACTCTGACCTCACGCCAAACGCCAGGCAGTGCCAAGCAGGCTTTGGGCTCTCTGCAGGACAGCACAGGCTGAGGCCGCCCCGCATGGCTTGTCCTGTTCCTCTCACCTGCTCCAGCTGGCCTTGAACTTCCACTGTCCACCTCCAGAGACCTTCCAGCCTCGTTGCATCTCACCCATTCAATGTGGAGCTCATCACTGCATCTTCCCAGACTTGAATTTCCTGAACACAACACATCTGGTCAACCCATCCAAAGTTTGGGTACAGATACACAATTTGTATAGTATGACCATAAGGAAAAGACAAAAGTGACTTTAAAGATAGCTCAAAAGGTATGATTCATACTCCTGGGTTCATGGATATGACTTACACGCCCCCTCAGCCAGGAGTCCAATCAGGCTCAGTAGTCACAAGCTGTCTCCGGAAAACCCCTCCCACTGGAATAAGGACCCCCTAGGTGGGCAGTCCTCCTATTTGTTTTCCCCCGGCAGAACCTGGTTACGAGGTACTGTGCTATTGAAGTCACAGCATGTCTGTACCCTCTCAGAACGCTCCTGCTGCACCAGGAAAAAAGTTTGGGATCAGGCAGTCCTGTTTTAGATCCCAGCTCTGCCATTTTCTAGCTGTGTGACTCTGAGCAAGTCACTGAACCTCTCTGAGCCTCAGTCCACCACAAAGGAAGTTGACAGCTATCTGCACCTACTTTCCAGGGTTGGTGAGAGAATTAAAAGAGGTAATTCAACTAGAATCTTTTGCATTTTGCTTGACTCACAGGAGGTGCTCAATAAATGGAAGCTGTGATTATTATGCTCAAATCTCCACAGTCCGAATCAATTACTCTGTTTCTCGGTGCTCCCTGCATGATGTCAGTTCGATACCTTGTGGGAAATAGAACTGAGTAAACTCCTTTCCCCTGGCTGATCTCCACCCCCAGTCTCAGAGGGTCAGGGCAGCCGCACATGGCTGGGGACAGCTGCAGGTTCCATTAGAAGCCAGAGAAAGGAGCAGAGACATGCATTCCCCTAAGAGCCAGGTTATTTTCCACTCCACACGCTGATAATGGAAGCAGAGTGAACACAGGGCAGAAAGTGAGGAAGTCTAAGAAGAGACAATGCACGTAGAACCAGGAGTGCCTCTTAGCCCCTAGCCATGGCCCCAAACAAGTAGCTCAGAGACTCCAGGGCAACTCCCGACCCTGGGACACTCTGCCAGTTCTCCCTCCCACTGCCAGGGAGAGATCAAGCTATCGGCCAGTATCTGACCACTCACCAGGGTGACCACGGACATGGTCTCGTCTCACAGGACAGGAAAGTATTTCTTGAGCTCCTGAGCATCAGTCCACGGCTTCCCGCCTGTTCACCCTGGGACTTAGAATTACAGATGTGCACGAAGATTCCCGGGGATTTGGTTTTGACTCACTGGCTCGGGGTCAGAGACTTGCAGGCCGGACCATGGATGGCTGCAATCAGAGAGCAAGCACTATCAAATCCTTGATGGGAGGAGGTCCAGGCCAGCCAGCCAGAGCAGGAGCAGGCAAGGAAGGGCTTCTGCGTGAGTGAAGGTTGGGCAATATGGAGACAGCTGTGGGAACAGGGCTCCCTTCCTAGAAGACCCTTATTCCAGAAGAGGCTTCCCGAACAGAGAAAAGAGGCAGGCCCCTTATCACAGAGTTGGCAAGGGCCAGGGTCAAAGGTCAGAACCTAACCAGGAGCTCAGCTGAGTTCCCCCTCATTATCCCTTCCCTGCAGAGAGAATTTATCATGCTGTGGACATGGCTGAGGTCACAGAAAATATATGGGGTTAAGATGATCCAGAGACAAGCAGACAACCAAGCCAGGGGCATAGCCTGGCGTCATTGGATGTGGGGAGGGGGCGTGCAGGGAAGGGGTTCACTGCATGTGTAGCTGGGGTACCTGCCACATTGGGTGAAGGGCCTGGGCCCCACCTGGGAAGTAGGGACAGTCCACATAGGAAGTAGCGCCTGTTGGGGCTCCGGAGGGGACCTCCCAGTTGCAAAGAGAGGCAGCAGCATTATCCAAAGGGCTGACAGGATCCTTAGAGAGCAAGAGGAAAGCTAAGTGTCCTCTCAACAGGAGGAGGCTGCTCACACCAGCCATGCCGTGCTTCGCTGGGCAGATGGGCTCAGTGGCAAAGACGACAGCTTCCCAACAAGTATTAGGAGGTAAGCTATTCGAGGCATCCCATCAGGCTCTCTCTCACTGGGCATTGCTGCGGTGCCGGCCAGCCACCGGCGTCCCTGCTGGTCCAGCTAGCATGCTCATACCTTCTGTTCCTTCCGGCTGAATTGGCTTGATGGAGGGCGGCCCTGGGGTCAGGGTCAGACGGTTATGTGGGAGCCCAATGACGACAGAGCAGGGGACAGCAAACACACCCTGCCAGAGGGAAGCAAGGGTGGGGGGAAAGAGGTCTCTCTCCCTCCTCCAAGGAAACACTTGCTCCCAATGCAAATCCTCTTTCAGAATAGCAGGATGAAGAGATGGGACAGGACGGGGAGAGAGGCGTGAGGCCTGGCTTCTGCTTTGAGATAAAATCATCCTCCCTCTCATCTCCAGACTCCGTTAAGCATTCTAGAAGAGATGGGAAGTGATTATGGGAAGAAAGAGAGACAGAGAGAGAGAGAGAGAGAGAGAGAGAGAGAAGGGGGAGGAGAGCCCAGTGGGCCCAGGCATGCGCGCATGCACACACACCCACACACAAAAACACATACACAGATCCCCTTATCTGATGAAGGATCCAAAGGAAGTCAAAAGCTTCTGGAAAATTAAAATGACCCACTGGGTTAACCAGGCAAGATCTACAGGCAGATTATGAAAACCAAGTCGAGTAGGGATTTCCTTTGCTTCGGGCGAGTTCCCCAGTCTTTGTCCCTCAGGCAGAAGGACAGCCAGTCAGCAGGAGAAGGGGAGCTGGGGGCAGTATCTGCCCCCCCCCCAGCTGCAGTTCTCACCAGCAGGCCCTGTGCCCAGTGGTGGGGAGCCTGCAACCAGGAGACTGGGGACAAGGACCAGGCCTTTTATTTTGCCCACAAACCTGGGAGATAGATGCTATTTTCTCTTTGTTCCTGGATTTCTGATTCTGGCTTCTGCCAAAAAATGTTAAGCGTTCTGGGGACGGATGCAGCCTCTTCCCTGAACTCTGACGACCGAGCTGAATGTCCAGGACTGCTGTGGGTGGCCTGGGTCTACTGTCACCCAGCACCAGTGACTTTAAGCTAGTGCCTTTCCAGTCTGGGCCTCAATTTTTTCTGCTGTAAAAAGGCCTCCTTATAGCTACCTGGATTTTAGGACAGCCTGAGGGTGGCGCTGTGCCCTCCATGGGGAGCTGGTGGGTCCGGTGACTTTCCGTCCCACAGATACAGAAAGGAGGACTGTGAGATGAGTTGTTCTAGGAGCCACCAACCCGGGTCTGGGTTCACAGGGTCAGGACAGCGTTTATAAGCCACAGGTAACATCAGCTCAAAATGGGAGCCACCTCTTCAGCACGCCCGCGTCCACGGAGCTGTTTGCTGAGCTCTGTGTAACATGTTTGCAGACATCCCCCTGAATACTTATATTAGAAAGCTAACAAGTTTCCTGGCATTGAAAATATATTATACACAGTGTCAGATATACTTAACACGCATCCACAGTGATCCTATACCTCACTCCCCTACACACACACACACTACTTGTAGCACCCTATTTTGCTTGCTTTTCTGAAGAGTCCATTTTCTGTGATGTTCCAAGAAGCCCGTGGTATTATACACAACATGCGTACCATCGGCACTCAGTGGATGTTTGTGGAGGCAAATTGCAGTCTGTGGCTGGGCTGACCTTGGGCTCTCTGGTCACCTGGAGCCAATGAGGACTGCAGCTGTGTTCCTAATTTCTCTCCCTCGGAGAATGCGGTAAGAACCTTGGCTTTATTCGCTCTGGAAACATTACTTCATCCACTCTGAGAACTTGTGTCTTGGCACTTCGCTCCTGAAACCGTCCTAGCCCAACGCTGCAGCCTTAAGTGCTGGCTCTCTCAGATCCAGAGATAGGAAAGCTGCAGCTCTGGCTTCCCCCTTACTCGCTGCAGGACCTTTTTTCATGCTTCTAAAGCCTCACATTTCTGGGCTGTGCAAGGAAAACGTGAATAGCTGTTGTTCGGGCTGCTGCAGATTCCACGAGATTGCGCAGGAAAAGGTGTTTGTACTCCTTTGTTTATCTGCACACACATTTCCTTAACAGACACTCGGTGGATTTTTGCTACATGCCAAGCTCCGCACTAGACGGGGGGGATAGAGAAAAGAAAGAAACGAAAGGAATGGCCGTGCCCTTGAGGAATACAGTGGGGGGAAGAAGCACATGGATGAAGGAACATGGTGCATCATCAGGAGAAAGGCTTCCTGGCACAGAGACCCTGGATCTTGAATACCTGGCTTCCCACTGGGTGCTCTCAGATCTTGGGCAATCTACTCACCTTCTCTCAGCCTCCGCTGTCTCACCTACAACGGGGAGAGGGTTAGCTATCCCTAGAGTAGTTTTGAGGGCTGAATTTAAAAACAGATCACAGCATGATGCCTAGCACAAATTGAGGTTCAAGTAGTGAATAACGATAGAAACAGAGGGTCCAAGAATTGTGGATGAGGGAGGTAATAATTCTACCTGGGGGTCTGAGGGAGGCATGTTCAAGGGGGTCTTTGTGTGCAGTCTTATAGGAAAAGATGACGTTTATCAGGCAGGGACAGGGGAGTGGCCTCAGGGCGAAGAAGACACCTAACCGAGGTCCTGGAAACACTGAGGGACCTGGGAGACAGTGAGAAGTTTGAAACTGCTGGATGTCACCGTGTTTGGAAGAAGACCCGGGGGCCGAAACCAGATACACGGGTCGGTGTCTGGGAAGCAGCTGGAAGTTGTTGGAGCACTTTGACAGGAAACTCTCCTAACCAGATGTGAATCCCAGATCAAGCATCTAGAAGCTGGGTGGAGCAAAGATGAGGGTAGATGGCAAGAAAGGAAGTGGCCATGGTGACCCACTGAGTGATAAAATGAGGTAGTGGCGGTAGAGGTGGAAAGGGAGGAATTGGCTGGGGGATGTTGAATCTCGGGAAGAGGGGAAGAAGGCGGATATACGAGATGAAGACCAGGGGTCCAGCAGGCATGCCGGGGAACATCAATGAGCCACATAGAGCCTGGAAATATAGGAAAAGGAGCAGAATCGGAAGTGGATGTGAAAGAATATTCAGTTATGGCCATATTATGGTCAAGGGTGCTTGAGGTTGGGCACCCATGTGGAGGAGTCTAGAAGGCAGCTGGATAAACACATCTGGAGCACAGAAGCTAGTAATAGGATTCAAGAGTCATGTGGTTCAGGCTCTTGAGGCCAGGGAGTATATGAGTTCTCTTTGGAGTGATTGAGGAATCTCAGGATCAAGTACAGAGCTGAGGGTGCTGACTGGCTTCCACAGGTGAGAAAGGGAGGGACAGCCCCCACCTAAGATCAAGAAAAATTGGTTAGAGGCCCTGGCCCAGGAGCTCAGTTGGTTAGGGCATCATCCTGATATGCCAAGGTTATGGGATCAATCCCTGGTCAGGTCACATATGAGAATCAAGCAATGAATGCATAAATAAAAGGGACAATTAATCAATGTTTGTCTCTCTCCCTTCCTCTCTCTCAAATCAATTTAAGAAAGAAAGAAAGAAAGAAAGAAAGAAAGAAAGAAAGAAAGAAAGAAAGAAAGAAAGAAGAAAAAAAAAGAAGGGAGGAAAGAAGGAAAGAAAGAAGGAATAATTGGTCAGGGAGACACACAATCTGTAGAGAGAGACAGAGCTGCAAGAAAGAGGAAGTGTTCCCAAATAGCAAATGCTGCAGAGAAGACTTGGTCATCTGTCTTCCACCTGCGCCCCCTTCCATCTATTCTTTGCACAGCAAACAGATACTAGCATGCTTTTAAACGTGCCGAACCACTCATTTCTCTGATCTAACCTTTCAATTCCTTCCCTTCTCACTCAGAGTAACCACCAAAATTCTTACCCAGCCTGCAAGACTCTATCTGACCAGGCCCCTGTTAACTCTATCCCCATCCCCCACGACTGTTCCCTGACTCTCCTCCCTCCAGGAGCACTCGCCCTGCTGCTCCTGGAACTCATCAGGCATGCTCCCACCAGAGGCCTTTGCACATGCTGTTCCCTCTGCCTGGAACCCTCTCGCCCAGTATCCACATATCTCCCTCCCTTCCCACTCTGCTTCACTCCTCAACCCAAATCTCCCCTTTTTGAAGTTCTTCCATGACCACCTAAACAGCAGACCTTCTCCCACCACTCTCTGTCTCCTCATCCTGCTCTGTCTTTTCTCCATAGCATTGACCGCCCCGGATACATGATTTATGTACCTGTTTATTGTCTGTCACTCCCCCCCCCAACACCCCTAGAATGTAAGCTCCAGGATGTCAGGGTTTCGTGGGGTTTTTATTTCTTCTGTTTTCAATATTGCTTTACCTAGAATCATGCTTGACACTCAGTAAGGACTCAACAGTATGTGTTGAATGAATGAATGAATGAATGAAACTGCAGAAGGTAAAACAAGATAGTTCCTCTTAAAATTGGCAACCAGGAGGTGACCGGGTGGCCTTGGCTGGCCAGGGCTTGATGGAGACAGCAGCCTGGCTGTCGGTGAGGAAGTGGAGGAGGGCAGGTGACAGCGGGGCTGGGAGAGGCAGCAGGGCCGAGCAGGCGCGCGTTTCCAGAACACAGGACAAGGAAACCTAGTCTTAGGTCGAGGGGAAGAAGCCGAGGAAGAGAGCGAGGTTGAAGATGCAGGAGAGAGGGGAAGGATAATTGATGGGCCAAAGTCCCAAAGATGCAGAAAGAAGTACAAATTGCTGAGCAAATAAAATAGGTTATTTCCCTCTGTTTGTCCTTGTATTGTAGGAAAAGCACAGGCCACGCAGGCAGACAGACGGGGGGCTTGCGTTGCCCCCCACTGTATGGACGTCATGTGGGCTAACGGTTCCGTGTCTCCATTTCCTCACCTGAAAGATGGCGATGGGAATCCCTGCCCCCTCTATCGCCCGGAGATGAGATGAGAGGATTCATCTGTAAAATGCCTGGCACATGGAAGTCTCTCAGCAAATAGCAGCTCCCCTTCTCTTTACTGTGTACACAGTCAAGAAAAGAAATCTGACAATACTTCCTTGACCTCATCAGCCAACAGCACGGCATCGCTTCCTCAAACGCTGCTGTTGAGCGGAACTGACAGCTCGGCCTCTCCAACAGCAGCAGGAGGAGGAACGCTAACTGCCTCCCCTTCGCGGGACCTCACGCCACCACCTGAGTGACGAACAGGAGGGCTCCATGCCAGCCTGGCCAGGAGGGCTCTGTGAGGCTGGAGAGGGGCACAGGGTCCCCAAACGTGAGTTGTCATTGCCACTGACCCCAGAACAGCCAGGGCCTCCACTCTAGGCTCCCAGATTCTAGGATATAGTGAGGAGGCTGGGCTTGGGTCTAGATATCTCTGCTTTCACCTCCCAGCAGCTCAGCCTCTTAGCCTGCTGTGCAACCTCGGGCAAAAGCACAAGCCCCTCTCCCTCCCCAGGCCTCATGACAATCCCCGCAAAGCAGGTGTTATACTTCCGTTTTACCCAAGAAGAACTGAGACTCAAAGAGGTGATAACTGAACTTACTCAAGGTCATACGGTATATGGGGCCTGGGTCCCAGCAGGAAGCCGATAGCTGACTGGAATAACCCGAGGGAAGTTAATAAAAGGGTTCTATGGAAAGGCATGGGCAAGACATAGGAAAACCACAAGGCATCTGGAAATACCTTAGGATAGGTAACTACAGATGCCTTTACCTGAAGAGGAGATTTCCAGAACCCAAGGAAGTAAAGGACTGTGTGCAGAAAAGGCCACCTATCAGGATCTGTAATCTTTAGTTGAGGGAACCCATAGGGAGGAAAATGGAAAACTAAATTAAATACCCCAACCTTGCTCTCCTCCCTCCCTCTCCCTCCTATGGGTGCTCTCCATGGGATGAACCCACACGGAGGCCAGGGGGCTGGGGCCATTGGTGCAAGTCCAGGCGGGTCAGCATCCCCAGGCACAGGCAGGGGAGAGTGATTTGGAGGGCAGAGGAAAGACATCCAGCGCAGACAGCTACACCTGAAATAGCAGAGCAAGAATTTGAATCAGAGCTATCAGACCCTTTCTATTACTAAGTCACTTCCTGCGGATCCTCAGTAATTGCTCTATGGAATAGTTGTAAAAGGGTGAGTGGGTGGGCGGATGGATGGATGAATGGGTGGGTGGGTGGACGGATGGGTAGGTTGGTGGATGGATAGATAACTCCTGCAGTCTTTATTCATGGGGCTTTAACTAATCTTGTCACGTGACTAGAAATATAAGGCTTGCTAGAAGGTTTTATTTCTAAAAGCCGTAAGTGGGTTCTAAGAATAAAAGCCGTCCTCCTAGTTTCTACGTCCCTGTAGGAGTTGCCTGTCTCTCTCTGGCCTCTGGCTCGTTTTTCCCGCTGCTGCCTGAGCTGCTCCTCTCTTCCAGGTTTGAGCCTTGAGTCGGGCCGTGCTGCCGACAGACAAAGCCCGAGAAGGCAGAGGTCAGAGAGGGCTGCTGCCCTTGCCGTCCCCGGGGCTGGAGCGCAAGGCTGACTAGCCGGCCTCTCTCTCTCTGTCCGAGGGAGCTGTGGGAGTGGAAGGAGGAGGGAAGTGGGAAGGCAGGATGTTCGCTATAATTATTTTCATTGATTTGTCTACTCAGATCCCCAAGTGCTGCGAAGCCGTTGTGACATTTAATAAAAATAATTCAAGGTAAAAATACCTCCTTCCTCCCTGCTCCCTCCTCCTCCTTCATCAACACCACCTCAGCTTTTTATCTCCCCTTTCAGACTCAGGCCAGTTATAAAGAAGAGGCAGGGAAAGCAGGAACCTGGTCCTGGGGAAAAGGCTGGGGACCTGGAACCTACAGCCTGTATTTGAGACCGCATGGTTACCGGCTGGCTGGTGGCCTCGGGCAAGTCGCCACCTCTCTCTCTGAGTTTTGGGTGCCCCACCTGTAAAACTGGGAGGTACGGTAAACGTGTCCTATGTCCTAATTTTGAGCCGACAGTCTAGGACTGGGCCTTTCTGAGGCCATGAGACCTGCTTTTCACATTTTCTGTAGATCTTGCTCCTACCTGCTGAGTTCATGTCTGATCCCCAGCATGTGGCCAAGGAAGGACACCCCCTCCGCCTTCTGCCCAATACCACCGTTACCTCTTCTTTCCTGATAGGTCATCTTCCTCCGTGAAACAAACAATATTCGGTACACTACGCAGAGAGGATAAACTGAGGTGCTGAACAGCAATTCTTCCCTAGGGATTCTTGAAGAAACTGATGGCCGCTGCCTAGAAACACACAACTAGAAATTGGCCAAGCTGGACCCTGACTTGGGTCACCGTGACCCGGGAGCCCGCAGCTCTCGCCCCTGGCTGTTGCTGCCCCTCCACAATGTGCCAAGGCTGGGTCTAAACCCAGGCCTCCCGCCGTCCAGGTGGAAAAGTTCTGAGACCCACCCTGACTCAGCAGAGGGAACTGAACTTGGAAAACCTCATACAGGAAGTCTTCTGGGGGCTACGGAGCCATCCCAGCCTGGCGGGGGGAGATGTAATCAGGGTGACCTCATGTGCTTCATGGATTCATTAAAGCCCGTGTTCTGGGGTAAATGATTGCTTTCCCCCAGTTCTGCTGAAAAGAAAATCGATGGCCTCCTTGGAGATTTAGAACGGGACAGCAGCAATTAGAAAACACGTCCACAGGCGGGCGCTGGAGAAAGGGGTCTCACTCCCCTTCCCACTCATTCTGTCAGTGAACCCCGGCTGTGCCTCCTGGCTCACTCATCGCAGAAGTCCTAGCTGGGCCAGGGACGTGGCTGAGGCCTCGCTTGGGTCCCCCGGGGGCTCCCGGTCCCATCTCTGTGGCTGAGGCATCATTGGGACCTTCGCGCTCTCTCCCCAGGCCCCCAGCCCCCAGCCCTGCCTCTGTCAGCTAATGGATTTCTCTCTGTACAGAAAGATTTACTAAACAACTGAACTAGGACGCATTAAGTCTGCGGGCTTGGAGGTTTGTTTTAGAGCAATTCTCGCCCGGAGAGCCGGCCGCTGAAATTAAGATGCATTCTTCTCAGCAAATATTGATTTCAACTAGAAGCAAATCCGAGAAGCTCACTGCTCGTTGGATTTAAGTGCCAGCAGCTGCAGTTCAGACTCCGGGAGGGGTCACCGAGGTGCTCCCCACGTGAGGCCCAGATGAGGCGATGAAGATTCAGGGGTAAGGAAAAGCTGAAAACTCACCACAGAAAAAAATATACCAAACAAAAACCCACATTGAGCCTGCACGTTGCTGGTGCATGTTACCAGATGAAGAAAATGGCCATGTCCCGTAGACGGTGAGCCCACCCAGTGTCCACATCCCATAGGGGAGGGAACTCACACACGTGGCCACAGTGACACGGACATCACGCTGCCTTTCCAAGCTGGAGCCCGGCGTGCGTCCCCTTCCTCCAGAAAGCTTTGCTGAGTGAACTCCACCTCCCCTCTCCGTTCCCTCCAGGATTTTCGGCCCACATCCAGGTGTGTCTTCCCGTCCCTACCATTGGCCCCCACGGCTCCGTTTCTCCCCAGAACTTTCTGGGGTTGGGACGCCATAGGCATCTTCGGAATCTCACTCTGCACCTCAGGTCTGTCTGCAGTGGAGAGAGCTTGGAACTTGCAGAAAGGAAATTAGTCCGTCTAAGCTCTTGATCCAAAGTCAGGAATCGTCTAGTTGTGGGATCTGGGTAAAACTTCTCTCTAGGCCTCAGTTTTCTGATTTCTAAAGAGCAGAGAAACAGGATTGGACCAGATAGCCTGGAAGAATTTCCTCAGCTACTAGAAATAGAACAGAGATGGTGTGGCTCTTTGTTCCAGATAACATCCAACCTTCTCACACACCTACCTTCTCAATGTTTGGAAACTGTACTTGAAAGGCGCTACCTTAAAAACGATGCCCTCCCCCAGCCCCCCAGACAAGGGGATGAAGTCTTTAGGATACATGGCAATTTAACACAAATGAAAGAGGCTACGAATCTGACATACGGGCATTATGGACACCTTAAAAAAGAAGATATAGGGACAGCTGATAAGCACATAAAAAGATGTTCTGCATCGTTAGTCATATGCCACAATACACCTGCTGGCATGGCTAAAAATATTTTTTAAACTAATCGTGTGAAAGTTCTGGTGAGAACTGAAACTCGCATACACTGCAGGTAGGAAAGCAGAATGTATATACGGCCACTCTGGGAAATAATGTGGCAGGTTCTTATAAATTTAAACATACACCTATCACGTGACCCAGCAATCTCACTCTTAGGTATTCACCCAAGAAAATGACAACTTATGCTCACACAAAAACCCGCATATGGCCCTGACCAGGTAGCCCAGTTTGTTAGAACATCGTCCCAATATGCCAAGGTTGTGGGTTTGATATAAGAAGCAACCAGTGAATGCATAAATGAGTGGACTAACAAATCAATGTTTCTCTCTCTCTCTCTAAAGTCAATCAATCGCGTCGACCTGGAAACGCTGAGGTTGCCGGTTCGAAACCCTGGGCTTGCCTGGTCAAGGCACATATGGGAGTTGATGCTTCCAGCTCCTCCCCCCTTCTCTCTCTCTGTCTCTTCTCTCTGTCTCTCCCTCTCGTCTCTAAAATGAATAAATAAAAAATTTAAAAAAAAAGAATGTCTTTAAAAAAATAAATAAAAAAAATAAAGTCAATCAATCAATAAAAATAATAATTTTTAAAATCGCTGCACATGAATGTGTAGAGCAGCTTTACTGGTAAGTGCCAGAAGCTGAGAATAACAGGGACGTCCTCCGGTGGCTGATGGCAGAAACAGTGTGGCGTATCCGCACAACGGAATATACTCGGCAACAGAAAGGAGCGAGCTTGCTACATGCAACACCATCATGGAAAAATCGCAAATGCCTTTTTTTTGAAGTAAAAGTAGCCTGACTCAAAATGCTCTCCACTGTATGCTTCCATTCCTACGACTTTCTAGGAAAGGGGTAGATAATGCCTCCGTGATTGCCAAGGGGAGCCTCGGGGGAGAGGCTGACTGCAGTAAGGGCAACGTGAGGAGACGTGGGGGGTGACAGAACTGCTCTGTGTCAGGACCGTGCCGGCGGAATCATGACACCGCGCCTCAGCTGAAACCCATCAGACGGCCCACGCCGGAGAGCAGGCTTTTCGATGTGTCGATTTTAAAATAAAAATTTTTTATTTAGAAAATTAAATGTAACGGGGCAACATTAAGCAAGAAGACGATATAGGTGGTACATTCATCCCGTGGAAGACTACTACTCGGTCATAAGAAGTGATGGCATAGTGCCATTTATGACAACATGGATGGACCTTGCGACCGTTAGACTGAGTGAAAGAAGTAAATCAGAAAAAGCTTAGAACTGTATGATCTCACACAGAGGTGGGATATAAAACTGAGACTCGCGGACATAGATAGAGGTGAAGTGGTTACCAGGGGAAGGAGGACAGGGTGGGGGAGGGGAGTAAGAAAGGGACAAATATACAGTGACAAAGAATAAATTTTAAAAAACAAAAAGCCACAAAGAAGTTGTTAACATGGCCATTTGGACATCACTCTGCTAAAATAATGACATCAGGTTGGCCCTGCCAAACACCATCCTGCTTCAGATGGCCTCTTCCCTCCAGCTGGAACGTCTCGGGTCTCTGGGATGGAGACGGAAAAGTTTTCACGAGGAGCAAAGAAATGATCCTGGCTGCCTCCTCCACCCCTTCAATTTATTTTATCTCCCCTTTATGCAGCCTCTGGCCATGAGGCTGAGGCAGGTGAGTCTCCGGGGGCTGGAGAATCCTTCTGCAGGGCCAGCCTGAGCAGGCTCAGGGCAGCCAGGGAGGCAGCACCGAGCAGTCCCTCCTTATCCCTGGGGGGTACTTTCCTAGACCCCCGGTGCATGCCTGAAACTGCGGATAGTACAGAGCCCTTCACACTATGTTATGTTTTTTTTCCTAGGCACGCATACCTATGATAAAGTTTAATTTATAAATTAGGCACCGTAAGAGATTAGCAACAATAACTATTAATAAAATAGAATAATTAGAGCAATAAAATAAGGGTTGCGTGCACAAGCACTGCAAGACTACAAGAGTCGACCCGATCATCCAGACAGCTCCTAAGTGACTGATAGGCAGATACCGTATGGAGCGTGGAGACGCTGGACACAGGGCTGATTCACGTCCCGGGCAGGAAGGAGCAGGACGGGACGACATTTCATCACGCTGCTCGGAACAGTGTGCAGCTTACAGCTTATGAGCTGCTTACCTCTGGAATTTCCTGCTTAATATTTCCAGACCACGATTAACCCCAAGCAGCTGAAACCATGGAAAATAAACCCACCGAGAAGGAGAGACGCCGGTACGTGGAGCTGGCGGCTCCGGCACGAAGGACAAGGGGACCTCCAATGTCCTTCTCCTTGGGAGTCCAGGGCAGAGGGACAGACAGGGCCCTGACTGGGGCAGAAGCCCAGGTGGGCGTAGAGGGACCCCCATAAACTCCCTTGGCAGAGGAGGAGGAAAGGAAGGAGGTGAGGGAGATCCTCAGCCTCCGTGCCCACGTGCCAGCCTGATCGGCTGGTTCCATTTTTCCACGTACTTATGTGTGTGGAGCAAATTTCTGGTTGCTGGTGAAGGTGGATTATGGCTCTGCCTTGGCTTCCTCATCTGTAACATCGAAAAATAACTGCTCCTACCTCAGAAGGTGATTGAGATTACTAAATGAGTTAATATTCATTCAGTTTCTCAACAAATATTCATTGCTCATCTATTACGTACCTATCACTGTCTTACGATAACGATAAAACTTCCTGTTTTCACGGGGTTTGCCTTGTAGGGAGCAGAACAGATAGGAACAAAGAGTAAATGGATGATGCGGTCGGTAGATGGTGGAAATGCTGTGAAGAGAACGGGCTAGAAATTGACAGCGTGAGGGGACCGTTTTATACAGAATGATTAGGGAAGGGAAGAATGGTCCAGGAGGTGGTATTTGAGCAGAGACCTGGAGGAAGTGAGAGAGCAGAGACCTCTGTGTGGGGCAGAGGGGAGCCTTCCACGCAGAGGGGACAGCATGGGTGAAGACTGTGAGGCTGCCGTGTGCTGGCCAAGGGGCCAGTGTGGCTACTGTGGAGGGGAAGGAATAAAAATGAGACCAGAGAACCGTAAGAGACCAGATATTAAGGGGCTGGTAGACCATTGTATGTGCTCTATCTTTTCATTCAGAGTAAGATAAGAAGACATTAAAAGCTTTTGAGGAGTGACATGAACTGACTCCTATTTTAAAAGGATCTCTCTGGACAGTTTGCAAAGAATAGGCAGCAGCACAGCAATGGGGAGAGGCAGGGAGCCCAGCTGGGAGGTTATTGCTTAACCTAGAGGAGAGCTAACGGCTTGAACAAACAGAAACAACAGGGCGCGGCACATGGAGAGCGCTCAGTCAATGTCATCTATAACTGTTATTGCTAGCATCATCGAGTTCATCATCATTATCAAGAGTAGGAGGTCAGCCCACGTCCCCGGAAGGAGCAAACGCCGGACCCCACTAGACTGACTCCACATGGAGTTCTCTGAACTTGCTGGACTCACTGTGGGAACCCAGAGGCTCTGGGCAAAGGTCTCCCGCTACCCTCCCCCCAATCTGTCTCCCGAGAGAAGTGACAGGACTTTCCAACACCACTTTAGTTTTGAGAAAGAACCAAATGGCAACAGTCTAGGAGGCATAGGGTGTCTCAAGAAAAAAGGATAGCTCAGGCCGGCCAATACAAGTTGTCGCTGTTTCTATCTGAGCATCACATTTCATCTTCAAAATGAAGTGGTTAGTGTATCTCCATCCTCAAATGAGAAAAGCGGAGACCTTAGAAAAGCTAACTGTGCAGGGTTTGTATTAGAAACAGCATTCTGACTTAGGGGTGCTGGATCTCCAGGCACCCCTGGTTCCCAGTATGCAGTTCAACCTCCCCAGGTTGGCTGTGTACATTCTATGATGTAGGTCCAAGGACCCCAATCAAGACCCAGACCTCGTCATGCTTCCGAGAGCCTCCCCATCTTTGGCTCTCCAATGCATAGAACCAGTCAGCTCAGAAATCACTCTTTCTTTCGTTCTTTATGTACAAAGGTGAGATCTCTTCTTCGTTATGGAAAACAGGGGACCACCAATAAGTGTCATCTCTCTTGACTGTTGCTTTTTGCAAATGCAAGAATGATACGCTCTTACCTGATAGAATCGCCCAGACTTATCTCAAGGAAAGCCACCTATCTGTGACAAACAACTTGACCTCCTAGATAATTTCTGACCTTTCTGTTCTAACCAAAAAAACTCACTGGACATTTTTCTACCTGAAATATCATGTATAACCATATCAAAGAAACCAAGTATCTTTGGAGAAAGGGCTAATTCTCAGACCAGGACAGGAAAAAATACAAGATAAGGCAGAATATCTTTATGCCAGAAATAAGGAAGCTATCAAACATCATCAAAGATTACAGGATTGGTGTCAAAATTACTGAGGAGCCAACTTGAATAAGCTCCCACTGGTCACAGCTGGTGGAATTAAGCAGCAATAATGACAATGCACTCTATTAAAACACATCCAAATGTTTAAACCCATGAGTTTATAATGATACTGAAAAAATTAAATAAACCTCATTGGTCATTTCTGGAGAATACTATGGAATAAACTCATTATTTTGAAAACTGGCAAATAAAGGGAAAAAAATCAAACATGTGTCCTGTCTTTCCTATACAGATGATACTACTGGGAACCAAATATTTTATCAAGAAAATTTTATCTTTATAGAAAAAGTATTATGGCTGAGAGACAAAGAGTAAATAACTATGGTATCGTTTTGTAGCAACTAATGGATTAGTCGATCTAGGAAAGGGTCACACACACCTCTGTGGCCAAAGGACAACTAGATATTGACACCTCCTAATAGAAGAACACAACACCAAAATAAATCAAGCCTTAATCTGATCAAAGCTCCCTGATGTATCTCTCAGGCAATTGAAGAAAATTTAGGGACAGAGGAACACATTAAATGGCACCATAGCACTCAGCAAAATCAGATCATGGGGAAAATCTATAGTACAAAGGATCCAGTTACTACAAAAACTAAATTCCAAGAGAAAAAATATACATCAGAAGTGAAAACTATAGATTAAAGGAGACTTAAGGGACATATCAATCATTCAAAAATATGTAGATTTTACTGAATCCTGATAAAAGTAAAAACAAGGTTCAAAAAAATGTTTATGAGACAATCTAGGAAATTTCAACACTGATTGGGTATCTGATAAAATGAAAGAATGAATGTTTGGTTTTGGGTGCGTGCGTCAATTAGCTATCGCTGCATAACAAACCACACAGAATGCAGTGACTTAAATCAAGGACTGTTTTGTTTGTTTATGGTTCTGTCAGCCACCAACGTGGGCAGGTGTCAGCTGGGTGGCTCATCTGTCCCACATGGTGTGGCTGGTTCGCTCATATGCACGGATTCTACAGGAATGGCTGGGCTGCTCTCTCTTGCTCCAGGTGGTCTCTCCCATGGAGCATGTTGGTTGATCCCAGTTAAACAAATTCATCTCCTCTTGTCTTACTTCTCCTCTATGAACTTTCTATTAATAGAGGTGGCTTTGTATTATTGCAAGGTGGCTACCTTGGGCTTTAGGCTTCTTTACATGGTGGCACAAGAAAGGGGACAAGTGCTTCCTGAGCTTCTGCCTTTATCATGTTTGCTATGGTCCCATGAGCCATTCAAGCCACATTGTCAGGCACAAAGGCAATGTAGGTGGGGACGTCACCAGGGCGTGAACACTGGGAGGCCCGGTTCATTCAACCTACCACAGTGTGATAGTGGGATTATAATTATGATTTCGAAAGAGCATTTATCATCTAGCTATGCACATTAAAATATTTCCATATAAGATGATATGCTTCAAAGTAATCAGGGCATGGGAGGGAGGGAGGCAGGGAGGACGAGAGGATAGTGTTGCAATAAGATTGATCATGAGTTATTGAGGCTGATTGATGAGTATATGGTGGATCATTACTGTTTCTATTTTGTCATGTATTTGAAATTTTTAATGATATCAAGTTCTCTTTTCTTTTTCTTTTTTTTTTTTACAGGGTCCAAGCTGGTGAGCTTTTGCTCAAACCAGATGAGCCCGCGCTCAAGCTGGCGACCTCGGGGTCTCGAACCTAGGTCCTCCGCATCCCAGTCCGATGCTCTATCCACTGTGCCACCGCCTGGTCAGGCTCAAGTTCTCTTTTTAATGTCTGGTCAACTGCCAACACTAGGAGACCCAAGGGTGACAAAAGCACTCACACCATCATTGCTGCTCCCAAGATATCATGTGCTGCTTCCCAAGGTAACGAGGAGTGAGGCGGCACCAGGGAAGCTTTTCCTGGCCCTCTGCTTCCTCCCTGTTTCTGGAGAATAATGTGAAACTGAACAGCCTGTATAAGCAACATGGTAGGAATAACCCCATCAGCCTTGCCTACTCAACACCTATGATTTTATTTATTAGTGTTCACTTTCCCCTCCACCCCCAGGTTATTTGGGGCCTTAGAACATAGACCTATTTTAGGTGATAAACTGCAAACCACTGTGATTATTAAAAGAAAGAGGAACGAGAGAATGAGAACCCAGGAGCCATAAAGGGGATGGGGTGCAGAGGCAGGGCCCTCTATTAATAAAAAGTTCACAGAGGAGAAGCAAAAAAAAGAAGAGATGAATTTGTTTAACTGGGATCAACCAACATAGCGCATGCATAATTGTGCCGACCATTTGTCTGGATAGAAAAAGGGAAAATTGTTAACGTTTAGACATGATTTATCCCCTTAAAGTTCTTGCAATCATTTATTCACTCAAAACATTTATCGAGTGCCTACTGCACGTTGGGCCCTGTTAGATGCTAAATGGGAATCAAAAAATGATTTAAGACATTTTTTCCAATCTGTATTAATGAGGGCCATTCCAGTTGTAATAACAAATTACAACTCAAGTCGGCAGAAGCAGAAAAGCTGACTCATTGGCTCAGGTAGCTGGAAGGTCTAGGGGTAGCTTCAGGCACAGCTAGATCCAGGTGCTCCAACAACATCGCCAGCCATCTGTCCCTCTCCGTCTCTTGGACCTGCTCCCCTCTGTGCGGGCACCATTCCCAGACAGACTGTCCCAACACAGCAACAGGCTCACGTCCTACCACATTGCAGCACGTGCCCCAGGACTGGGTCTCCCTGGAACAGTCTGGCCCCGTGCCCACGTTCCTGGCCAGGGAGAAGGGGTGCACTGATGCCTGGGCCCAGGCTGTGGACCTGGCTCTGCGGCCAAGGAAGAGGGGAGACCTACCCAGCAGCACGGAACGAGAGAAGAGAATATTCCCCAAAGGATGATCACAGTGTGGCCACCACAGAGGGGAATGGATATCGACTTGCCAAGCGATTGTGTTCTCGAGGTACTTACAGTCATGCGTTCATTTACTCACTCGATGAGTTTTCATTGAGTACTTGTGTTCCAGGCTCTGTTCCAGGTGCCAGAGACCCAGCCATTGACCAAGACAGACAGGAGTCACTGGGGTTTGTATTCTAGAGGTGGAGACAGAAAACAGAAGATGTCGACAACAAATTTTTATTTAAATTCCAGATCATGGCTTCCCAGGAAGCGAGTAACAGGGCAGAATCTTTATGGAAACGGGCTGGTGGGGAGACAGAGGTGGACAAAGAGAGAGGGAAGCTGTGAGGGCCGGAGCATGAGACTGGCTCTGTCTCAAGGGAGCCCCTCTCCCTCCCTCCGCCAGACCTCTGCATCTGCCCCACCCTCTCCCAGTCTCCCAGTCGGCTGCTTGCTGAGTGCAGGAGGGGAGAAGAGCACTGAGCTGGAGGCAGGGGCCCCAGCCCAAGCCTGCTGGGCCACAGCTCACAGCAGAAGCTGGGCCTCTCAGCCCACCTCTCTCGGCCTCACTCTCATCATCTATAAATCGGATGCCTACATGTTTAGACAGTGTATTTTTCTTAGACAATGATGACAGCAACCATTGATTGCTGGAAGCCACCCTGACGTTTCCTACAGGCCATCAGTTATCATAGCCTATCCGTTACTGGGAGCTGGGGCCTTTGTTCTGATTTACAAATGGTTGGCATTAGAATTTGGGACAGTGCCCTCCCAGCCAGGGAGATGCTCAGGGACCCTCCCGGAACAGTTAACACTAGGTTTGCCAGATAAAATACAGGACCCCAGTTTATCTGTAGTTCAGATGAGCAATGCATAATTTTTTAATCCAAAATCTTGCATGTGACATAATAAAAAAAATTATTTTAGTTTATTGTTTATCTGAAATTCAAACTAACTGGCCATCCTGTATTTTCATTTCCTAACTCTGAGCTAGACCCAGGTGCAGTTTGGGAGAACGGGAGCTAACATTCCAGTCCTGAGCACCTAGCTGTGCCCTCCATTCTCCTACTCCTTCCTGCCTCCGCCCTGGTCCACCTCCCGGTGGTCCTCGCAGCCATGGGCCTGGGAGCAGCAAGGGAGGAGCAGGGAGCCCCCAGAACAATGCCAGGGCTGGGAGGGTGTGGGGAAACACGGAGAAAGACAAGCAGAGAGAGATGACACCAATCAGAGAGAGAGGGGATGGGAGGCGCGGGGTGGTGGGGGTGGACCGAAGGCTCCACAGAGCACCAAGTTAAGGCAGCAGCAAGCTCTGCGTCCCAGCCCCTGAGATGGTGGCAGCAGGAACCATCATGCTGCTCAGAGGTAAATGATCTCCCTTAAAGGCAGCCCAGACCCTGGCAGAGAGCAGAACAGAAGCTGATTACAGCTGACAAGCTGGTTGGTTTGTTTGTTTGTTTTTAAGCCTCTCCCATTTTCACTCTCTTAAAGATCCATTTCTGCCCCTGGTAGGTGTGGCCACCAAGGGGGTGCTGAGGGTTCCCAAATGTTGCTGAAAATCACTTTGTTTTTTGTCCATCTGAGGACGAGCACATGGCTGAGCAGACAGCAGGCTCCAAATGGAGGGATGGTGCCGGGGATGCGTGACTCCCTGTTCTCTGAGACTTGAGATCTCACTCCCTGCCCGTCTCAGGATCCCAGCGCCTGCACACACTCCTCCCCCCAGCAGCGGCCCAGCCCTCGGCGGCCTGAACCTCTGCAACAACCAGCTGCACCAGAGTTTGGATCCTGCCACAACCCTCGCGCTCTCTTCACAAGCGAACCCTACTGGGTTCCCGAGGGCCCTCCCTGTGCACAGCCCCGTACCACCACCTCTGTGCAGAGCTGGGAGGGACCTCAGCCATCCGCCCACGGCCAAGGCTGGGGCCCCCAGGGCTTGCTCAGCCCTCAGGGAGCTCTCGGTCCCTGGCCAAGGGACTGACTGACAAGGGCAAGGGCCCACCTCACTCCTACAGCCCAGAGAGGGAGGGCTTCATGGAGGCTGAGGGGACAGCCAGGAAAAGGGGAAGCCAGGGAACTTGAGCTTCAGTGTGTCAGGGACTGAGGACTGCTTGGGGGCGGGGGGCAGGGATTGATTCACAGCACAGATTAGCCAGTTCTTCCCCTGATGCAATTCAGTCTTCCCCTGAAAACTTCCACCCACTAGTTCTACCTCTGCACCCTGGGTCCTCCCAAGCATGTCCACACTGTTTCAAATACGTGAGAATAGTACAGACACCTGTCAGTCTTTTATTCCACAAGTCCAGGTCCTTCAGCTTGCCCCAGATGGCTCAAGGCTTGGATTCTTCAACACCCATATCTAGTTTATCAATATCCACCTCAAAGTACAGTTCCTAAGACTGGACACCAAGTTCCCACACAGAATAGATTATCACCTCCTTTACTCTGAGAACCATACCTTTATTAATGCTGCCCAAGATTTTGCTAATTTCTAGCCAAAGGCTTGACTGATCTCTAGACACTGACTCAGTTGCCATGAAAGAAGAAAAGTCCCCAGATGTCAGATATTTGAGGAACCCTGAAGAAGGAAGAGAAACTCCAAAGCTCTGAGGTTGGCTTTGGCAAATACCTCTTTTTCTCCACATTTTCATCTCTGCTTTCTGGCACCCGGAGCCTCCCCTCCACCCTCCCTGGCCTTGCTTTCTCTTCAGTGTCTCATTGTGATCTCATCTCATGCAGATTCCCAGTCTAGGAGGCGGGAGAGACACAACAGACCACTCCTGAATACCTGGGAGGTACCAGCCCCAGGGCTCAGAACCAGACACACAAAGGTCACTAGGCACCCATCCTGAGCCCAGCATCTATGGTTCTGAAAACTGCCACTAGGCAGGCTAGAAAAAATGCTCAAAGTTTTAAAGAGGAAGGAACTGTGGATCAAAGTCAAGAGTCCTGGGTTCCAGCCTTGCTCGTTCTGTGATCTTGGGCAAGTTCCTTGACCTTTATTGGCCATCATCTTTCCATCTGTAAAATGGGGATGGTAAATCCTACCTCTCACTGGTAGAGTCAGGAAGACGTGACCTTTGGCCTCGGAAAGAACTCAGTGATCTCGAAGGTGCCATGAGCCGTGAGGATGCTGGCTAGCGGAATGAGAGGTGTAGGGATGAGGTGACGGGGAACAACAGATGAGGGAGAGGGAAAGCGGTCCTAGGTCTGAGAGGGTCTTGGGACAAGCATCTCAGTCTCCTGCTTTGGGGCCCACTGCTCCTTCCACCACGCCTGAAGCCAATACTTCCCACCATAAGCTCACCTGCTGAAAATGCTATAATTGAGCCACCTTACTAGATGGAAAGTGTCCAGACCCAGCGAGGCCCATCCATGGTCACGGTCGACTCTGAGCTCCACGCCTGGGGCAGAGCAGTGATATGCTCCAGCACAGAGGTGGCTCAAGGTGGCACCGGAACCGAAGGCTTCAAGGCCCAGACTAAGAAAGTGCAAGCATTTGTGCAGGAGAGGAGAGAGCTCAGGGTACAGGAGCCCATCCTCCTGTCCAGAGCTCCTCTCCACACGCCCCCCAACCCCAACTTTTGCAGTCCAGGCTCCCAGAAACCAGTCCGCCTGTCCCGTGGCTCCACACCGGGCTAGACCATTCAAACAAGTTGCCAGGTGCGAGGTCAGAAGTGGATCTGTAGTCAGGGACTTCAAGGAAAGGTCAAGGACACAAGCCTGCCCCAGAGGCTTCTTCTGCAATGCAAGCCCTTTTGGGGTAATGAGCCCCCCCAGGGAGACTTAGTGACCACTCTCTGCTCTGAGATCTTGACTAGTTCTCCATCAACTACCAGAAAAAGTCAAGACCTCTTTCCAAGTAACTGATTGCTTCTGAAACTCACTCTTTCTGTCTTACAGCTTCATGCTCCAGCCATCCCTCCTTCTCAAAGGCCCTTCTCTCCCCACTCGTCCTGTTGAAATGCTACATCCTTCACATACTTTGGCATTAAAAAGATCAGAGTCTGAATCCCTGCCCCGTGGCTTAATAATAGCAGTGCCTGGACCAGCCCTTTACCTTCCTGTGCTTCGGTGTCTGCATCTGTGAAATGGGAACGGTTGAAGATGAAAAGAGTGGTTGAAAGCTGCCCTTCTCCAACTCTGAAGTGCAAACAGTTCCCCAGGGGATCCTGTTACCAGCAGAATGACTCAGCAGGTCCGGGCGGGGGAGGGGGTGGGGGGTGGGGGTGGGGAGGGAGGTGGGGGGGTGGGGGTAGGGGTGGGGGTAGGGGTGGGGGGGTGTCTGCCTCTCCAGCAAGCTCTCAGGCACCGCTGATGCTGATGCTGCAGGCACACCTGGAGCAACGTGCCTTTGCTGGATAGAGGACCCAGGATACCCCAGGGGCTCCCAGGCTCCAGGAAAATCAGGTTGCTCCAGGCTTCTCTTTCCTTCCAACCAGCCTAGCAGCTTTTCAAATGTGTCCACACTATATAGTAGGTGTCACAGTCCCACTATCCCAGCCTTTTTGTACAAATTAAGTTGCTAAGAACCTCAAAGATGGCCTCAAAGAGGCATCCTCCCAGTATATGCTAGCTTTGAGAAGAAAGAAGACTAGATCGTGGCTCCCAGAAGAGCAGCCTGAGGGGCGGGGGGGGGGGGGGAGGCACTCACACAGTTGCCTTGGCACTAGGGACCGGAAGTTGAGGCCGCTCTCGGGTTGGCCCGTGGGCCTCCGCTTACACTAAAAACAATGCCTCCACCCTTGGACTGAGCCCGCTGCCCACTAGCATGTTCTGCAAGGCCCATGGGAAAGGGATCCTGGAGTCTAGTCCTGCCTCTGGGTGCCAGGCACCAACCCCTGGTCCAACCTGGGCCCTGGCACATCCCCTCCCTGGGCCCTGTTTCCTCGCAGTGACCCTGGAAGGCGGTTCAATGGCTTTTATTATAATCCAGTGGTGAGGGTGGAGGCAGGCGAGGAGGAGGGGGTGAAGGGATAAGCAAGAGTGTGGGGGGATGGAGAACTTCTGCACCCGGAGAGACAAATTCCACTTGTAAACTAAATTGAGTTACTTTGTCAGGGAGCGGGGCACATGGCACCATAAATATTAAAGTGATTTACTATGTAATGCCATCCTGTGTTATTTTGTATTATTCCCCAGTTAAAACCACAGAGCTAACCTAACTCAAGAACATGAATGGTGTGGGCAGGAGCAGAGGAAGAAAATGAGGGGGCATCCTCTCTCGGCACCAACTTGGGGCAAGTCAACCCCATCTGTTTCCATGGAAACGAAGCAGGACCAGGTGGGCCACTTCAAAGGCCAGAGAACCAGGGCACTGCCTCCCTCTGTTGGGTAAAGCTGGACACAGCTTAGCACGGGAGGGCACCCCAGAGATAGAGAGGGGCCTCCGACAGGCAGGGCGGGAAGGGTTCGGTCTCTTAGAAGGTTCTGAACTGACTTGGCCGCCCATCCGTCCATGCCTTGCAAGTGCAGGCGTCCTTAGAAAACGAGGCTGGTCTCAGGGGAAATGGAAAGAAACCAGGGTTCAAATCCTGCCCTACCTCTCACTGACTGGAACCAAGTTGGAACCTGTCCGAACCTCAGTTTTCTCATTTCATCTACAAAATGGGAATAATTTCCCCCCAGCTCATGGGATTGTGGGAGGATTAAATGAGATCTTCTCTGTCAGGTATCTGATCCTCTTAGGAGCCTGCACCATGGAAGAGGCCAGGTCACTCAGGGCGGAAGCTGCCTGCCCCTTCCACACTCTGCCTCTACAGCCTTCCCTGCCCCCACCCCATGCCACCCTCCCTGTCTGCTCTGCTTGTGCGTGAAACCCCCACAATGGTCACAGTAAGCATCGCTGAGCTTTTGGTAGGTGCTGTCTCATTTAGACCTCACAGTGGTCCTCACCCACAGGGGTCCCATGAGGAAGCAGAGATGTTGACACAGGTGCCCAAGGTCATGCAGCAGTCAGCCAGGGGTTGGGCCCGCACGTGAACTGAGGCTGGCCTGGCTCCAAAACTGTGCTCTTAACTAGAGTGTGTCCGTAAAGTCATAGTGCACTTTTGACCGGTCACAGGAAAGCAACAAAAGACGATAGAAATGTGAAATCTGCACCAAATAAAAGGAGAACTCTCCCAGTTTCATACCTATTCAGTGCAGTTTGATGTGGGCTCACGCACAGATTTTTTAGGGTTCCTTTGGTAGCTATCCCGTATAGCCTCTACAGACTCGTCACTGACTGATGGCCTACCAGAACGGGGTTTCTCCACCAAACTGCCGGTTTCCTTCAACTGCTTATCCCACCGAGTAATGTTATTCCTATGTGGTGGCGCTTTGTTATAAACGCGCCGATATTCACGTTGCACTTTGGTCAGATTCGAATTTAGCGAGCCACAGAACACACTGAACTTTCCTCTGTACCATCTACATCTCGACTGGCATGGCCGTGGGCTGCTCCGCTGTATACACGGTGTTATGTCATCATCTGCGCATGCGCACATGCTGCCACATCATCCTACAGAAACTGGGAGGGTTTTTCTTTAATTTGGTGCAGATTTCACATTTCTATGGTCTTTTGTTGCTTTCCTGTGACTGGTCAAAAGTGCACCATGACTTTACGGACACACTGTATCTCTTCACTTTCTCTGCTCTTCTGAAAACAACACTGCCCGGAGCGCCACATCCCAACCTCAGCTCTGCCACTGGTCAGCCGTGCGACCTGGACAAACCACTGCTTCAGTCTCCCCATCTGTCATAAAGGGGCTGATCCCGGACGGTCCTCTGGCTCTGAGGTTCTCTAGTGAGCGGGAGTAAAAGCGAGGTTTGGGTTTCCACCCAGGAGGTGATGACTGTCAGAGGAATGACAGCCAGACCCTGGGAAACCTGCCCAGGGGCCGTATCACCTAAGCCCAGGGGTCGGGAACCTATGGCTCGTCAGCCAGATGTGGCTCTTTTGATAGTTGCATCTGGCTCGCAGACAAATCTTTAATAAAAAAAAAATAATAACGTTAAAATATAAAACATTCTCATGTATTACAGTCCATTCATTTCCTACTGCTCGTGTTCATGGTTGCAGGTGGCTAGAGCCAATCACAGCTGTCCTCCGGGACAACACCAAATTTTTATTGGATAATGCATAACATACACGGGTCATTGTATGGCTCTCATGGAATTACATTTTAAAATATGTGGCGTCCATGGCTCTCTCAGCCAAAAAGGTTCCTGACCCCTGACCTAGCCTGTCTCTATCTGCTTGATCACTGCTGCCTGACAGAGACAAGTCCCTCACAGCATCAGCGGACTAGAATCTCTGATCTGGCATTGGATGTAAATCTCTCACATACATGTGCTCTCGCTCTCTCTCTCACTTGCTCTGGCTCCCCAGGGCTTCTGTGATCAAAGTGCCTTTACTAGAAGTCTCCCAGGGCAGGCAACCTGGGAGGTGGAAGGAGATAGTCTGACAGACTCCGGCGAGGGAGAGAGACATCCTAGGGAGGCTGCCCAGAGGCTGCCTGCCCGGTAGGCTGGGAAAGACAGGGTAGGCATGGTCTCTACAGGAAGAAGATGTCCACAGGAAGTCATAACGCTGGGGGCGGGAAATGGGGCTAGAGGTGGGACAGTATGCTGAGTCCCCTAATCCTTAAAAGAGCATTGTGCCCGACCCTCACCAGCTGATCCCTGATTTTGAACCAGAAAATGAGTCCAGTAGGGTCCCAAAGAAGCCTCTCAGTCTAGCCCTGAGATGCAGAAAGAGGAAAATCTTCAGCCCTACCCCTCCCTCACTGTTCCCAAACCTCCTTGCACCCAGTTTGCAATATTCCAGTGGGGACAGTAGAATCTATGTCCCTTCTGACTCGCTGCGATGGTGACCAGGTACATGCAAAAAACTTAACTGAGGGTCTGTACACAAAACGACACAACCAATAGCCATCTGTCCCTTCTTCCCCACTGTCTCTTGTGGAGGCTCAAGCTTCTAATCTCTAACACTCGGTAACGATGCCCACCCCTTAGGGCAGATGTAAAAGTTTAACAGTGAGCATAATGTACAGGGCACTCAATAAGGGAGCTCCTGCCTCTTCTCCTGAAGTTTGGTGTCTGCATCTGTGAAAGAGCTTATATTGCATTGCTCACCCCTCCAGGCTGTCAAGGGCATTAAGGAGATGGGCATGGGGCGTATGTGACATGTGGCATATGCCTGGCACTTACAAGGGGCCTCAATACACATGAGTCCTCCGTCTCACCCCAAAGCCTCGCGTTCTGTGTTTGGTGCATCCCAGGATTTATTGTTGGAAGCAAGCAGCACCTCAGGGGCAGTTAGTGATGTCCAGCCACTCAGGGCCACCACTGATGGCAGCGGCTGTCCCTCCCAGGAGCCCAGGGACGGACAACTGGGTAGCACCATTGTTCTTAGCCATCAAGCATTATTGTTGCCCAGGGACCAAGTGGGTCGAGGCCTTTCTCTCTTAGCTAAATGGTCGCTTGCCGTTGAGCAGGAGAAGGACTGGGGCCAGGCGAGAGGGCCGAGAGGGCTGTAGATCTCCCACCGCCTCCCGTGGGGTGGCTGCGATGGTGGCTGCTCAGATTCATCGGGAGTGCCCACTCCCAGCAGATAAGCAGGCCCATATATCTTCGTCAGAGACTCCCACTCAAGGGCAGGACCATAAATCCCAGGGTGGGAGCAGCCAGCCAGCCAGCCAACCACTCCTTGGCGAGCATCTTTCCTCCCGGGGCCCCGCCACTCTGCACCCGGCGGCGGCGGCGGCGGCGACGCCCGGGAGCCTGCGTGGAGCATAATCTGCTGTTTGGCATCTGATCCGTCAATAACCCTGGAGAGGCACCTCCCTCCCGCTCCACGCTGGCTGAGACATCTGCCTGTTCTCGCTTCCCCCCGAAGCTGGGAGCTGAATTCTCCCCCTGGACCAGGATCTCTCTCTCTTCTTGGAACAGCTGTGTGGCTGTGTGCCTACATTCTCCAGCTCGTCAATCCGCTCAGCCTGGGCTGCTGAGGACAGGAAGGAGTGTTCCCAACACTACACAAGACGGAGAATTGAGGGGGGAGGTCCCCAGAAGGAAGAGGTGAGCAGGAGGCCCAGAGCCACAGACTAGAGGCCCAGAGCCACAGACTCCTCAGTCAGTAGGCTGCCTGTGCCTAGATTTTCCCATCTGTACGATGGGTCTCCATTCATTCATTCATTCATTCGACAAATATTTACATACCAGGCCTTGTTCTGCCTGCTCTGTACAGCCACGAACGAGATAAGCCCCTGCCCTGAGCAAGCTTGCATGCTGGTGTTCAGCAGTGGCAAGGTAAACACACAGAGAAACTAGATGACTTCAGATTATAATGTCTATAAAGCAAATGGAAAAAGTGCTAGGAGAAAGAGTGACTGTGGTAAGGACAGCACTTATGCTGAGGAAGTCTGAGGAAGGGGCATTTGAGCTGAGCATTCAGTGATAAGAAGAAATAGCCAAATAAGGACTTGAAGGAAAGGTGTTCTAAGCAGAGGGAACAGCATGTGTGAAGTCCTGGGGCGGGATAGAATGTTTCATGTTTAGGTGGAAAGAGAGCCAGTGCTGCTGGACTACAGACGGGGAGTGATAGGAAATAAGGTCGGAAAGGGAGGCTGAGGATAGGTCACTCAGGACCTCAAAATGCAGCCTGGTGAGGAGTGTGAATTTTGCTTGTAATGGGAGCCTCAACATTTATAGGAAGGCTCTGAGCTGAGAGGACCATAATCTGATATACAGCACTTACACCTGATACAAATCCCTCTAGCTGCTTTACAGAGAGTGAGTTGATGGGGACAGGAGAGGAAGCACTTGGTAAGGAAGGAGGCCTCATAATAGGTGTGAATGTTTGATCTGAATGTGCTCAGAAAAAAAGGCAGATAGAATAAAGCTTTAAAAGGGCCAATCAGCCAAGATAAGGCAATAAGCAAAAGCCACTTCAATCTTGCCAGGAAGTGGCTAGTCTACCTTCTCTTGTTTCATTTGCAATTCAACGAACATTTATGAAGCCCCATCTATATACCAAGCAGTAGGGAATCAGACAGGAGTAAGATGTTATCCCTGCCCTTGAGAGGCCCCAAGCCAGTGGAGAAGACCAGCAAGGAGATAAATGCCCCCAGGCTGACAAGTGCAACCAGTAGTCAGTCCTACCCAGAGAGATCAGGTTGGGCTTCCCGGGGCAGGTGATTATCAGCCAACATTTATAGGAAGAGGTTGTTAGGAAACACAACAACATGCAGCAAGGGAACCCCAGACACAGTTAGACCCAAGGACATACAGAAGGACCAAGGCCCGGACTCAAGTGCCCCCTACCCACCTGGAGAAGCCCAGTGGCATGCTAGGTGACCACTAGCATCGACTGCCAGACAGACTCCAGCTCCCGGCTTCTGAGTTTTCCAACTGAGGCCCCAGACATTTCAGAGCAGAGAAAAGTCATCCCTGTTGTGCCCCGACCCAACTCCTGATCCATGGACTCGGTGACATAATAAATGGTTGTTTTATATCCCTTTGCTTTGGTGTAATTTGTTATACCGGCACAGTAACTAGAACAGCTCCCCATTGTATGCCCTTATTATGAAGTTCAAGTTCTTCAGAATGACTTCTCAGGCCCTCTTGACCTGCCCTGCCCATTATCTGGACGCATGTCTTCTCTCCGGTCCTCCCACAGCCTCTGCTTCTGCCAGGTTGAAATACCTTGCATTCTGGAACATGGCAGGCTCCCACTCTTCCCGTGTGTTCTCCCCTTTGCCCACTGCACTCGTTCCTCTTCCACACCCCTCTGATCATTTCATCTCCAAGCCTCACGTAGACCCCACCTCCTTAGGGCAGTCCTCCCTGTTGCCTACAATGAGCTCTCGGACACTACATCCTCCACCCCCCCACCACGGCAGTGATCACTCACTCTGTGGTCAGTGCCGGTCCTTCTGACTGTTCCCCTCACTCAACAGGGAACTCTGTAAGGGCAACAACTTTGTTCCTTTTACTGTTTTGTCTCCTGCACAGTGCCTGGCACATCTTTGTTGAAGAAATGCATGACTGAGTGTAAGAATGAGTCCCTCCTCACCGCGAGGGACCACTCGCCCACCAGGCATTTCCTGAGCCCCTCCTACACGCCAAGCAAGCCCTGGGGCACTGCGGGTGTAGAGAACACCCAGAGACCTCTCAAGTCTGGTGAGTGTTATCAACAAGGAGGAAGCCAGTACTAGAGCAATCAGAAGGACAGCTCCCTCCAGGGAGACTTCCTGGAGGAAGTAGCATTGGAGCTGGGCCCTAAGGAACAGACAGGATTTCAACAGGCAGACACAAAGGGGAAAAGAAGTAGTTGGGAAAACGAAATAACTATCTAGATTAAGTCCAACGCAGTGCTGCTCCACGCACCGGTCCAGGGACCACACTTTGCATGGCACTGGTTTCAGCAGGACCCAGAAATGACTCAGGGCATCTAGATGGAGGAAAAATTGATTTCATAAAGGAGAAGCCAACCCCTGAGCCAGCATCTGGTCACTGAGAGGTTGCAGATGGCCGCCGTTGGAGCAAGGGATGAGGAGCAGCCTGGGGCCGGAGCTAGAGGCTGGAGACAGAACAGCCAGAGCAAGCACCCTCCTCCCCAGAGGCCGTAGGGCCCCACGGTAGACAAAGTTACCGCGTCTGCACAGGTGACTTCCAGCACCATCACCGCCCCACCGGGGCTCCTAACGGCAGTGGCTCCTGACCTTCAGGAAGGGACAGACCCCTTTGAGATCTTATTGGAGCTGTGGACCCTCCTTGGAAACGTTCCCATGGACACATGCATTGAACTAAGATTTCAGATGCTTCCACAATCACACCCCCAGTTAACAGTAAAGGACTAAGCAGCCCCTTGGACAATGTGTAGAATCCCCCAATTCCAAGGCTACTAGAATCAGGTGGGACAGATGGCAAGCCCCCAAAGGAAAGGTTTCAAGCATGTGGGGGCTGGGCCAACAGAGGAAGGGGAAGTCTTGCAAAGTTTGCCTGCAGGCAGGGCAGGAGCTGGGGGAAACAGCTGGAAGCCTAGTGGGAGGACTTGAGTAAGGATCCTGGGGCAGAAGCCTGAAGCTGGGGGTGGGGAGAGAGGCCCAGTTGGCTGGGGCAGGCCCAGGGTGGGCAGGGGCTGCTGGGTCCTGGGAAGAGCCCTGGGTGCCTGGCAGATGGGCAGAGCACAGACGCCTCTTGCCTCAGTTTTTCCATTTGTGAAACGGGAAGATGCTCCTCCTGCCTCTTTTCCTCCCCAGTGGATCCCATGAGGAGGCCAGATAACGCCCACCACGCGCCCACCGGGGCTCCTGGGAGAGGAGCACGAGGATTATGCTCAGGAAAGGAGCCGTCTGTACCGCACGGCAGGCGGAAGTGCAGAGAAGCATCCAGCCTTCCAGGGAGAGATAACGGGGAGGGTGATAATGCCGGCAGAGGAGGGTGGAGAGCAGCCAGAGGGCTCGCAGGGAGAGAGGAGGAGAAAGCAGCAGCGCCCATACAGAGGGTACAGCAGTGGAGCCTCTCCAGATGCCTCCGCAGGACCTCTGAGCTGGGAACCAGGCCCCGCCCCGGGAGAGGCTCTCAGGGCACACGAGAGCGGAGGGAAAGCTAAGACAAGGGGATAGTCAGCACAGTGGGCGTCGCTGCCTGGTCCCCGCCCCCTGAGCACCTCAGAAGGGGGACTCGGGGGGAGGTGGACCCAACCCCGAGCCCTCTGGCTGACCCCGCGGCTGCCTAGTTCCTGAGTCCCTCTGAGAGTCAGAGAAAGGAGGGCTCTCCGTGGGTGCTCACAGTGTGCGGGCACCCAAGCAATCCTGGGCCACGTGGCTCTCTGCCATCCGCAGCCTCGGGCACTGCCTCTCCAGGCACATACTTAAGATCCTGCCCACAGACAGGGTGGGTGGGTTTAGGTACGGGGCAGATGGAGATCGCAGGAGAAACATCACTCTAAGGGTCTGATTTTCCACAGTAAGGGGCGGAGGACCTCTTTGGCCTCCAGGACCAAACCCATACTATGCCTGGGAAAGGCCGCTCCATGCAGGGGCCAGAGAGCAGGAAAGCCCCTGCCTTTGGCCCGTGAGGGCTGCCTGCTTTGTCAGCCAGTCCATCACCAGACCTCACTGGGTCTCTGGCCTCTCTATGCCCAAGGATGCCTGGCAGCACTGGCTTTGCCTTACACGTTAATTTTTCTTTTTCTCTTTTTTCTTTTTTTTTTTTTTTTTCATTTTTCCGAAGCTGGAAACAGGGAGGCAGTCAGACAGACTCCCGCATGCGCCTGACAGGGATCGGGATCCACCTGGCATGCCCACCAGGGGGCGATGCTTTGCCCCTCTGGAGCATCGCTCTGTTGCGTCCAGAGCCATTCTAGCGACTGAGGCAGAGGCCACAGAGCCATCCCCAGCGCCTGGGCCATCTTTGCTCCAATGGAGCCTCGGCTGCGGGAGGGGAAGAGAGAGACAGAGAGGAAGGAGAGGGGGAGGGGTGAAGAAGCAAATGGGCGTCTCTCCTGTGTGCCCTGGCCGGGAATCGAACCCAGGACTCCTGCACGCCAGGCCGACGCTCTACCGCTGAGCCAACCGGCCAGGGCCACACATTAATTTTTCAATCTGATAAAAGCTGTTTGTCGCCCAACCACTTCTCTGCCCTGCTGCAGAGAGGCACATCCTGAATCCTGACCCTCAGGGGAGCAAACACTGTTTAGAAATGATTACCCTTCAATTGAGGCTCAGGGCACAGGGCAGGACCTTGTCACCTGGCCCTAAGCCCAGGCTGTGTGTCAGATTCATGAGCAGGACCTCCCTGACCCCTGCAGCGTGTCACTCAGTGTCCTCTCCACTCTCCCCAAGGTCTGCCCATTTTCATCCTGCACTGCTGCCCCTTTCCGGGGACACTGGCATCTCTTCGCTGCAGACTGGCCCCCTGCCACTATTATTATCCCTTCTGGACCAGCTTTGTTCATTCAGACATCTGTTGCCTAGCACTCTAAATACCTACTACGTGTCAGGACCTACAATGTGCCCGCAGTTGTGCTGGGCCCTGCACACCAGAGTGAAGGCTGCAGTTTCTGCTTTGGAGGAGCTCACAGTGTAGCAGGGACACTGTGGGGGTCAACAAATTTGGACAGTTTTAGAAACGTGTGGTGAAGGTTAGGATACAGTAGGCCCCTGCTGCAGAAAAAGGGGGGTGTCAGAAGGCATCCCTGAATGAGGAGAGAGGTATGGGTTTAGTCTTAAAGGATGAATAACAGTGAGCCACCTAGACTTTCCCTTTCCCTATTTCCCATTTGTTGAACTTCTACCTAAACAACAAGGCCCAACTTAAAAATCCCCCTTTGATTCCCCTTAAACCAAAACCAGTCCCAATTTGTTCTGTTTTCTTCAATTTCCCATAGTACATGCTCCTATTTTTTTTTCTTTCTAATGTTTATTTTATTGACAGAGAGTAAGGGGGAGAGAGAGAGAGAGAGAGAGAGAGAGAGAGAGGGAGGGAGAGAGAAAGGAACATTGATCTATTTCTATATGTGCCTTGACCAGGCATTGAACCAGCAACCTCTGCACTTTGGGACGATGCTCTAACCAACTGAGCTATCCAGCCAAAGCCATGCTTCTATTCTTAATACAGTTCAGTAAATGGTGCTTGCAAGGCCCTTGCCTATGGCCATACTGACTGTACAGCCCACGGCTCAGGACAGCCATTCCCAGTCTGGTCGGTGAGAATAGCGCCGTCTAGAGGTCCTCAGCGCACAGTACATGGCGTCACTGGGGCCATGAGTGATTATTCCTCCGAGTGCCCGCCCACCAGCATTCCCACAGCAGAACATCGGATTAGTCCTTGCTTTCGCCACGCTGCTGCCCACCCACCACTCCGTGTGTTCCCCACCGCCTACCAGGCCCCTCTACTTCCTTCCTTTATACCTTGCCTCAGATTTCAATGGTTTGCGCTGATAATAGCCTACCGTGTTTAAATTGACGAGTGCCATAGTCCTGCCCAGTCTGCGTTCTCGGGATTCTCCTTCGAGCATGATTTCAAGAAATATATTGATTCATGAAATCAGAGATTTGTGTGTGGACTGCAAATGGAAACGAGAGGCAACACCATCGATCATCCTCTACACGCCAACCACCATGCTAGCTGCTTCACATAACCAGGTACAGATTATTCCAAGGGGCTGTGGGGGGGGTAGATCATTACTCCTGTTTCAGTGTTGAGGATTAAATGAAAGGGAGCAAGACTGGAGGTGTTTATTGAATGCACGTGTTGACGACATACATGTATCTACACATGTAAAATATTCCATGCTCCACCTTCTCCCTCTTTAAATACAGTGTCTTGCGGTCTATAGTGACGGATCCGAAAGAGTGTGGACAGAGCCAGACAAATGTGGGTTTGAGCCTGTCTCCCTAACGGTAGAGCTTGAGCCAGTCATTTAACCCCTCCTGAGCTCAAAGCCCTCGTCAGTGCTGCAGGGGCAACACCAGAAGCA
The DNA here is from genome assembly GCF_036850995.1 of Saccopteryx leptura. NCBI lineage: Eukaryota > Metazoa > Chordata > Mammalia > Chiroptera > Emballonuridae > Saccopteryx > Saccopteryx leptura. Next base: position 340,602,378 of record NC_089504.1, read on the forward strand.
CCTTGAAGGCTCGCAAGGATTGGCTGGGCTACCCCGTGCCAGGGATCACAGCCTCTCTCGCCTTAAGCAATACACATTAGCTACTCGGAAAATTCCCATCATTATCTAGACATCGGCTTCTCTTCTGTTGGAGTTTCCACGTCGGCTCGATGTACATTTGAGCAGTGAGCGTGAGTGATGGTGGAGGCTGCAGCAGCCCCGTTCCCACGCCCACCCCCCACCCCACCTCCCGTGGACCCCGCAGCCTGGCGGGGGGCAGTCAGCGCAGGCCGGTGCCAGCTCTCCTGGAAGGCGTGAGCTGGGGCAATGGTTCTGCCCAATCCACTTTGCACAAAGTCACTAGAAACGGCAGCAAGGGAGGCAAAAGAAGCCGGAGGGATAGGTACAGCTCCCACAAGGGTGTCAAGAGGCTAAACAGATGATGTGTATCAAGTTGTTTGAGATGATCGGGTGAAATTCCCTATGTAAATATGATTCCCTAATGGATTCAGGTAGCAAGGGAGATGCCATTCAACTGACTATTTAACAAAGCTGTTTAAAGAGGGAAACTGTGCGGATCATGTTTTATGCATCAGCTGTGAAAAATTCTCTTTAAAATGTGTCTCATTTATCTGAACGCAGGAGTTCCGATAAAGCGCCAAGTTTTCTGATCTGTGTTTTAGAAGCATACACCCTCCCACACAGCCTTCGCTGGCTTTCTCCTACCCCCACCCCACCCCTCATCCCTGGTCAAGTCCTCAAGAGATTCATTTACTCCTCCCTCTACCCCCAAAACATTCTAAGGCAAATATGCAATATCATTTTTCATGTGTGCGTTAATAATTCAAACTTCACACCAAGTGTTCAAACTGGCTTGGCTTCCTAGGCTGATGTAGAAAATGTCTGGGTCAAATAACACTTTAAAGAAAAATTCCTTTAATTAGTTTCTTTTGAACACTATACAAAGGCCTAACTTGGTAGCAAGGCAATTTATTACCATCTTGACATTGCTCCCATGTTTATCAGTCAAGTGATTCCATTGCATTGGAAATAGGACATCTCCGTTTCAAAGGCCCTTGCGGGCTTGTGTGTTTGCCATTTCTCCCCTTGCCTGCTTTGTCGGAGGCTCCAGGTGTTGTTCTCTCTGGTTTGAAGCAGGGAGCAGCCTGGCCTGGACATCAAAGCAGTTTGGCCAAGGTCACACCGAAGAAACGAAAGCCAGAGTGAGTTTCAGAACTCCAGTCTCCCTGTGTGATCTCATCTTCATCACCCCAGTCTGCGTTTTCTCATTTCTGGAATGGGACTAGTGATGATAGCTCCTTGATAGGGTTAATGCGAGGATAAATTGAGGTCATGAATGTTAACTAGCCAGTGCTTAGTACATGCTTGATAAACTTTAGCTATGATAATGGTGATAATCACTATTAGTCTCCTCCCAAGATGTTTTCTCTCTCCATTCCTAAAGTTCTTGCATTAAAACCCTCTTGGGTGCCTTTCCATGATATGGAAGAAACCGGACTGCCTTTTTAAAGGAACAGACAAGGTTTCAATCGCCTTGTCTTCTAAGCCGGTGCTTCTCAATATTCATGTGCATGCAAATCTGAAGATCTTGCTAAGCGCAAATACCAGTTTTCAATAGGTGTGGGGTGGGGCCTCAGATTCTGCATTTCTAACAGACTCCCAGGTGATGCTGACACTGCTGGTCCATGGACCACACTTTGAGTAGCAAAGAGCAGCCCACAGGATAACCATTTATTCCTAGAAAATGTATAGGTGGAGAGGAAGGTGGAAGAAAGAGGGAGTGCTGGGTTTTTCCTCTTCTTCCTTCCTCCTTCCCTCCCTCCCTCCCTCCCTCCCTCCCTTCTTTCCTTCCTTCCTCCCTTCCTCCCTCCCTCCCTTCCTTCCTTCCTTCCTTCCTTCCTTCCTTCCTTCCTCCCTCCCTTCCTTCCTTCCTTCCTTCCTTCCTTCCTTCCTTCCTTCCTTCTTCCTTCCTTTCTTCCTCCCTTCCTTCCTTCCTTCCTCCCTTCCTCCCTCCCTCCCTCCCTCCCTCCCTCCCTCCCTCCCTTCCTCCCTTCCTTCCTTCCTTCTTCCTTCCTTCCTTCTTCCTTCCTTTCTTCCTCCCTTCCTCCCTTCCTTCCTCCCTTCCTCCCTCCCTCCCTCCCTCCTTCCCTTCCTCCCTTCCTTCCTTCCTTCCTTCCTTCCTTCTTCCTTCCTTTCTTCCTCCCTTCCTCCCTTCCTTCCTCCCTTCCTCCCTCCCTCCCTCCCTCCCTCCCTTCCTTCCTTCCTTCCTTCCTTCCTTCCTTCCTTCCTTCCTTCCTTCCTTTCTTCCTCCCTTCCTTCCTTGCCTTTTGGGTTGCTTTGAAATCAGACCTTCACAGTCTGCACCTCCACTGTAGGAAGAATGGAGAGCTGAGAATCAGTCTAAGCCAGAACAATTCAGTCATTCAATCCAGGCCTCCTTCCTTCATCTTTCAATGCACAGGAATTGAAGACACACTATGCGCCAGATGCTGCACCAAGAGAGAAGTCCAAAGAAACAAAATCCCCTCTTGTAATCAAAAGCATTTTTTTGCAGTGAGGGGTCTTGATGGCTGAAAAGCTCTGGGTCAGATATTTACGTTACCATCTTTCAGAAACTTGGGACCAGTAAGGAGATAAAGCCACTACAGAGGTCATAGTGATTGTCATTTCCATAACCACTGTTTCACCTGATCGAGGGGTCAGGGATTTGCAGCCTGTTCCCAGGGAATGTGAGGGGCCAAGGGAGGAGAAGAGTCTTAGCCACATTGACTCAGATGGTGCTGTGTGGGAGGAAAAGCACACACTGGGGACAGGCGGCCCATGGGTCCCCTACCAGCTCGTCATTTCCCCGATGATGAACCTGGACCTCCCTGAGCCTGCTTCTTCCTCTGTGACAGACAGTAAGAGCACCCCCTCGCAGGGTGCAGGAAGTGTGAGGCAGATCGATGTGCCCTGAGCAGTGCCTGGTGTGTCCTTCTCTCCCCCTGTCTGTGTTCCCGTCCCCTCCATCGAGGGAGCTAGGATTTAGTCCACAAGTGACAGATTGAACAGCATCGAATCATAAGGGGTTGGTTCTTTTGTGTATTTCCCATCATAAGTCTGTCTACTTAATAATTCAATTCAATCAGCCCTGGCTAAGCCCAGCCTTGTTCTAAGGGCTATATTGTACACTGGGAAATATAGAAAAATACAGATGGAAAAGCCTCCGTTCCTGCTTTCAAGGAACCTCTTCTCTTGACAGGAGAGAGCTCAACAGACTCCTGCTCCCCAGAGGGGGCAAAGGTAGCTGGTCAGAGACACGAAACAGCTGTTGCAGTCAGTCATGACACCAGGTGTGGGGACTGTGAAGCCTAAAACTCAATGCTATTTGTTTCAGAAAAGGGTGAAAATCTCCCCAATTTTTATTAAGAAAGGCAGCAAAAACAGATTCTGAGTGGTGTCTGATTAAAAGACCAAGGCATCCAAGATATCTGAGCAGGCCCCTGGAAATACACTCCCCACATAATAGCTCTGATGTCAGGTAAATTAAGATCAATGCAATAATTAAAGAACCCAAATAGCCCAGAGTTTTGGTAACCATCACAATTCCAAACATTTCATATTCTGCTGTCTCCTTAGGTATGTTTGTTCTTGCCAGAGCAGGCATCCTGATTTGGGGCTGGGAAAATGTAGCTGCAGTAACGATGATGGAGAAGCAACACCCCTCCCCGAGCTGCCTTGGTTTGGGGCACGCCCCTAGTACAGCATAAGCCACCCCCCCCCCCACCCACCACCCACCCCCACTCCCGTTCTCTCCCCCTGTCTAGGCTGCATTCTCCTGGAAGGCGGGGCCGGCATCTTTTTTTCAGTGGAGGCTCTATGCCTAGGGGCTGAAACACAGTGGCTGCTTTTAAAGTCAAGAAACAACCAAATCACTAAAAGGCCCACTGCATTTTGCATTGGTGAATGTCCAGATAAAGGGAGGAAAGTAAAAAAAAAAAAGGAAGGCAGGGAAGGAGGAAGGGATTAAAGAGAATGGAAGAGGGATGGCTCCTTCCACCTGGGAGGAAGTGAGCCTGTGAAGAGGTAGGACTTGTGTCAGCTTGTGATGATAATAAAGCCTGACTTATTCTGGCAAGTTCCCAAACCCCTGCCTTTCTCCTCCACCCCGATGCTTTCCCCCACTAATGATTAACATGATCACGATACCGTTGCTGTTCTCTGTGTGTCCAGGGAAACCAGCATTACTGGAGAGAAAAAGGCATTTAGAGACAGACCCCTGTAGCTCTCAAACCTGGGGGGCTGGGAAGTTTGTGTAGCAAGGGGGTTGGGCAAGAGCTAGGACCCCAGTTGCCAACCCAGCACGACGCCCTCTGTGACTCTAAGCAAGTTGCAATCCACTCCTCCTGCCTGAGCCTTAGTATTCCCATCTGTAAAATGGGAAGTTGAGGTGTGCTCAGTGGATTTGAAACTCTGTTACCTGCAGTTGTAAGGGTTCCACGGAGATGGCTGGAAAGGAAGAAGAGAGACGCCCAGGCCCAGCTGCACCCCCACCATGGTCAGAACAGCTCGGCTTTTATCTATCTATAGACTGGAACTCTGCATAAACTTTCCCTTTGAAGAAAGGGTTTTGAAGTTAAAAATAAACTGAGAATTACTGGAGTGGTTGTCCTCTGAGGTTTCTCTCAGCTTTGACATTCTACTTCCTGTCTTTGAATCTATTTCTTCGGTCCCTTCTGCAAGGTAGGCACAAGGCTAGCCAGTAGGGATGGGCTGGGGAGCAAGCCCGCCCTGCACCTGAGGACCTCAGTCTCAGGTGGGGACAATGCAGCCATGCAGAGGAGCCACCTTAGAGACAAGAGCAAGGTCCTGGGGACTCTCATTTGACCCAGGCAAGATGGTATCCACACCACTTCTAGGAAATGATACAAAGGAACCACTCCTTTGAGAGTCAGGTTAGATCCGTGAAGAGGCCGAGCTTAGGGACCCACACGTGGACGTGCCATGACCGCTATCTCTCATGGCCCAGGATCGAGCCCAGGAGGCATAAGGACATCAGGTGCCCGCAACCATACCGACTCTACCCGAACTCTTTATTAAGCCTTCCGGAGCCTGTAATCTTAGTCTGAGCACTCTATCCCTCCGTGGACAGATGAGAAGGATGAGGCTCAGAACAGGGGAGTGACTTGCTGAGTCCACCTCTTCTTCAACCTTGTTTTCCACCCTCTAGACTGCAAGACCTACTGCAGCCTTTATTAAAAATCATCTGCTCTCTTGCCTGACCAGGCGGTGGCGCAGTGGATAGAGCGTCGGACTGGGATGCAGAGGACCCAGGTTCGAGACCCTAAGGTCACCAGCTTGAGCGCCGGCTCATCTGCTTTTTCAGCAAAAGCCCACCAGCTTGAACCCAAGGTCGCTGGCTCCAGCAAGGGGTTGCTCGGTCTGCTGAAGGCCCGCGGTCAAGGCACATATGAGAGAGCAATGAATGAACAACTGGGGTGTTGCAATGCGCAATGAAAAACTGATGATTGATGCTTCTCATTTCTCTCTGTTCCTGTCTGTCTGTCCCTATCTATCCCTCTCTCTGACTCACTCTCTGTCTCTGTAAAAAAATAAATAAATAAATAAATAAAATAAAATAAATTAAAAATCATCTGCTCTCCCCTTGGGGAGAGTCTCTGCTAGGGGGTGTCAAGGGAAGGGCCACCTGTCCAGGGTGGGGCCAGAGTGCCACTGAAGTCTCAGCAGATGCGAGACTCGGGCCAGCGAGGTGGCAGCAGCAGACATCAGAAAGAAAACCTTCTAAACGAGGTGAAACTGGAGTCCCAGGCAGACCCGCCTCCCTGTTGCCCCCACTTCCCCACACTAACCTTTGAAGTATGGAGCCTTTCATCCAGGCAGGGGGCATTGCTCACAACAGAGAACTGGTGAGTGGGGAGGGAGGGAAGCTGCGACCATCCGTCTCCCATGCAGAAGCCCCCAGAGAAGATGATTTTCAAGAGCAACTCACTGGTTCTCCTATGCCGGGCCCTCGACCACGGCGACAACGGCAGCAATCTGACCGACCAGCGCCCTAATTCCGGCTCCTCCACTCATTAGTCATTGGACCATGAGTGACGTGTTTATCACTCTCTGAATCTCGGCCTCTTCCTCTGTAAAACAGAAACAATAACAGCTGACAGGCTGTGCTTGCTTCAGCAGCACATGCACCAAACTACATTACAAGGTTATTCCCCATGTTAGGATTAGTGGGTGGTTTTTAATTTAATCTTTGTTTTATTCTGTTATACATGCTCTCAGTTTTAGCATTACAGTGAATCGGTATACATGACTTTTATGAGAAACAGCAGCCCCTGCCCCGTTCTTACTTCCCATTTCTGACTTCCCTAAGGAAAACACTTCCCACTTTTCTAACAGCTTTATTGAGATATGATGCACCTAGCATACCGTTTACCCAAGTCAGTCGCTTTTAGTATATCCACAGTGTTGTGCTTCCATCATGACCACTAATTTTAGAGTGTTTTCATTACCCGCCTCCAAAAAAAAACAACCTCCGTAGCACTTAGCCACCAACCCTGTCTCCCCGTCCCCAGCCTGAGGCAACCATTAATCTACTTTCTGTCCGTAAAGTTGCCTTTTTTTCTGTACATTTCATGTAACTAAATGCGGTCATACAACACACGGTCTTTTGTGACTGGCTTCTTTCCTGTATCATATCTTTTCAAGCTTCGCCCATGTTGTCGTGTCTATCAGGACTTCATTTTTTTCTTTCGCTTAATAATATTCCATTGCACGTATGTACCACCTCTTATTGATCCCCTCAGCGGTTGATAAACATTGGGTTGTTTCCACTCTTTGGCTATCATGCATAATGCAGCATGAGCATCTGTCTACAAGTCTTTGCACCGGCACAGGCCCTCTTTGCCACGGAGCTATACCTGGGAATGAAATTGCTGGGCTACGTGGTGGTAACTTTCTGTGGAACCATTTGAAAAGTTACCAGACTGTTTTTCCAAAGCAGTCACGCAGTTTTTACAATCCCACCAGCACAGAAGAGGCCCAAGGTTCTTCTTAGAAGGTTGACCTGAGACTGTATGTATACAGTAATTAGGATATTTTCTGGCCAGTACTGGGGAAAAGAAGAGTAGCTCTCCTTTCCCCTTGCCTTAGTAATATATCAGCATCCCGAACACCTCCAACTTTTCCTTGACATTTGATGCAAATCCACCTTCCTGATCTTGTTCTGAATCCGAGACAGGATTTCCCTTCCCGGTGTATACCACGTTTACTCAGTGACGGCCAACCCTCTGGACCCCAGGCACCCTGGGGACATTCTGGGAGCCCTACACAGCACATCGTTTGCTCATTTTCTTGACATAATCGGGAGGGCCAGCTCTTGGCCTAGCTGTGACTATTGTTCATATTCTTGGCATCATGTGTAGCTGCACTGCCCAGAAGCACTTGGAAGCCCACATCCAAATCAAGAATCTACTGATTTCTTGGCCCTGGCATTACATCTCAGACCATGCGTGTCCTGCTTAACATTCAGTATCCATAGGTAAGGCCTATTGAACAGGGCCTGTCTAAATATAGACTTCCAGCCCTGACTACCTCAAACACAATAGGAGTCTGTAAAATGCTCTAAGCTAAAAGGACAGGCAAGATGCAAGAAATCAGCACAATTAAGAGAACAATGGAATGGGAAATTTATCCCACGACAGCCTTTCCTGATTTTGGCCCCCCTGTACCCTTAGCTGGATGCCCATTACAGCTCCCCCCAAAGCATCTCAGAACACCTTCTTTGTAGTAACCGGGTTTCTTATGGCTAAAAGTTCTAAAAACCTAACTCGAGGTTAGCTAGCGCTACAAGGGGACTTTAATGGAGAAATCTGTATGTGGGGAGAGGTACATCTGAAAGGAGATGGCCAGGCCAGCATTTTCTCCCATATAAACACATTCACCTATGTCCCGGGCCTTTCCCTACTGGAGAGGGGCTTCTCTGTGGGTCTCAGCGGGCGATACAGAGAAGTGGAGGTAGGTGTCATGCCTCAGATATTTCTAGGCTTAAATAAATCCAGTTTATTAATCTCAGAGGACAAGGAAAGAGTTTTCCCTCCTATTGTTTGTATATAAAATTCCAGGGGGGTTCTCATAGGCCTAACTTGGGCTATAAGCCTACCTCTTTGGCCACTTTCTGTAGACAAATGTCCTCCCTGAGGTTCCAATAGGGTGAGTCACCAACACTCCATGGGGTGGGGGAGGGGACACTCTCCAAAGGAAAGAGCAAGACTGTTTCCTCCAAAAGGGAATTTTGAATAGACAGCACAGCAGGCTCTATCACATGAATTTTCAACCTTCTCATTAAGTCCCACAGACCCCCCAGGGCCCAGCTCACACGGACATTTTACAGCCTCAGTCTTCTTATAATAACCCCTTCTTCCTTCCGTAGTGAATGCCCAGGACCTGCGAGTACCTCCCATGGGTTTGCCCTAGTCTCCTGTGTGAGCACCACCCCTATTTCACAAAGAACTCGAGTCTCAGAGAGGTCAAGTCATTTGCCCCAAGTCACACAGCAGAGAGTGGCTGAGCTGAGACCCGAGCTCTAAATCAAAACTGCCTGCTCTCCGCCTTGTTCTTTCCCGCGGTGAGAACCCGGCTGTCAGCTGCTGCCCGCACTCCCTCTGCCTGCACCCGTGTCTTCTCTTCACTTCCTGACAATGACTGAAGGCTTCTGAAGAAGCCTCCGCTGTTCGCCATCATCCTTGGGCGGGTTGGCTCCCACCAGAGAAGCCTGGAACATTCATTACAAGGCTAACAAGCTCGTGCGCCTGTCACTCAGTCACAGCACCTGAGTAAGCTTTGAGGACTGCGCAGAGGGGCTGTTTCCTGCCCAGCGGGGGGGAGGGAGGGGTGCGGGGGGGGGGGGCTCTCCGGCGTGGTTAGGCAGGGCCCGGGTGCAGCAGCAGCCCACTCCACAGAGGCATGCCTTCCTGGGTGCCTGTGACAACTGGTAACCATCTCTTCGAATCCCGGGCTGACAAAATGACAGCCTGGCAGTCAGGAACTGCAGTTTCTATTTCAAAGTTTCATTAGGCAGTATAGTATGTGGGCTCGGAGCCAGACTGCCTGGGTTTGAATCCTAACTCTCCCATTTATGGTCCCTATGACCTTGGGGAAGTTATTTAATGCTCTCTGTGCCTCAGTTTACTCATTTCTAACAAGGTGCTGCTACAAAGGAACAATAAAATAATGCAGTTCTCTGTAAAGGGCCACCATTACTATCCCAATAGTCTTTAACCAGAAGGACACGGTAGAAAGTGGAGGGATGAAAGCCCCTTAAGATCCAGGGGAGAATGACTAGGTTTAGCTCCTCCCGGAGACAGTTGTGACGTATTAGCTAGCACCCAAGCTCTCGTTCCAAGGTGTCCTGTGACCCTGGACCATTCACTCCACCCCAAAGAGCTTTAATTTTCTTATCTACAGAGCCAAGGTAATAACACCAGCCCTTCTGTGTGGGCTATAGCAGCAGCCCTATCTTGTATGCTCTAGTCTAAAGGATGGTAAGCATTCACAAAGATGCCCCTGTAGGAATGCCAGGACAGCAGAAGCACGATGAAGGTAAGCAGGAGTTTGTGGGCCCTAAGGAGGTGGGAAAGCTAAGACCAGGCTCTGGGAGTTATCATCTTTGTCGTCATCATTGTCATCATCATCATCTTCATCATCATTGTCATCATCAAAACACGGGTATTAAATGCCTGACTGCATACAGCAATGGGTGAAACTACTGATGTGAACTCTGAACTTGTCTATCAATAAACTATTCCTACACCAATGGTTCTCAACTGGGGATGACTTTCCCCTAAGGACCAGTTGGCAATGCTTAGAGACACTTCTGGTTATCACATCCTGGGAGATTGTCACGATGAGTGAGTAGAGGCCAGGTATGCTGTTTGACATCCTACAATGCACAGGCCAGGCCCATAACAAAGAGTTATCTGGCTCAAACTGTCAATAATACAAAGGTTGAGTCCCTGCTCAATATCGACAGCCTTGATATTGAATTGTGTGACTAAGATCCAGCATCACCCGGGAGCTTCCTTCTCAGGCCTACTGAGTAAGAATTGGTCTACATATTGAGGCTGGAAAAACACGACCTTAAAAAATGCACAGAGAGCACACAATCAGCAAACCAACCTATGAACCACATGGGCCACATGGAGGGCATTTGAGGATGGGGAAAACAGACATTGGATAGTGGAAGGATGAATGGATTGGTGGAATTAAGATTTTTGTGGTTGATCATGTAACATATATGCCAGGCACCATGCTAGATTTTTCACACAAGTTATCTCGTTTATCTCCAAAACAACCCTAGGTGGTAGGTTACTAATGCTCATGTGGGCAGTCTGAGTGACCATGACAACCCATGGCCTCCTTAGCACATATCTTGAAGCTTTCCAGAATCTCTCTACCACCGCCTAAACTGGATTATATAAAGAATGTCGTTTCGTACTGATGCCTGCACACAAAGCCTTATTCACAACCAGCATTTGATGCTAACTTCTCATTTCTGACAAGTAGAGGCACGTCATTTTTATATGTGCAAAGATGCAGTTTTATCCTTCAATTTCTCTTGAAAGATCAATAAACATCTTATTTTACCTTCAACAAATGTTTGGATTCATTATAATCTACATTTGTTTCCTTTTATAAATAAGATGTATCTGAGGTTAATATCTTTTAGTAACATTGAGTCTTGATGGTCCAAAAGCTCAATGAATGTATCATGGGGTTATAGTAACAGTAATAGCTACCATTTATTAAACACCTACTGTTTGCGATGTGTTTTAGATCAGTACCTCTAGCTGGTCACACAAGCTTATTCCTTGTTCCCACTTTTTAAAAGAAGAAACTAAGATAGACTTGGCCACAGCACTAAGTGAGAGGATCAGGATTGAGCATGAGACCAGCCCAGCTCCAAAGCCCAAGTTCTCTGCCTGCCCCACACCACCCTGTAGTCACAGCAGTCCTGGGTCTGCCCTGAATATCAGCTGGCTCCAAGGCAAGCACTCGCACTCCTCATTGCCTGACCACCCTCATTCCATCCCCGAGGCCTGTTTTCCCAGGCTCCCTCCTGCCCTCCATCAGCAGAACCCACTTTCCCTCTAACGTCAAGCGAGCCCTGGGTTTGGAAGCTGCGGCACGAGGTCCTCAGCACTAACGTTGTCTGGCAGGCAACCTGAATCAGGGCTCAGCAGACTTCTTCTGTGAAGGATCAGGTAGTAAACATTCCAGGCTCGCCACGATATACAGTTTTCACTGCTTTTACTCAGCTTTACTATCACAGCACCCAAGCGGTCATAGACAGTGTGAAAACAAATGGACAAAGCTGTGTTTCAATAAAACTTTATTGACAAAAAAAACACAAAACCCAACAAGGAGCGGGGCAAGCCAGATTTGACCCCTAGGCTGTAGTTCGCCAATCCCTGACTTTGTGATCTCTAGCGCTCCTTTACGTCTGGTATTTATTCTGTGACTTATGTATGAGAGAAAGTCCCAGACTAGAGGTTGAGAAATGGTGGTCTAAACCGCCTCCAGCCCACCAATAGGTTTGGGTCAGCCCAAACAGTTTCTCTTTTAATACAGTTTAAACATATTCCAAAGCAGACACGAGTGCAATGAGCCTGAATGAAACCATCACTCAGCTTAGCCACCATCCCCACTCCACCAATGCCTATCACCTCTTCCCCCTGACACACTCCTTTCCCTGAAGCATTTTAAAGCAAATCCAGGCATCACATTATTTCACCCGTAAATACTTCAATACATCTCTCTAGCAAATAAGCACTTTTCAAAATTATAGCCACACAGACATTATCACCCTAGCGAAACAAAGACTAATTTGTATCTTCACTAGCATCTAGTACCTTGTGCATATTTTAATTTCTCTGACTGTCTCAAAAAGTGTTCCTCTACAGGTGGTTTGTTCGAATCAAAATTCAAGTAAGGTCTACACATTGTATTTACACAGAGCTTTTAAATTTTTGAATTGGCTGTCAACATGTGAAAACTTGGATTTCACATAAACATTAGATTTTCAACTTCTCTTGGAAAGAGAAATTGAAATATTTGCCACTTGGCAGCCTCATCCCCATGGCAACAGTAGCACGGAGCAAGCAGCGCACACTAGGGTTGAGGACCTGCGTTTCCCTGGAATGCCCCCCACCGCACCCCCGTGTCTTCAGCCTTGCAGCCGGAGCCCAGCAGGCACTGGAATGTGTGATGCTTGCTCTGGACGGTCTCGTCTCTCCTTCTCTCCCACCACACACAGGAAGTCACCTGAGCCATTTCCTGGCCCCTCTTTCCCTCCACACCCTCCCCCCAAAACTGTCTCTTTATCATTCTTTTTCCTCCTTCAAAGCAAACCTTCAGCATGTACCCAATTTCAGGAGGGACTGTGTAGAGGGGGTGGAGCAGAGAGGAAGGGTTTACCCAGGATAATTGGCCAGCCATCTAGCCCCCTGGGCGGCTGTCTGCAGGGCACTGGGAAATTCCCCTGGGCCCTACACCCCAACCAGTTTAACTTGAGCCTGATGTTCACAGAGCACAGAGCTACTCCCCAGGGAGGGAGCAGACATGATCTTGAATTCACTGTGTGATCTTGAAGAAATCATTCATCCTTTCTGAGGCTCAGCTGCCCCTTCTATACAATGTGTAGTGTTTGAGGCTGAGGGAGTTGGGTAAAAAAAAGCGGTCAAGTCCCTGGGTAAGACGTGAATAATCTGGAGCAGACAACCTAGTGACCCTGGATTCTGTTGATCCTGCGTGGCCTCTCCACCCACTCACCCCCTTTACCGAACGGCCAAGGGGCCACCGGGGGCTGAGCAGGAGGAGGAAACAGTCCACACCCCTGTTTTCCCTTGCCATCTTCTCAGGAAAGTGGTGGTGGCCTTCAGACTGTGGTGCACGCTGGTTCTTGATGCTCTTTCCCTCTGGGTGTTGAGCAGCTCTGACTGTCTGTGTCTCCAGAGGCCTATAGGGGTTATCCAGTGGGGCAGGCGAGATGCTCAGATGCTGAGGCTGCCTCCGAGCCTGTGTGCTTACGTGCAGGTGAGGGGGTGCGTGTAAGGCAGGGGTGAGATAGCAGAGGGAGGCTCAGGGTCTGAAAAATAAGATTTAGCAACCGCCCGCCCGGGGTTCTCAGTAGTGCAGAGGAGTCCAGCCGCAGGGAAGCCAGGTGGCAGTCGCAGCCCATGGGGGAGTCAAGCACGTAAACAAGCAGTTATAATAAAATGTGATAAATGCTAGAATAGAGGCCTACATCAGGCACCTTGGAAACACAGAGGAAATAATCCCCTTGTTTATACATGCCTCCACCTCTTTCCAAAAATGACTTGAAGAGGCCACTAAGCTAAATACAGAAAAACAAAATGAAAATTAAGTAAACAAGTAGAATAAGGGCAAGGTGAAGAAGTCAGGGAAAATTTTACACCCAAAATATCCACACTCTTGCAAGAATTGAACCACAAACTTGCTTCTGAGCTTCCTAGTGATCAACGCAAAGGGGAAACCCTTGAACTTTAACTGCATCTTTTTTTTTTCTTTTTCAAAACTGTTCACTTCAAAGTGACACAATAATTACTTTTTATTAAGATTATGACTGCGCATGAACAGAACATTATCTGGGGCATCTAACCTTAAGATTACAAGGAAAATAAAACAATAGGAAAGTAATTATGAAAAGCATAGGAAAGATATTATGCTGGATTTTGAATTTTGTAATATGCTGACTGCCCTTTTTAGTCAATCAAAATCTTATTATTACATTCAAAACCTCTAGTTAATTTCTAGACCAATTCAACAAACTACAGCCTAAATCTGCAACTGTGCCTCACAATAAATGACAGGATTCTTAGTCAGAAAATAATTCTTAGGATGAAAATGCAATCATTTTATTAACATGGCATAGTGTACTGTTTAACTCTAACTTTATAATATGAATAAATTTACCTAAGACGTTTAGCCTCCGCCACCTCCCAGAAGAGGTGACTTTGGTCTGAGTCCTAAAGGATCAGTAGGAGGTTGCCAATTTGACAAGGGAGAGTGAGTGAGCAGAAGGATTTCCAGGCAGATGGAAAGGCAGAGGCCAGTGCACCAGAGACCTTCCGTTTGCCCTTTAAATGCTCTCTATCCACCCCGCTCTTGGTCTCTGCTTGTACTGAGTTTGGCCAAGAGGAAGCTGAGAATGCTAGAGCATTTCCTGTCCCAGCCGAGATTGATGTCCTGCCCGAACTTTATATGGCATCCTCACATACTGAAAGAGATCATCTGTCTCCTTGTCTCTTCTTTAAGGGCACTAATTCCATCATAAGGGCTCCACTCTCACGACCTTATAACCTCTCAAAGGTCCCACCTCCTAATATAACCACACTGGGGATTAGGGCTTCAGTATAGGAATGGGGGAGAGGGGCACAAATATTCAGTTCTTAGTATTGCATTATAAACAGAACCCCATCCGGCCTCCTTACGCATGCTCCTAATTATCCCAACCTCAAGCCAAAAAATCCCAGCCTGACTCACTAGGAGGATGGAGGTGAGAAGGACACGGCTATCTGCCTGAGTTCCAATCGCAGGTCCAAACAGGTCATTCCTTTTGTCGGGCACTTCCCCAGAAAGGGCTGGAAAGTTTGTTCAACACAAAAAAGTCAGAACAGAGTCAGTCCCAAAGCCAAAGCCTGTGGTCTCAGAGAAGCTGCGCAGAAACACTAGTGCTTCCGCTCCTCTGGCCTCACATTTTCCTGGCCTTGGTCTTGTGGCATCTTCCCAGATACTGCCAGGGAAAGAGTCAAAGACCAGGATAATAGTGCTCAGACTTCCTTGCACGTCAGAACTCGGGGGTGAGGGGAGGTTGTTGACGATATAGACACAGAGATGGTGAACAGGTTGCCCTGCAGGTTCTGAGGCACACCAGAGTTTGAGCCTACGGGGCCAGGGAAGTCTTGAGATGAGATCAAAGAACGTACTTCTCTATTTTGTGGGAACTTAGTACTCATTACTATCATTCAATTATTGAAGAATTACATTTTACAGCAAGTGTTTATAGTAGTCAAGTCACTGAGTAATAATAAGTAGCAACAATGGTTAACGTCACAGGACTTGGACCTACCACATACTGGGGGCATTACATGCATTAAAATACATACTCATATAAACAAAATGCAGTATATACACATACAGTGGGATAGTATTCAGCCTTTTCAGCCTTAATAATATTCCGTATGAATGAACTCTGATGACGCTGTGCTAAGTGAAATTAGCCAGTCACAAAACGACAGATATTGTATGATTCCATTCACACGAGGTACAAAGCATAGTCAAAGTCATGAGACAGGAAGTAGAACGGTGGCTGGGGGGAGCTGGGGGGAGGGGAATAGAGAGCTGGTGTTTCATGGGTATGAAGTTTCAGTGTGGGAAGAAGAAAACGTTCTGGAGATGAATGGTGGTGATGGTTGCACAGCAATGTGAATATTTGTGCCTGATGACACTGAACTGTACACCTAAAATGGTTAAAATGGTAAATTTTATGTTGTGTGTATTTTAGCACAATAAAAAGAAAGCACACGTGTACAATAAAGCATAGCTAAGGAGAACAACTAGGAATTTCAGAGTCAGGCCGGGCTGGACCTGACTCCCAGATGTTTGAGTGATCTTTGGCAAAAGCAACTTCTCTAAGCTTCTACTTTCTCTTCTTAATATGGGTGAAGGGCAAGAACTAACATCTCCAGGTGTTTCTAATGACATTAATTTTGCAGACATTGTCTCAATCCACTGTCCTACAGCCCTCTGAGCTGGGTGGGTGTTAGTAGCCTCATTTTGCTGAAAAGGAAGTTGAGACTCACAGAGGTTATGTGATGTGTGCAAAGTCACACAGCTGGGCTGAAAGTGGTAGGGTTGCAAATAGAAATACGAGTCTAAAACTGGGCACCGAGGTCCTCCAAAGACCCCCGAAGCACCTGCAGCATCTCACCTTGAATTTGAAGATTTGGAGGGTGCCAACTCAACCTCCCAATTTGGACCCTACTCTTCAGGTTTTGATATAAAATGTATTTTTGGATGCCATTAACCAGCATCTCTGTTTATGGGCTTCCTTTATATTTACAAGTCTATGAATGTGCAATTGAAATAGACAAAAAAAAAAAAAGTTTCTCTAGAAACTTACGTGCTTGGAAATCAAAGGAGGACACAACAGTGAAGGGAGAAGTTGTTCCAAGAGTTGAAGTCTAAATTACCGGAATCAAGTAGGAATCTCAGTTTGGGGAGTGAAGTTCAAAACGCACAAAGAACCAGACAAGATAACAAGTA
The DNA here is from genome assembly GCF_036850995.1 of Saccopteryx leptura. Classification (NCBI taxonomy): domain Eukaryota; kingdom Metazoa; phylum Chordata; class Mammalia; order Chiroptera; family Emballonuridae; genus Saccopteryx; species Saccopteryx leptura. The sequence goes on from NC_089504.1 coordinate 340,618,719, forward strand.
TAACTGCCAAGTAGAGGGAGTGGAGCTTCAGCAGGAGAAAAACAAACCCAACAGAGTTCTCCATCAGAGAACTAAAGGCTTCAGACTTCCCACACCTGCCTCATTGCCACGGTCCCCACCACGGGCAGCCACAAAGACTGTGCACAGTTCCAGGGGCTGCCGTTTGAATGTTCGATAATACGAATGACAACCTCTTAAACTGTGCAGTGGGGCAGCCTTCTCTGCTTCCAACTTAGGAGGATTTCTAAGGACATCAAACATGGTAGGGATTCAAGGAGAATGGTGGACAAAGAAGTGGAAAATGTCCTAGCTTTCTTAGAACTTGGAGACCAGGTTTTAGAAGGTGAAAGGGATACCCCCAGCATGTATGGAACCCACCATGTGCCTCCGCTTTCCACCCATTTTGTCTCATTTAATCCTTCAGCATCTCCCATTTTCATGACAAGGAAAGGTGCTCAGAGAGGTTTGGTAACTTGGCCATGGTCACACAGCTAGGAAGTGGGTGAGCCAGAATTGAAACCCAGAACAGTGACTCCCTATCAGCCCTTCTCTCTCTAGCCATCAGTAGGGAAGATTCTGAACCAGTCTGGGTATGGAGTTATCTAGGCAAAACTGGGCTGAAACAGCCATTGGGGGCAGATGCAAAGAGGAAATCAAACCACAGAAAAGCAATCTGAAGGGTTTGGGGATAAACAGAGAATGGGGGGGTGAGGTGGGGGGGAGACCCAGTTCCTCAAAGCCTTGAGAACTGGAGGGACTGAAATGCAAAGCTCTGACTGTGGGTCAGGAAGCCTATCTCAGGCCCTGGGATGCGAAGGTGGCCCATGAGCTCGGCACTGGAAGGCAGGGGTCTAAGTTTGGTTCTCCCGTGGAAACTTTGGACCTGACTTGGGGCATGTATTGCCCCTCTGAGACGCAGTTTCCTTACTTCCATTCAGTACAGAGAGTTTGACTTAAACGGTATTTCTATCACTAATCATGTGCTTGTAGAATTTGCCTCTGCTTCCATCAGAAAGGCTAGTGGGATGCCTCCTCCAGGGTGGTGGCCTCTCTTGGTCTGGGTGGCTCAGCTGTGGCCTGTCCTCCCTGAGCCCCACATTCCAGGACTCAGGGCTCATTAGCTGACCAACGTGGGGAGCCAAACCATCTCGCCTCACTTGGTCCCAACACCTCCCCACCTTTCTGAATTTTTAAAAGTGCCTTTACTCAGAATTCATCAAAGATTCATCAGGCTTGGGATTGGCCCAAGCTTTTGCCTGGGAAACCAAGTGGAGGTGGAAGGAGGGAGGGACCCGGGAGGGCAGCAGGCTCCTGAGCATTCAGAGCTGCACTGGGGGCCCCGCAGCCTCCGCCCCACTCGGCCAGGGGAGGGGGCTGACAGAGGAGGAACCACCCGAGGAAGCTCAGCCCCCATCCGGGAGGCCCCCAGTCAGCAGCACGGGTCTCACCTGCGTGCCCCCCCCCCCCCACCATTTCACAGGACGTGGGAGGATCAATGAGGCAACAGGCAAGTCCCCACTGTCTATGGGAAGAGCCCGACCTATGGAATGTTCCAGACTGTATGCTTTGTAAGTGCCCTTGGCTTTGAGTAGTTCTGTAGAACAAAGGCGAGTCCCCTCAGCTCCAGTGGATGAAGGCATTTGGGTTCTAGCCCTCAGCGCATCGGGTCATGTGGTCCAACACTCCCATAACAAAATAGGAAACTGAAGCCCAGAGAAGTCACGGGCCAAATTGGCACTACCCCTGCCAGGTGTCAGGCTAGTGCTCTTTTGGCCTCATTACTGCACCTCCCCTGGGCCTCTGTCCTCCTTCAGAAGTGTCCCTCGGCCCCCATTGCCACCTCCTCCTCTAAGACGTGTGATAAGGCCAGACTGAGGACGGCCCCTCCCTGGGAGTCTTCACCCCTCTGGGTCACAGAGGCTTGGCCAGTCTCAGCATCCGAACACCCACCGAGAACCTAGCGAGACAATAAACTACGATAATCAAGTTTTTAATAATCGCCTGGAGTTTGTTTAACATACAATCACGGCCGGCAATAAATCCAAATTAAAAGCCCAACCGGGAAGCCTGAGTTAAGCTGCCTGGTTGGAAACCAAAATGCTGAGGGACAGGAGGGGGAGGCTGAGGAGGGGCGGGCGGGAGAAGGGGAGGACCATGCTCAAGGCTGGACTGCCCTCGGGAGGGGCAGAGCGGCCGCAAGGACTCGGGCAGGTAGGTGGCGGGCTGCAGCATCAACCCCAGCCCCAGCTCACGTCTTGCCTTCCCAGCCCAAAAGGATTTCTGTAATGGTCCAGACAGAGAAAATATCTACCTTACCAAACCTCAGAACTGAAAACAGACATTCTCTCGCCCCTGCCTGCAAGCACACAAGCTCCGTAAGGCAGGGACCTTGCTTCCCCAGCCCTGCTTCCCCAGCTTGGGGCATCTAATAGGGAGGTAATCGGCAAATATTCCACACCCATTTATTCATTCGCTCGTCAAATATCTATTGAGCACCTGCAGTACCTGGGGACACAGAGACATGATCTGCTATCCAGGAGCTCACTGACAAGGAGACAAAAAACAGATGGAGGATTCCACTCTGTGTGATGCATGCTGGGAGAGAGCACCCGGAGGCTTTGGCCAGGCCAGGGGTGAAAAGCAGGATTAACAAGGGCTTCCAGGAGGAGGTTTCTTGAAGCTGAGTCCTGAAGGCAATTAATTGTTGGGGAAGGTTGGCAGGGAGAAGGTCAGGATTGGGGGGTGTTACTGGCCTGGGAATAGTATTCCAGACAAAAGGAACGGCATGTTCAAAGGCAGGGGAGAGAGAGAGAGTGTGGCCTGCTCAGAGAACCGAGGAAAGTTGGTGAGACTGGAAGACAGAATTAGGACCGGGAGAGGAGGAGGGGTAAGGGAAGGATGAGGGTGGATGTTGGCCAGACCTTGAAATGCCATGGGAGCACGCTAAAGAGTTTAGACTTTTATCCAGAGGGCAAAGGGAAGTTATTGAAGGGTTTTAAGCTGGGGGATGACATGACCGGAATTACAGCTTGGAAAGATTGCTCTGGCTGCTGTGTGGAGAATGGATTAGAGGTGAGGGAGCCTGGGGCCAGGCGGAGCGATCAGGAGGCTGTTGCAGCGGTCTTAGCCAGGAAGAGTGACGGCCTGGACCACACGGAGCAGGTGGGTAGAGCGACCCAGACACATCCACTGGGAGAAGTCAGTCAGGGCAGGCAAAGAGTCATGGGGACCTATGCAGGACTGAGGCAGAGGGGTGACTCCAGGTGCATTGGGTGGGCAGGCAGATGGCAGTGCCCCTGAGGGCAGATGGAGCAGCAGCCCAGCAGAACCATGTGCCCTCAGGAAGAAGCAGCCACTTGCCCCGTGCCTACGACCTCCAAGGAGAAGAAGGCTGGACGCGTCTGAGCCACCCAGACCAAGAGAGCCTGCCACGCAAAGCCACAGCCCTGGGAAAGGTAACACTGGCCTTTGTAACCGAAGCAGAGGAAAATTCCAGAACCCCCAGGGGCCGCTGGCCACAGGGCCTGGAGGAGAACCCCCTGCCCGTCTGCCCGAGGTCCAGCCTACTGCAGCGACTGGCCCAGGTGCCTGTCCTAGAAGGCCAGGTTGTGAATCTAACTGTGTCCAAGCTGGATCGGGTCTTCGAGAAACATCTAGATCAACCCTTTGTTTGACAATCTTGGAAACTGAGGCCTGGGGAGGATGGTGACTTGCCCAAGGTCACCCAGTGAGTTCGTGACGGACCTGGGGAGACAGCCAGGTTTCCTGGCTCGGAGCAGAGATATTTCACAGGGGCTGCTCCAGGTGCCGGCTTTCCTGGGTCGTCTCCACGTGCAGCCATGACCAGGGGTATACTAGGGTTTGTCACCTGTGCCCCTACTATGGGGTCAGAAAACACTGTCCCTATAGTAGCCATGAGGTACAGAGTCCAAGGGGCTCACTATCCTTTGGGTTCTGAAGTCTATAGTAAACCACGGGGTAGAAGGGAGAGAGAAGGGGGAGGCATCAGGAGGTCTGTGTGAATCCTGGCTCTTCTCCACGCATGTGCTCTGCAACTTCCTCACCTTCTCTGAGCCTCAGTTTCCTCATCTGTCAAAAGAGAATCAAATGGATTGGAGGTACAGATTAAATAAGAACATGCATGATAAAGGCTTTTCGACTTCTAAAACAACACGGATGGAATAACAGCTTCGCATTTTCATTGCTAATCCTTTAACAAACATCAGGCCTGTGCCTGCACCATTCCAGATGTGCCCCCTATACCCGTGGGAAGCAGAGATGATGACGACTGGGGCCGTCAGTGGGAACTGTCTCCCTCTTCCCTGGCTCTGGCCTCTAGATGAGCCAGGACAGAAGGGAAGGGGGCTGGGGGCTGGTCCACTTCAGCAGGAGTGTCTCTTCTGCCAGGGCCCCGGCTGGCTGCCTCGGGCCACACCCACGTGCCCTCTGGGACCCTGGGATCCCGCCTAGACCTACCCTGCCAGGGAGAGACTGCTCAAAGGCCATCCGATGTTCACTCAACAGTCTTTTCTCGTATGCCAGGCATCCTGCTAAGAGCTGGGCTCTCTACCCTCAAAGACCTTACAATCTGATAGGCCTGAGAAGCAAACAGATCATGTTTTTTTTCCCATCACCTTTAGAGTAAAAGCCCAAACTTCCTCTTGTCTCAGGACCCTGTCAAGCACACTGACTTCGTGTGCCAGCCCTGCCCCTCACGCATGCCACTCCAGCCACACAGGTCCCCATCTTCTCTTCCAGCAGAGCAGGAATGGACCCACCACCAGGCCTGCCCTCTGCCCTCCCCAAACAACCACATGGTTCGTTCCCTCCATTCAAGTCTCTGTACAAATGTCCCCTCCTCAGAGAGGGCTTCTCTGATCACCCTCGCTAACAGAACAATGCCTGATCCCTCTCCAGCCTCCCACCCTGCCACATATTTCTTCAGAACTCTTACCGTGACCTTCCTTCTAAATTATTTAGATTAGGTTCTGGTTTGTTTACTGTTTGTTTCTCCCAATGGAATATAAGTTATATGAGGTTAGAGACTTGGTTTTGCTCACTGTTCCATCTCAGTACCTAGAACAGAATTCAAATGGATGGATAAATGGATGGATGGATGGATGGATGGATGAGTGGATGGATGGATGGATAGTTGAAGTCAATTCTTGTTGTCCTTCCTTGTGCCATGAAATAAGCACTTACTACATTTCCTTGTTTCTAAAAGGCACTTTTTAAAAAACATTTCAACATTTCTGAAATGTGGATATGTACATTTAAAGCAGGGTTTCTTTTCCTCCAGAAGCTATTATTAAATCGATGGTGTATCTCACGATTGATGGCATCTTAAACCCAAGGAAATGCACAAGGACCCAGAGAGGCAGGGATCCATCCTCCCCAAGGAGACTTGGTGGAAACTTCCCCAGGCAGAGCACATTCAGCAGAGCTTCAAGGAATGAGTGAGCATTTTCTGCAATAAGATCGTAGAAAGGACATTACAGGGAGGAGAAGCCACACATGCAAAGGCACCGAGGCCCGGAACAGTATCTGTCCTTTGCAAGAAGAGACCCACAGTCTGGTGCACCGGTGGAAGATGTCAGGGGAAGTAACTAAAGATGAGACTGGGAAGCCATTTAGAAAGGGCCTCAAATGTTCCTCTGAGGGTTATGGACACTGTTCTGGGGGAAGATGGTCATCACGGAGGAGTCTGTGTCCCTCGCTCTCTTGTCTCATGCCAACTCCATATCAAACCACGTGGGGAAACATTCTTATGGATTCAGCAAAAGAAGATGGGTCCTAAATCCGAACATCTGAACCCCACGTGGATTTTTCCTTCCTTTCTCTCAATTACCCGGTTATTTGTGACTAGGACCTCTCCCATGTGGCCTTCAAAGACAGAGCTCCTGGGGCATGTCCCTCCCTCTGGAATCCCCTAAGAAGCCTGGGTGATGGCAGCAAAACCCAGTCCTCTGCCCACCCAGGATGGCCTTCCTGCCTCACACAGATTCATTTCCCTCCCGCTCTGGACAGGAAGCACTGGCCCTCCCCGGGCAGGAGAGGGCAGAGGGCCAGTCTCCCTCCTGACAATTCCATGCGCAAGTCACTGTGCCAAGCACGTTGCATTCCTTACCTTGTCTCCTTGTGAGCTGAGTAATATTGTTATTCCCACTTCACAGATGAGAAAACTGAGGCTACCATTCCAACACCTGCAAATGCCTGGCCCATAACAGACACTAATGAACATATCCGTTTCCCATCGACATTAATTTAGCATTGCTAGTGTGTGCAAGGCCCTCCACCAGGTCCTGCCCCTCAATAAGCCCTAAGCTGGTCATGCTTACGCCGGTCCCTCCGCATACAGTCCTTCAACATCTGAAACCCTCCAGATGCTTCCAGATGCTGCTCAGATACCACTTCTGCTGTGACCTCCCCAAGCAGGACCAGACACTCCTCCCTGCGGCCCAGCCGTTCTGCAGGGCCCTCTGCAGGGAATGAGGGGTTCGCCTATCAGCTTTCCCTTCTTCTACGGGCAGAGAACGGGCCTAGCACACCACCCGGCACACAGGAGGCCTACAAAAGCCATCAGTTCAATGTGGGAATGAACGGATGAACAACTGAGCGATCAACAAAAAGGAGCTGCCCTAACGGAGAGCAGAATCAAAAGAAGGAAAACAGGCCGAGCTGAAATGGGAGTGAGCAAGGCCAGCCTCCGCCGTCGCTCTGCCAGGCCCTGCGGCTGGAGCAGGGAGGGCGGGGTCCCGGCTTCCTCCAGCGGCTGGAGCAGGGAGGGCGGGGTCCCCCGCTTCCTCCAGCGGCTGGAGCAGGGAGGGCGGGATCCCCGGCTTCCTCCAGCGGGGGCGGCAGAGGCAGCAGAAGGGCCGGGGAGGTTCTCACGGAGGATGTCGCTGAGCACTTTTTCCACAGGAGAAAGGCGGGTGGGATGCCGTCAAGCTTGTCCTGAGAGCAGCCCCGCCTGGGGAGGCCAGGGCTGGGAGCTCCCACTTAACAAATGAAACTGCCATTCCACAGCCCTTCACCAGCAGAACAGAAGCAATCTTTGGGTTTTCAGTTAATTTGTTCCTTTAATGGACCCATCTTGTTATCAGCTATTAAAATGGGCTTTCCCCATTAGCTGCTGGAGACCAGGGAGGCACTGCTTCCCCAGCCCCTCCGCCTTAACAGGCAGTGAATGAGCTGGCACATGTGTCCAGCCGTTCAGGGGAGGGTGGGGGAGGGCTGTGACCTCGCCAACGCACCCTAGCTCAGAGGCACTGGAACCCCGTGGCGGGCGCACTGGAACTTACACTGGATGATTTGAACACAGAGAGTAGAGAATCTCACCAATAGCTACACAGGAATGGAAAAGACTCAGCGACTCTTATATGCATAAAAAAAAAGGCAGAGCTGAAAAGGGCCTAGAGATCACTGAGCTTAGAGCTCTTCTTTTGAAGTTCAGAGAAGGAAAGCAACTTTTCTGAGGCTACACAGCACCTTGATGCCAGAACCAGGCCTGGAACCCCGGTCTCCCCCTGACCAGTTTCAGTGTTCTCCTAAAACATGAGCTGCAAAGGCTGGTTTGGCAGAGCTGGGGTTCCCTACAGTTCCCTGGGGCCCCTCTTCGTGTCCATTTTCCACTCCATCAACCGGTCTCCTAGACATAAACCCAATAATGGCATCGCAGCTCAGCTCGCAATAGTTACAATACTTACACTCCCTGACATGTGTACAGCGCTTTACAGTTTACCAACGGCTGTGCCTCATTAACCCTCCGTCCCAGAGGTAGACAGAGCTGGAGTTGTGTTGATCCCCATTTTCCAGATGAGGAAGCCAAGGCTCAGAGACAGGAAGAGATTTGTCCAAACTCATGGCTTGGAAAGATAAGGCCAGGACTCAAAGCCAGGTCTCCCAAAACCAAATCCCAGTATCCCCAGGGATGCTCTGTGATTGTGGATGCAGAAACCAAGGTCCCTCATCCCAAAGCTGCACTCAGAAACACAAGCATGCAGGGACACACACATGCACCCATCACCCCGCGACATATGCCTGAACACATGAGCAAGGCTGGAACGCGTCCACGGACAGACGGCCTCCCCCTCCTCACATATTCCTCCCCCAGCCAAGGCGCTCCCAAATCTGCCGACACACCAGGCACTTAATAACCAAAACATCAAGTCACTCAATCAATAAGCTCAGCTGTTGACAACAGGCAAGGGCTGAGCACTCCTAAGAGCTAGTAATGCTTTGAGCTATAAACACAGCCATTAGCTGAGCTCCTGCCCTGCCAGGCCATCTCTGTTGTTATGGGTTGGGCCACTGCGTCTGCAGCCACAGGCCATGGCATTTCGAGGTTGGCTGAACCCACTTGGCATGTCCAGGCTGCTGCTGCCTCCTCCCTCCCCTACTTCCCCTGGGTATCCCTGCCCAGAACCCAAGAAGAGGTTGCCAGCCCAAGGAAGTCCCAGCTAGACCCCACCAGAACACCTGGAAACCCCTAAAGTCACCTCCAGGACTCCCAACTTTGAAACTCAGGCTTCATCACAGCAATGTGGTGCCACCCTTGGAGAGCAGCTGGTGGAAGATGTTACACACCCAGCCCAAAGAAGACCCTGTTCAGAGAGGCTGCCAGGCTCCTGGCTCACCTGCTTACTAGCTGCGGGACCTTGGGGAAGTTCCTTAACCTCCCTGTGCCTCAGCCGCCTCATCTGTAAAGTGGGAATAACCACCACTTCCCAAAGTAATTGTGAGGCTTAACTGTGATCACTGTGCCTAGCAGAGTGCCCAGCACATGAAAAAATGCTTGTGAATCGAGGCAGCAGGAGAGTGACCCATGGAAGCACCTGTGAGTGTGGCAGAAGCCGGCACCGTGGGAAGCAGGGAGGAACACGAGCCAAGTGACAGATCTTGACGTCAAACATGGTCAGGCAGCAAGCAGAGGGTCTGCGTGTTTCCAGCTGTTTTCTCCAGATGAAGTCTGACCTTAAAAATTCTGTTCATCCCGGCAGGTGGGGGAGGTGAGGGATGAGCAGACCTGGGTGGCATGGAAAGACGGTGACCTGCCACGGTGCCAGGCCTGGAATAAGAAGGGCACCGGGGCCACAACACAAACTCTAAATCTGGGCACACGATTACACCAGCCTCTCATTTTAAGTGAATCTTCATCCCGGCAGGGAGTTGCAACATCTGAGGGCTGCCCTTAATTAGTTGTTATTCCTGCAGATAGAATCAGGGGGCATGTACTTCCCCAACTTTCCAGAGGAAAATAATATACCTTCTTAGTAAGTAGGATTATTTGAAAGATGTGTCAAAACAAAAGCCATTTTTGCCTGACCTGTGGTGGCACAGTGGATAATGCGTCGACCTGGAAATGCTGAGATCACCGGTTCGAAACCCTGGGCTTGCCTGGTCAAGGCACATATGGGAGTTGATGCTTCCAGCTCCTCCCCCCTTCTCTCTCTCTGTCTCTCTCTCTCTCCCTCTCTCTCTCCTCTCTAAAAATGAATAAAGAAAAAAAGAAAGAAAGAAAAAAAAAGCCATTTTTTTTTTCCTCTCTGGAAATCTGTCAGTATTTCTGATTTTCCAGTGGGGACTTCTCCTCTCCTCTCCTCTCCTCCCCTCCCCTCCCCTCCCCTCCCCTCCCCTCCTTCCCCGCCCCTCCCCTCCCCTCCCCTCCTCCTCCTCCCCTCCTCTCCCCTCACTTCTTCTCCCCTCCCCTCCCCTCCCCTCCCCTCTCCTCCCCTCCCCTCCCCTCTCCTCCCCTCCTTGGCATCTTCCTCCTCCTCCTCCTTCTCTCTCTCTCCCTGTCTCCCTTTATCTTCTTGCTTCTCGTTTCTCTCTCAGAGATAGTCATACATGCATGTGCGTTCACATACAATCTTATTTCTCCTCTCCTACTACTTACTTTTTTCAGCCAGTTCAGAATTCCTGAAAACTTTTGGATAAAGGTCCCGGCTAATGTCCGAAGACTGAGGCGAGAAAGTGCCTGAAAGGTATAAGGTTCAGGACCACGGACAGCGTCCCTGTGTTGTCCCTGAGGAAGAGGGTGCTGCACCGACCGAGTCCTGGAGCCGGTGAGCAGGGTGGGAGAAGGCTTAGCAGTATGAGAAGAAGCTTCTGGAACTGGAGAGGGTGGAAGAGGAGGAGGCTGAATCGATGAGCATGGCAGGGTTGAGAGCAGAGTGCGGGTGAGGGGCAGAGGTATGAAAGGAGGTCAGAGTGAGTGGAGTGGGAAGAGCTAAGGCTGCAAGTCCAAGGGTACCTGAGTGTAAGTAAGAGTGAGGTAAGCAGAAAGGTAAATAACACGAGTGTGTAAAAGAGTGTGTATGCTCACTGGAGTAGATGCAAAGGAGCAAAGGCAGGTGTGAGAGCCGTGCAATAGGTGCAACTGTGGATTACAGCTAGGTTGCTTTCCGTCTTCCTGTTTCCCTCCTCACTGCTCCTGGGAGACGGACGGGGTGCCGGCTAAGCCAGGGAGGGCCGCGGGGCGGGGAGCTGAGCTGTCACTCGGGGCTCTGCTAGTGGAGGGAAGGCAGGGAAGGGAAGCAGGCCATTCCACCACACTGGCGAGTAAATATTTAGAGGGTTGTTTCCACATGTATAAAAACTCAGCCTGTCTGCTAGGCAGTGTTTGCAGAGGCTGGGAGGAGAGAGCTGGACCTCAGCCAGTCAAGAAGCCTGTTTAAATCCCCTCATTCACAGCTCCTCCCACCCACACTGCACCGGCCTTCTGGCTCTCAGACTGACACAGGGCACGCAGCCCATTGGCACACATGTTCGCACACACCAGCGCCCTGCCTATAGGGACATTATTACACACTCAGGGCTTATTGGTTCTCACACAGATGCACATGTGAACACATATCCATGGCACCCAGATACTCACCGTACACTCATATCTAGACAAATGCACATAATACCCCGCAGGCCAGCTCTCTCTCTCACACACACACCAGCCGCACTGTATCACATACACAACCAGACCACACAGCTCACACATTATTACACATACATCCACAGTAGCCCACACACAGCTCCCACATACACTCAGTTAACAAGACATCCCCCACGTGTATACATACAACTTATACTTGAACACACAGAGACCAACAATCATAGACTAAACAGTATCACAGGTGCAAAAACACATACACAGGATATACACATGATATGTCACAGGGACCAAGCTATACTCTAAAAAGCCTGTCACTTGTACACTCAAGTCCATGGACGCACATACAGCATCTAACACCCATGGACGCACTTCAGCACAAACATAGTTTGTTTATCAAAGACCCGAGACACATCACGTGCTATCTTGCACAGGCGACTCACCACCTGTAGGGAGACTTTAAACCGTAAGTATAAAATCTATAGGGTGGTGGTTAAAAGACACACTCGAGTCAGATGGCCTGGGTTAGAATCCCAGTTCTGCTATTTATGAGCCGATCTCCTAGGGGAGGGTGTCAGAGTTCACTGAGATCATGAACTTAAGACGGCTCTCAAGCACATGGTAAACACTCAATACACTCTACCTATAATCCTCTCAGAGCTTACATGTATTTACTGTCCCCTTTTAACAAGTTAGGAAGCTGAGGCCCAGAGTGTGGAAAGTTGTCCAAAGTGATAAGAATGATGATAAAGACGGTGGTGGTGGGATGATGAGGAGGAAGAGGAGGAGGAGGATATAAGGGCAGACACTTACTCTGCACTTACCAGCACCAGCTATGTTCTAAGTGCTTTTATAATATATTATTTAAACATCACCATAACCATATGAGAGAGGCCCTGTTATTACCCCCACTTTACGGTTTGAGGAACTGAGGCCCAGAATTGCTAGGCAGTAAGGGTAAAGCGGGCGGTGGGCTCTAGAATCACTGAAGAGGCGAGTAGGCCCCGCCCTGCCCTGCCATCCGGGCCCGCCTGCTCCCCAGCCGCCCTCCGCGTGAACCCCAGGACCCTGGAGTGATATTGGGCTTTCCTCCCTTGGACTCCACTCCTTCCATCTGCAGGAGCTTTCCTTACTGACTGTCAAGTCCTCTTCTTTGGTCTGCATTCTTTCCTAGGAATCTAGGCTTTACTCTTTGTCCAAGGTGTGGGAAACCCCCAGGGGATGGGAGCCAAGTCTGTGACTCAACCCGTGGCCTGGCCAACTTCCTTCAGCCCTCTGGCTTTCAGTCTGCCCGTCTGTAAAATGGGAATGACTGTGTCTCCTCCAGAGGGATCAGTTATACTCATGAGCATGAGCTGTCTCTGTAAACAAGGGAACAATCTACAGACAGCAATGCAGTTGCCAGGGAGCTGGGACGCTCCTGGAAACCTTGACTCTCAGATTCTGCACTCAAAGCAGCACAGGATCTGAATTCAGCTTTGGCGGGAACGTCTGTATGCTATGGGGTCCTTTGGAGAAAGTTCTCATGAAGTGATAGTCGCTGGGCCAGCAGGGCCAGAGCCTTGAAAGTAAACTCTACCCACCTTTTTATAGCAACAAGGGAAGGTACGTCTCAGGCAGGATCGGCTCCGCTACATTGCAGTAACAAGTAGCTCCCACATCTCAGCGGATGACAACCATGTTATCTTGCTGATACTGGTACCCAGCCCTTGTCAGCAGGAGGCTCTGTTCCCAGACAACACTGGGCGCTAGACCAACAGAGCAGCTAACATCTTTCCTGTTGCCAGTCACTCTGCTCTGAAGGTCTCGCTTTGGCAGTTAAGCGCTTAGCCTGGAAGTGACAGGTGTTGATTCTGCTCACGGGTCAAGAGTCAAAACAAACACAGAGCCCCACTCGAGGGACCAGGCAGTGCAATTCTTCCCTGTAGGAAAGGACGGCTGGACACAACTGTCTAGCCGTACTGATGAGGACCATAAGGATGGGAGAAGCAGTGGCCAGGACACCGCAGGGCACACGGCACCTGCAGCCCTAGCTCCTGACGTGGTCAGCCTCTGTGGCAAGTGTGCCCCGTCCTGTGAAACATTCTCTCCCTGTGAGACAAGGATGATGCAGTCCCAAAGGCCTGGATTTAAACACTGGCTCTACAACTTAAGGCTGTGTGACTACGGAACAGTTATATCTTCTCTGAGCCTGTTTCCTCATCTGTAAAACAGGGTGAGCTCCCTGCCAGAAAAGATGGCACAGAGATAGCACCCACATCGCACCTGCCACCGCACCTGCCACCACACCTGGCACAGAGAGGGCACTGTGTTAATAATAGCAGCTTCTCCCAAAGGCTGAACCATTGAAGAGACCCGTCCTCTGCCCCGGCTCCAGCCTCAGAGCCGAGCCTTCTCCCTTCCTCTGTCTATCCCGCCCACCTGCCTCCTGCCATCACTGAGTTTCTGAAGTCCCGTCATGCCTTGTGGTGAGGCTGACCCATCCCTCACTGCTGGTGCCTGCCTCATGGAAGGAGAGGCAGGAGGCTGGTACCAAGGAGAGGGAGCTGAAGGAAATCTCAGCAGCTCATCTGCATGCTCATTAATGAGGAAAACAGTCACCCACCAAAGCCAAAGGACTGGAGGGCGAGAAAGAGGTATGCCAAGCAGCACAGGGACCCTCATCCTGAGCATCTCCCTCCTCCGCAAAACGGGGATGCCGCTGGCCACAGAAGGACTGGCGGACACCCCCTGGCTCACATAGCTGGAGAAGGAAGGAGTCTGTCCTGCTCAAACCCATCCTTGCTCAGGGTCATCCTCCCTCGTTAGCACTGCCCCCCAAGCACATGCATGTACCCCGTAGCTCCGACCATCACGCACTGTGTGCAGCTCCCACATCTCTCTCTGGTCCAGCCCTGCTCCTGAGCTCCAGGTCCGTGTGCCCCTTTATTCCTGAGCACCTTCATGTCCAAATCCAGGGACCAGTCAGTTCAACCTGCCAAAGCTCACTCCCCTCCCAGCCCATCCCAACCTGGTCTTCCTCCCACATTCCGACATCAGGAACTTTGGAAGCCATTCATTTGTTCAACACGACCTTAATGCTGCCTGCCTGCAGGCCCTCTGCCAGGAGCTGGGGACGCTGAGATGAAAGACAAGGTCTCAGCCCTTGGCGAGTTCTCAGTCTAACAGGGAAGACAGACAGGAGCCAAACACCACGGGGCAATTGCTAGGGGCATATGTGGCAGAGGAGGATGTGACCGACTGTGCAGGCCAGGCAGGGAGGGGGTGGTCAGGCCAGGCAGGGGCATGGGCAGAAGAAGCAACCTGAAGAATGAGTGCCCTGGGAACAGCTGGGAAAGGCGTTCCAGGCAAAGGGTGTATTGTATGCAAAGCAGCTAAAAGCACAATGCGATCAGAGAACACAGGCCTCTGAACTAAAGCATAAGGTACAAAAACGGAAAGAAAGAAGTGTGTGAGGGAAATGGGTCAGAGCAAGCAGGGGACATTGTTTCAGTGTTGCTCTATGGCTGCCTCCCTCCCGCGATGGGAAGAAACGTGAGACAGGTTCTCACCTGGGAGCGGGAGACCTCTGGGGATCCCCTAGCAGCACGCAGGCCCACCCAGTTTCCCACCTGTATAGCTTCTGCTTCTTCCTAGCTCATGCCCCTCTTAGCTTGTGCTGACCATGACCCTTAAGGCTGACCTTGCCTCATTTTCTTGGACTCTTTCATGCACTCTAGTTACCTGCAACCTTGGGCTGTCTGCCCTTGAGCTAGGTCTACTCTAGGTGCAGCCAGCTGAAACCTAGGTGGGCCTGGGGCTGCCCCTTCAGTGGGGGCTTTGTGGAGACAAGGCTGATGTGGTAGGGAGGGGATGTGGTGGGGAGGGGGCATAGCGATTAACTCAGCCACCTCCAGGTCTAGGGCTGCAGCTGTACTAGGGTGGAAGCGCTCAGAATCTTATCTGAGGGCGATGGGAAGTCACAGAGGGGTTAAGTGAAAATGCTGGATTTGTGGATTAAACAAATGATGGGAAGGGGTGAGTGATGGCCCCACTGAGTGCTTTGCCGTGTAGGACCTGCTGGGACACTCAGCAGGGGGCAGCCTTGGCCTCTCTGCCCCAAAAGCAGAGGCTCTGAAGCCCAGAGTGCACTGATAGGAGCCAGTCACTAAAGTCCATTTCCAGACTCTACAGCTCACCCATTCCCACCTCTTTATGAACATAGGGGACAGTCTTGCTCAAAGTCACTTTGTGAATTGGTGTCGGAGCAGAGCTTGAGCCCAACCTCCAGGTGAGCGATGCAACCCCTCTGTGGCTGAGAGCTGACAAGGGAGCCTTGCAGGAGGGAAGAAGCCATCCCAACTCGCTGCAAGGGAGTGAGGGGCTCCCGCAGACTCCATTCCAGCTCCCTGACAAACTTGGCCCAAACCTGTAACCCTGCT
Organism: Saccopteryx leptura; assembly: GCF_036850995.1. Lineage (NCBI taxonomy): Eukaryota > Metazoa > Chordata > Mammalia > Chiroptera > Emballonuridae > Saccopteryx > Saccopteryx leptura. Next base: position 340,634,022 of record NC_089504.1, read on the forward strand.
TCCCCCACATCCTCCATTTCTGGACCTTCTGTGACAAGGCCAGAGGCAAGCAAATCAGCTGCCTCTTTGCTGTGACCGGGCTCTAAGGAGGTAGAAAGCTACGACAGGAATTCTAACATCCTTTCTGGTACCCAAACAAAAGCATTCCAAAACCCACAACCCGACACACAGAGACGCACCCACGTACACTCACTCAGGAGCTGCCGCCAGCCGAGCCCTGCAGAAGCACGTGCAGGCTGCACTGGCAGCCCCTTCTTCGGGCGGTTCTTGCTCTGGAGCAAGGCAGGGGTCTGCACAGAGCCAGCGGCCCCTTCGTCCTGCTTCCCCCCCAGACTTTGGCCCCTTCAGTCTCCTCTAACATGCCCCTGGTCCCTGTCCTGCTTTCTGTCTCTGTCTCTATTTCTCTATCTTCCTAGATCTTAAAGAGTCTTCCTAGGTCTCTCTGGGTCTCTATCCTGGTCCACCTGGGCTTATGTCTCCATCTCACAGTCTTTTTCTCTCCCTTTCTCTGTTTCCATGGCTTTTTCTGTGGCACCATCACAGACTAGCAGGGCTCTTTCTAAAGAGCCCTTAGACTTCATTGGGCCCCACAATGTCCTTGTGGAAGTGAGGAAATCGGAGCCCCACGAGAGGAAGGGAGGTGCTCCTGGGCATACACCCGAGTTTCTACCACTGTAGCTGAAGCTTCTTGTTTTATCAGAGCTGGAATCTTCCTCCAGGTCATGCTGATGCAAGCGGTAGGAGGAGGAAAGGGAGACAGAGAGTAAGGGTGGTCCCACAGCAGCACGATAAAGTGGGAAGCACTCGGGCCAGTGGACAAGAACTCAGTTCTAGTAATGGCTTTTCCATGAGCACTCCCTGAACCTTGTATGTCACCGACCATCATCAAACCTCAGTTTCCTCTGCTGTAAAATGAAGATAATCAGGGAAACCCTGCTTATTTCATCATAAGCCTCTGCTTAATTTCTTATTTAAAGAATGTGAAAATGCTTTAAAATAAACTATAAAATATCAGGCAGGAATGAAGGGAAGAGCAAAAACAGTGACTGATAAGTGGTGGTAATAATCACCCTGATGATAATGGTGATGGTGGTGATGGTGGTGGTGGTAGTGATGTGGTGATGGTGGTGGTGATGGTGGTGATGGTGATGGTGGTGATGATGGTAGTGATGGTAGTGATGGTGGGGATGGTGGTGGTGATGGTGATGGTGGTGGTGATGGTGATGGTGGTGATGATGGTGATGATGGTGATGGTGGTGATGATGGTGGTGGTGGTGATGATGGTGGTGGTGGTGATGGTGGTAATGGTGATGGTGGTGATGGTGGTGATGGTGGTGATGGTGGTGATAGTGGTGGTGGTGGTGGTGGTGATGGTGGTGATGATGGTGGTGATGGTGGTGATGGTGGTGATGGTGGTGATGGTGGTGATGATGGTGGTGATGGTGGTGATGGTGGTGATGGTGGTGGTGATGGTAGTGATAGTGGTGGTGGTGATGGTGGTGATGGTGGTGATGGTGATGGTGGTGATAGTAGTGATAATGGTGATGGTGGTGATAGTGGTGGTGGTGATGATGCTTATGGTGATGATGATGGTAATGGTGGTAATGGTGGTGGTAGTAATGTGGTGGTGGTGCTGATGGTGGTGATGGTGGTGGTGATGATGGTGGTGATAGTGGTGATGGTGGTGGTGGTGGTAGTGATGGTGATGGTGGTGATGGTGGTGATAGTGGTGATGGTGATGGTGGTGATAGTGGTGATAATGGTGATGGTGGTGATAGTGGTGGCGATGATGATGCTTATGGTGATGATGATGGTAATGGTGGTGGTAGTAATGTGGTGATGGTGGTAATAATGGTGATGTAGTAATCATAATGATCACATTCACAGTAACTAAACATAATGCCTTGAACCCAGCCTTCTGAGACTGAGCTATAAAACAATGGGCATGCTTTGGAAACAGCAGCTCCCCTCCACCTCACACCCAAGGACTTCTCTTCACCCATTTTCAGCCCAGGCTTTCGATCCCAAGTTACCCCAAACCACAGACCCAGGCTCTAGACTTTCAGCCTTTCCATCTCCTCCAACCCCTCCCCTGTAGACAGCACTCTGTCCCGAGCCTATGGGTCATCTCTCTCTCTCTCTGCAGCCTCAGCTCCCCTTCCCTGGCCACCTCTCAGCTGTTGTCTACCTCGACTCACTCCTACACCTGGCAAGAAGAGTACAGACACCCACCACAGCTACATATTTATACCAGGCGCACCTCCCACAGAATCCACTTCCCGCCTTGGCTCACTCCATTCAGCACCGCCTGCAGTCAGCTTTCTAAGACAAGGGGCAGAACTGACTCCTGGGACTTGACTCCTGGGACAGGAGCACTGTGAATGCAAGAGGGCTGCTCACAGGGTGGCATGGAGCCCAGCTCTCTGCCTCAGTTTCCCCCACATGGGAGTGACTTTTTAGTCTCTGGCGATGATGAGAAGGGTTTCTGTTTGGCACAGATGCGGGTGAGTGGCTTCTCAACTCTTCTGCCAGTCCTCAGCAGGCTGGAGGCAGAAGGGTGAGGGGAGGCTCCAGGCTGGGCCATGTTCTGGGTGAGGGGAGGCTCCAGGCTGGGCCATGTCCTGGGTGAGGGGAGGCTCCAGGCTGGGCCATGTCCTGGGTGAGGGGAGGCTCCAGGCTGGGCCATGTCCTGGGTGAGGGGAGGCTCCAGGCTGGGCCATGTCCTGGGTGAGGGGAGGCTCCAGGCTGGGCCATGTCCTGGGTGAGGGGAGGCTCCAGGCTGGGCCATGTCCTGTCTGAGATGCTTCACCCGCCCTCCCCCACGGCCCTCCTCCGGCGTAGGGAGAGATCAGGATTGGTCAGGGGCCAGCAGAGACTGAGTGCAGAAGGGAAACAGCTGTTAGCCAGGATTCAAGGCTGAGGTTTGGAGCTCTTCTGCCCTATAACAATAATGCTCCCCATCACATCACCCCGTCCCTGGGCCTTGGTTTCCCCTTTGCAGGAAGCATCATCACTGACTGATGCAGAAGCCCATTGGGTACCCCCACTGCAGAATGGACAGGCGCTGGCAGCCGCTCTCCACCCTAGCCCCTCCAGGGTCTCTCACAGACCCCCACGCCTCCTCCCGCTGGCCTGGCTGCGCCTTTGACAAGCACCACTCGGAAATCAATCATCGCAGCAGAGCCAGGCCCCAGCCCCTGACATCCCAATCAAACACTTCACTCTGACCTTGGTTGCATCATCCTGGCTTGGAATAACGTCATCTATCTTCCCCAGACGGACGGAGCCGATAGGCCAGGCAGGGGGGACCAGAAGTCCCCCATCCCCGGAGCTGGCCTCATCACTACAGGGACACATTTCAATCAAGAGGGACTGCGGCAGTCTTGGGAAGAAAAGCCGTCAGCCTTCCCAGGGACAAGCATTCATCTCTGCCTGAGGAGAAAAAAGAGCCTTGGCCTTCGCCAAGGGGAGCCCCATGTTCATGCCTCTGCCCTTCCCATTAGTCGGGTTGTCACTGGCCAGCCAGAACTCTGGAGTCCCAGGAAAACGGCAAGCCATGGGGCCAGGGAGACCAAGAACAGAGTCTGATGGGACTTAGTTTGAAGAGAGTGAGGCCCCTGGTGAGTGAGCTTTAGACTGATGGGGCAGCTTCAGCTTGTCCATGACAAGCCCCGGATCTGAGGTGAGAGAGGGGGGCCCTGCCCTGGGGCCCCTTCCAGCCTGAAAGGAGGCCGTTTCGTTTTGGGGAAGTCCCAGACTGAGCAGGGAGTCATGCCCTTGGGACCCTCTTTCTGTTGAGGAAGATATAGACCTGCCCTGTGGAAAGCCCAGTCTTAGAGACCCAGTCCCTGCCCAGGGGACCCCTGTGCCCAGGCTTGAAGAGGGAAGCGCGGCCCTCCCTGGAAGCCTTAGGAAACACCATCAGGGCAAATATGGTCTCTGTTACATGCTGAGTATACCCTGCACCCCACTGGGGGAGCCCTGGGAGGACAGTCCAGGAATTCAGGGCTTCCTAAAGGAACTTTTGTGATCTTTGGCATCAATCAGACCTGACCTGAGATCAAATTCCAATGCTACATTTTCCTTCCTGTGTGTCCTTGAGCCAGTGACTCAGTCTCTCTGAACCTCCTTTCTTTACCTGGAAAAAGGGACCCGCTGCTTTGAAGAGGAAGTGGTGAGGCTATGTGTGTGAAACACCTCACAGCGTGTTAGGCACGTAGAGACCCTCAGAGGAGGGCAGCACCCCAGGTCAGACCAACTCACAGGATGAGACAAAGAGGCAGCCCCAACCCCTCACGGATCCTGGCTCTTGACAGGGGAAGGGAGACCAGATCCCGCAGGGTAGACACCAGACCAGCGGGGGGACCTATCACAGCCCTCCTGAGGCCATCAGAACATGGCACAAGGCCAGATGCCCACAGGGTATACTGAAGATGACCTCAGGGCCGGACTATGGGGCTAGGGAGCAGGACCCACCTTCCAAAGCAACTACAATTTAAAAATTAGACTCTATTACCCCCGAAGCAACAGAAGAGTTCCATGGACGCCCCCACCTCCAAAGAACTGCCTCTGAGCTGCTGCTTCCTTGGCGGTTATTTTTAGCTTGTTTTCCCGCTAATGATTCTTTTGGGTGGATTTCAGGATTGTAGCTGTGTGCTCTCTGGGAGACGGGAACAGTATCCATACAAGAAAAAAAATAAAAAGAGGGTGGTTATTCATAGTAATTTGACTGGATTTGTAAAGTTATTATTAAGCATTTGTCACCACAAAAGTCACTTTGATTTGGCTTTCCTTGGAGCTGTGCTCCATGCCCAGTGTTGCTTTCTTATCTTACATAGGAAGCCCAGAGAGTTTAGGGGGCCTGTCAAGAACACAATAAAAACTCGGAGACCACTTTCTCAGAAAGGCGAACCCTTGGAGCTTGCATCTCAGAGGAGGAAACAATTATAATCTGGATAATAATGACAGCGAACACACACACAGAGTATTTACCATGAGCCACTCGCTGCTTCAAAGAGCTCTGTCACTGCAAGGTAGGTACTTGTCAATATCCTTATTTATCAGATAAGGAACTGGGCACAGAGAGGTTAAGTAAGTTGCCTGAGGTCACACAGCTAGTGGATAGCAAACCTGACCTGAGTTCAAATCCAACGCTACGCTTCTTTCCTGTGTGTCCTCAAAATAGTGACTCAGCCCCTCTGAGCCTCCTTTCTTTACCGGGAAGATAGGACCTGCCTGGATTTGAGCCCAGCATTCCGGCTCCAGGAACTAACCTCTGAATCATCCATTGCACAGCCCCCGGCAACTGCCTTCCTGTGAGGATCTGAGAGGCAGGTGGTAAGGTGGCAGCAGGGATGCCTTCACTTAACCCGAGAAAGGGAAGGGGATCTCCAAGTGAGAAAAACACAGCAGTCACCCCAGACGCGCTTTGACTGTCCCCTGCCAATGGATTTTGAGGTGAGCATGAGAAGTTCCGAGGAGATCAGCCTCAGAGGGCATTTATAAGCAGATGTGCTCTGAGCAGGTGAAATAAACACGGGCTTTAGGGGCAGAGACTTGGAATCAAATTCCAGCTCTGCCAGCTCTGTGGAATGTGAAGCATGTTACTTTGCCTCTCTGAGCCTCCACTTCCTCATCACGAAATGGAGGTGATATTCACATACCACTCAGGATGACTGTAAGGATTCAAAAGGTAATGGATAGGAAGTACCTGAGATATTGTGGGATGCTGGTGTCCACTCTATTGCCTTTACTGACTCATTCATTCATTCATTCTTCATTCATTTGCTTAGTAAACATTTATTGAACACGTAATGCATGTATGGAACTATGTTCAATTTTGTGGAAGATTTAAAGATGAATAAGATATTATCTTTGTCCTTAAGGAGTTCATCAGTGAATAAGGGAAGCTAAGAGATCAGTTGAATTTTAACTATGAGACAGACAGTGATTGATTCCATCTTGAGTCACGAATAAGTCTTTTTAAAAAAAAAAAAAGGCTCCAGACAGAGGTGGGAAAGAAGAACAAGTTTTTCAAGCAGAGGAAACAGCAGCCAAAAGGCACCAAAGCAGAGAAGGCTTGTTAGTGGGAGAATGGCTAGAAGATATGTATTAAGCACTATATCAGGGGTCCCCAAACTACGGCCCGCGGGCCACATGCAGCCCCCTGAGGCCATTTATCCGGACTCCACCACACCTCCAGAAGGGGCACCTCTTTCATTGGTGGTCAGTGAGTGTGGAGTAGACTGAGACCTAGTTACTACTACACAAAGTGCAGCATCGCTCACGTACAGTACTACTTCCGGTGATGCGGGACGCATGTGTCATGGATCCGGAAGCGCGTCATATCACTTGTTATGGCTAGCAGTGACAAATATGGAACCGGACATTGACCATCTCATTAGCCAAAAGCAGGCCCATAGTTCCCATTGAAATACTGGTCAGTTTGTTGATTTAAATTTACTTGTTCTTTATTTTAAATATTGTATTTGTTCCCGTTTTGTTTTTTTTACTTTAAAATAAGATATGTGCAGTGTGCATAGGGATTTGTTCATAATTTTTTTTATAGTCCGGCCCTCCAACAGTCTGAGGGACAGTGAACTGGCCCCCTGTGTAAAAAGTTTGGGGACCCTTGCACTATATGAAAATCTGAGGAATTTGGAATTAATCCTGTAGGCAGTAGGGAGCCATAGATGGTTTTATAGCAAGAGTGAGATATAAGGAAGCTGAGAATCAGCTTTGGGAGGTGAGGTGGGAAAGTAAAGCAATGATTTCCATCTGAAGGGATACCGCAAGAGAACCTGGGTATTGATCCCAACTCTGAGATGATCACCTTCTGTGAAGTCAGGCAAACTGCCCACTGCTCTGGATCTCACGTTCTCACCTGAAACATTGGATTTCCCAGAAGACCTCTGGTGGCCATACCAGTCTATGGTATAAGGGCTTCCTTCCACTTCCTCAGTACACCTGGCTCCCCTCTCATCTTCCCCCATAGCTAGCCTGGCATTCCTCACCCAAAGCAAGAATCCTGGGCGCTGTCACCCCCAGAAGCCAGGTGGAGCTGGCTCAACAGCTCCATGAGGTCACAGGCAGAGGTTTGAGAAACTCGGGGGAGAAGACAAGCCCCTGGCTCTTCCTCATCCACCTGCACCTGGCAGCCAAGTTAGCTAACAAAAGAAAAGTTGAGAAAGTTGTAAGAACATCAAGTTGACTGCGACGGAGCAGCTGGGCTGTGGCAAGGAAAGCACACTTGCTCACTCTATATTCTCTCTCTCTGGCTCTGCCTCTCTATTCTCTGCTGCACATTGGATCAGAGCTTTGCCCTGGAATTAAGTGGAGCTGTGTGGGGATGGGGAGGAAAAGATGGGTGAGCCCAGCCCATATGGCCTGAGTCCAAATCCTCCCTTGGCCGGGTGCCCAGGGGTGGTCTTAGCTTTCTGTCTGCGTGTGCCAGAGGGAGGAAGAAAGGGGGGACAGTGAGAGTCAGGGTTTAGCAGAGGGTGGGGGTTGGAGGGAGTGTCCTGTTTGATGAGGAACTAAAGGTAGAGTGTTTTCTCTAGGGAAATGAGAGTATAAAGTCTGTAAACAGACGGTTCAGGAAGCAATTCATTTTGCAGAGAGTTTGGGGTGTGCGTGTGGGTGTGTGTGTCTGCACGCACACGTGTGGTGATAAGAGGCTTTATAAGCATCTCACTGTCTTTGACCACGTACGTGTGAAGCCGTGTAATTGAGTAACCCTGGGAGTGCTGTCTCACCAGCACGTGCCTCAGTGTGTAGGGGGTGTCCGCTTGCTTCTGCAGCCTCCCCTCCCAGCCTGCCGCAGCTCTGGGTGCTCCATCCATGCCATTGCTGGATAACACTGCACCCCCCTGGCCCCAGGTCCTCAGCAAAACTCCCTCCTCCTGCAACAGCTTCCTCTCCTCTCTTTTCTCCCTACTTCTCCCCTCGCCCGCCAGCCTACACCAATTTGTCTTTCCTAGAAGTTCACTTCCTCCAGGAAGCACTCCCTTTACCCGCAACACTCATGGCAGAGACTGAGCTAGATGACCCTCATCCCATTCCCCCCGTGCTTCCCTCTATGGGCAGCACTCACAGCCATTCTACGTTATAATCCGTGTCTGCCCACGTACTTGTATCACACAATGGTGAGCTCCTTGAGGGCAGAAACCTCTTTCTTCAGCTAACACGGCTCCAGACACAGAGTAGGTGATTGATAATTCATTTATTCAAAAGCCATTAACCGAACATCCAACAGCTGTCAGGTGAAGGACATACAGTGGGGACAACACAGACACAGTGCCTGCCTTCCTTGGTCTCTTCACTGCAGGAGGAGACGGGTATATCAACACAATCCTATGCGTGCTTAGATGCAGAGCACAGGGCTTTATAGGTGCACAGAGCAGGGGCGGAGTGTGGGCGGTCAGGGAAGGAGGCAGAGAGGAAGAAATGTCCAAGGTGAGATGAATGAGTGAGTGGGTACATAAATGACTAAAACTGGAATCCAAGGTCTAAGCTGAACCAGCAGCCATACTGAATCAGGGCTGAATCCCCAAAATAAGGGCCCGGAGAGCCTCATTTCCTCCCTCAAAGAAAGGGTTAGCTCCCAAGTCCATGGTGGGACTGAGCCCGGTGGTAAAACTTTGGGGGACACTGTGATGCAGGAAGCCGGCCCATCCTTTCATGGGGTTATAGTCCTGTCTGTGTCAGTAACTGGCTGTGTGACCTTGGGCCAGTCACTTGCTCTCTCTGGAACTTGGGTTTCTTACTTGTAAACCAGAAAGGGGACGGATTCTGACCTATAATCCTTACTGAGAACGTGATCCCGTTCTAGGGAGGACTCACTGTATCGTGATGGCTGGATGCTCAAGATGAAGACAGAGATTGAACAAGGGATACTGTGATCGGGACTTGAACCCTGCCTGATTTCATTGCCTCTGTTCGTTCCTTTTTTCTATGAGACCATGTAACCATACCACAGAGAAAGTCTGGGAAGACGCCATCGAGAAGACCCCTGAGCTGAAATGTTAAGATAAGCAGGATTTGAACTGGTGGAGAAAAGGACTGGTGAAGCACGGAGCCCAGCATGAGTGCAGCCGTGGAGAGAGGGATGAGCCCGGCATGAGGACGGACATCCCCAGTGATCGTGGTGGCCAGCCTGGCCTGGCTGGGGCCAAGCATTCACACCGGGGCATAGTAGGCAATGCCTATGGCTTCATCCTGCAGGCTTTTGGGTCCCAGCAGTCAGGGTAAGGTTGCTATGGCAGCTGGAAGCATTGAGAATGAGGCACAATTAGAGTTGAGACAACCAAGAGGAACATCAGCATGAAGGTGACCTGGGCAGTGGCCTCCCAGGCTCCGGAACGTCTAAGAGTAAGGTGCCAAGCAGGTCCCTTACGTGAACTCAGACCTAAGACCTGATTATAAAGACTGGATAAAAATCAATGGCCCTGTTACCAAAATTATTGATTATAACTAAATAATCCCATGAGTCTTGTTTTGTTGAGCACATATGTCAGGCACTGTTCTGGGCACCTGGGGATACGCTGGTGAACAGTCCCGAAAAAGAATCTTGGCCTTGGGGAGTTCATATTTAACAAAGGAGTCAGATGCAACAGACAAATTATAAAATTAAATGTCAACTGCTATGGATCAAATCAAAGTTGAGTAAGAGGACAGAGCAAAAGGCAGATTGATGGTCGTATTATTTGGCATTAGGTGGTCAGAGGAGGTGTTAGGGGAGTAGTGACCTTAATAAAGTAAAGGAGCGAGACATGATGTCTAAGGGCAAAGCATGCCAGATGGAAGGAACAGCAAGTACAAAGGTCCTGGGGCAGGAATGTGCTTGCCATACTCCTGCATGGAGGCCTTTGTGGATCCAGTGTAGTAAAATAAAAGGAAAGTGTTAGGTAAGACATGAGTTTAAAAAAGTAGCTATGGGTCGAGTCATCTAGGACCTTGTAGACCACGGTGAGCAGTGTGGTTTCAAAAATCGTAAGTCAACATTACAGAGCATGCATTTGTGCCCAGAACTATTGAGCAATCAGGATACATTAACTGGAATTGTACAAGGGACTGGGGGGGGGGGGTGTGGTAATCTACATTTAACAGATGAAAAAACTGAGGCTCAAAGAAGTGAGGCCATGAGCATCGTCCCTTAGCTGCAGACATTCTCCTGGCTTGATCAGTATGGGTCTTCAAATCTGAGCTGAAAGATTAGCCTTCGGGGGGAGGCAACATGGCCCAACTGCAAAGTAGAGATTGTGTGGTTATTGTAATAGCCATGTGTATGCATAACTGTGTATTAAACTGGATGTATATCTAACAGCAGGGAAGGCGAGAGGCTGAGTCACCCAGTGTAGTGCTGTGGGGAGAAGGCTACTCCCTGGTCAGAGGCTCCTACGCCCCCAGAACCCCTGTGCTGGCTGCCACAGCATCGTCTCCCCTGCATTGAATGCCCTGTGTATGCCTGGTGTCCCCATCGACCATGACATTTTCCAATCATGGTCACAGGAACTTACACTTCACAAGGAAAGTGGCTAATTGGGTTTCATACCTGAGTTATGGCTTTGCTACTTTCTAGCTGTGTGACCCTAGGCGAGAAACTCACTTTCTCTGAACCTACTTTCTCACTTGGGAAATAGCAATAATAATAGCATCTACTTATGTAGTGAGGCTTGTAGAGAGGACCTAGATAATGCATGAAAAATGCCTAACACAGTGCCTGGCACATAGAAAAAACACTCAGCTATTAATATGACGAGGCACTCAATATGGACTTGTGCAGCTAAATTCTTGAACTTCCCCATCTATGTACTGGTTCCCCCCTGCCCCCCACCACGCCAAAGTAAAGCGTTCCTATGAAATCTTTTGTAAGAGAAAAGGCGTAAAGCAAAGAAGTAATTACCGTAGGACACATCTTGCTAACGATGCACAAAATAAATCGAGATAAAGCACAGATGCTCGCAGACACAATTCAAAGGTATGGTGGCTCGAGGCTGAGATATTGAGTGTTATTCCCAGGGAGAGAGCTTGGCAGGGCCACTCTTGCTACTCAGGGTACCATTGCCTCTATAACTGGCTCACTGCAAAACAAACTCTGAATGCTATTTTTGCTTTCCACCTTTTCTGAAAAACCAACAATCCTCTTTGGATATCTTTCAGTTGGTGAAAACAGGCACTAATGTATTTGTTTCCTAAAAGCAAAGTGCATAAAGTGAACCTTGGAAAAGTTGGGGGGGGGGTGCCTGTATTCTGGTATCTAGCACAATGCTTCTCACATAATCAGAGTGTGACAAAAAAAAAAGTCAAAGTATTTAATAAAAGGACTGAAATAACAGGCCTCAGTTTTTGCAGCTGCAAAATGAGAAGGCTGGCTTAGGAAATCTCCTTGCCCCTCCCCAGCTGAGCTGTACTAGAATTCCAGGGGGATCCAGGCAACTGCTTCACTAAGGGAAGCCCCTCTCTGGCCTGTCCTAGCTTCTCCTGTTGGCAGGCATCCTGAATACCAGGGACATGCCGATAGGTCAGATGCTGCCAGGTCCACCATGGTGGCGAGTCAGGCAGAAGAGTAAGTGGGTGTCAGTTTCTGAATGGGTCCTCGATGGACACCCACGCAGGGCACAGGGGCCTGACACAGAACCCCTCTCTTACTGGCCAGCTGCCTGATGTGAGCCTGGGGCAGTTCCAGGCACCACCCAGAAGCTGAGGATCAAGGAAACCCCCACCCATTGCCAATGCTCTTGCTAGAAAGACTCTTGGGCCTGAAAAAAATGGAAGTGGCAGAAATGAGAAGACATCACCTTACTAAAAAAAAAAAAAAAAAGGTGCTCATTTAGGGCAGAGAGTACACACATGCCAGGTTCCCCCTGGGCTTGTTCCTCTGACCTCCTACCCAGGTTCCAGCAGGCACTGCCAGTTGGGCTCCATGACCAGGCCTCCTGGGTGCAGTCAGGGCAGTGTGTGAGTGTGGTAGGAAAGGCCCACAGTAAGGTATGAGCATCTTCCTAAGAAGTCAATGACATGTAAGACTAGAATAATTGGGGCAGCTGGCTGCATCTTCTCCATGCCAACTTCTTTCTCCCTGAGCCCTAGGACTGGCACTGCCAAGAGGAACAGGTCCATTGGAGTAATCTGAGCATTTAAGTCCCAAGCACAATGGAGGAAGGTGGGGTCAGCAGAAACTTCCCTTCCCTGGGGCAGGGAGAGAGGGTCTTCCATTTGCAGGATCAGAGGATGATTGGACACACTGCCCTGGCAGAAGCCTCTGGGTCCATGAAGGGTGATAGACATAGGAGGTATAAAAGAAACTGGGGCTGAGATTACATTCTCTAAAGACAGCAGGCTGCCCCCACCCACAAACCTTTCTGACCCTGGCCTCCGACTCCTCCAGAAGATGAGCAAAAATGCATAATGCCACATAAAGTATCACAACTGTAATCAATCGTAAGCTTACTGTGTGTCCTTCCCTCGGTCCATGAGGACAGGCTGGGCCTGTCTTGTTCATTGTTGTGAGCAGTGCCTATGGTGTTGGAGATATTCATCCTATTGTGAAAGGGATGATGAGAGAAAGGAGTGAGGGAGAGAAGGCCAGCTGAGTGGGTAAAAGGGAGGCTCATTTTTTTTATCACCTAAGAGTCAGGGAGTGAGGAGGAGTGGGGGCAGGTAGAGAACAGATCCAGAACACTGTGCTCTGTCTCCAGAAAAGACTGTGAGAGTGGGCTGAAATTGCGGACCTGTCGCGGCCAACCTCTGTGAGGAAGGGAGCCTGGTCACCCTCACTGGGGCAGTCTGTCCTCAGCTCAGGGCAGCAAACTTGTATCTCTCCTCTCTGGACTTCTGCACTTAACTCTTGACAGGCCCTGTGCCCCTCCCATTTATGTGTGGAGGAAGGAAGGAGGGTGACCTCTCTGTTTCCTTCTTCCTCTACCAGGAGCCCTCCTGTCTCAGGAGGTGGCTTCTGCCACACACATCCAAACTGCTAGCTTGTCGCTCACTGGGATGGTTAATAAGCCCAAGGGTGGCATTAATTGCCATCAGGCATTAGAAGCCTAATGAGAATCATCTTCCTTGACGATTCTAGCACCTTCAATCCCCAGGGCCTCCAGGAGCCAGCCAGCCCACTCCACGCCGCACCTTGGAGCTACAGACAAATGTGGCCACGGGGGAGGGGAGGAAACCACTCTGCTCTCAGCTCTCCACAGGCCCAGGACAGGCAGAGGCAGCCACAGCCCGAAGACAGGGAGGCGGGAGGCTTCCAAGAAGCACCCAAGCCCATTTTCCCAAAAGAAAATGTCACTTTTCTGCATGAACAGGAAACTCACAGGGTCAAGAAGTGTAAGACCCAGTCAGGCAGATGGGGGTCAGAGACTGAGCACCCCATCTGGCCTTGCTCTGACCTACCTTGCCCCACACTCGGTCTGGCTGAGGGCAGATCCACAAGATCCTCATTCACCCCCCCCCCCCAAGAGCTATGTCCATAGGATGGAAGACCCTGTCCCTCCAGAGTACAGTGGGATTGAGACCCAGCCCCTGGGGGTTGGAGCATGATACCCCACAAAGCTACAAAATCATTGCCATTGATCTAATGCCTGCCTGACGTTTGACAGTTGACTTGTCGGGTCTGATCTGGGTTGCGTTCTAATGGAACGGGCCTGACAGTGGGAAGAAAGAAAATAAAAAACCACTCCTCCCCCTCGTTAGCAGGTGACTAGGTGAGTGTGCAAGAGGGGCAGCTCCCCGCCCCCACCCTATGTCCCTGGAAGGGCTTGCAAAACAACCTGTAGGAAGGCACGTTCCTTCCTCTTCACCCTCCCCCTTCCCCAGCAGGGGACGGGCTTTCCCTTAGCTGGGCCCCACGACCCATCCCCAAACGAAACTGAGCCGAGAGCTCTGGCCTGGGCTGAGAAGGACTGGGCGCCGCAGCTCGGCCGATCCCCATCCAGTGCTCCCCGAAAGCCCCACGCAGAGTAGGGGGTGGAGGAATGGTGCCCCCTCCCCGTGCCTCTGGCAGAGTGGCTGTAAAACACCTCCGGCGCCCGGCTGAGAGCGTGCGTTCTTTAAAAAAGGACATCGGTGGCTACGATTGCTCTCCCCGAGGGAAATGCAGCTACCGCAGCCGGCCCCACACGGGCCCCAGAGCTAGCCTGCACTGGGGAGAAAAAAATAAAACATAAAACGGGGGCGAGCGGAATCGAGAGGTCGGCCCTTGCCAGTCTCATTAAGGAGCCGCGCGCGCCCCCAGGCTGGGAATGCGGAATGGACACGTGGATAGGGGAGGGGAACTGGAAGGAGAGCGGGCGGGGGGGGGGGTCCTCCGTGGTGCGCGAGTCGTGGGCCGCGCGCTCCGGGGCCACGTGACCACGGGGAATCGGCGTGGGGGGGGGGGAGCGCGGAGAGCAAGCGCGCCAGGCTCGGCGCCCGCTACTGCCAGGGTGGGCTCTGAATCCCGGACGGGGGAGGAGGGCGGGCGAGCGCGAGTGTGTGTCTCTCTCGAGTCATTTACGGCGGAGCAGCCGGCGCGAGCGCTGAGGCGGCGGCGACTGCTTGGTGCAACTGTGGCTCCCCCCACCTCCTCTTCCTTTCTGCTCCTAGATTTTTCTCCCCACACACGTCCATGGGGAGCCGGCCCCCCTGCCGGCACCTCCTCTCCGCTCGGCCCGGTAGATACCAGCTGCCGCCTCCTTGGCCGAGGGCTGCGCGGGCGCCGGGTGCCCCGGCCCTTGGCGTGGCGCCCAGGTCTGGCCGCCCGCAACCCGGACTGACGCTGCGCTACGCTCGCCCCAACTGACTCCGAGAGAGAGAGCGCTGATGCCTGGCTGCACCGAGACAGCGGCCGATCGGGCATCCGGGGGGCAGGGCGGGGGCGGCGGGGAAAAGAAGACGTCGGGGATTCTGAACCCCAGAAAAGTTCAAGGTTTCTGCAGGTCTCCCCAGGAAAGGCGAGGAGAGAGGCGGAGCAGCGCGCCCCTTTGCTGAGACAGCGAGACCTGGTAGCAGAGGGGGGCGGCCAGGAGTTGCCGCGGGGCTGGCCGAGCCCCGCTCCATCCTACTACGTTTACGACCAGGAGGCTGGAGTCGGCACCCCAAGCTCGCAGGGCTCGGATCAGGCCACTGGCCGGCTTTCCTTCTCCCTCGCTTCCCCAAGCCTCATCTCCATAGGGCAGCCCGTTCTGGCCGCGCCACCCTCGTCCCAGCCGCGGCGCCGCGGCCCGGGCGGGCGGCGCTGAGCCGGCCTGTGTGCAGCCTGGGCCCTGGTCGAGACTGGAGAGAGCGCGCTGGGACCCAGCTTCTAGCTCTGCGAGGGGACAAGCCGCTGGTCGCCCGCCTCAGGCATTCAGTCCTGGCGTCGCGTAGGGTGGTGGCGACCCACATCGCCAGTCTCAGCACTGCACGGAAACTTTTCCTTCTCCAAATGGATTAAAGTTGTCCGGATTTTCTTTTTCTTTGCGAAAGAAATCATTCATTTGCACCTACCCTGGGATTTTTATGCTGGAGCTGCTGCAGGGCTCTTGGAGGAAGGAAGCCGCGCTATCCATGTAGGCTTTTTACAGAAACCGAAGAAACTGGAGCCTGTGTTGCAAATCTGCACCCTCGAGCGAGTTCGGATTCGAGCTGGGCCGCGGGGCTTGGGGATCCAGCACTTGGCTCTAGGCAGCCCCCGAGCCGCCGATAGCCACCCGGGCCAGTACCGCACGTGCGTCTCCCCCCCTGGCCACACAGATCCTGCAGGGGGCACCAGCCCGGGAGGTGAAGGCTCCTCTCGCCGCTTGCTGCGCCCCCACCGGCTCCGAGGGTGTAGCCGGCGGCGCCTGGGACACCCCATCCTCTCAAACTGTCCCCGGATTGCACTCCCTGGCCCCTAGAGCCTCAGCAGAGACAGCGGGGCGCCAAGGCCACCCTAAATTGGACGTGACCAAGCCCAGACTAGGGGCTAAGTCGTCGTCGACTGTTGCCCCCTCGGCCACCACCCGCTCCCGCCTTGACCATGGCCCCGAGTATGTCGGGCCGAGGCGGCGCCGCCCTGCTCTGCCTCTCAGCGCTGCTCGCCCACGGTAAGTGTCGCGGCGCGGACTCGGGAGTGAAGATGCGGCGCTCGCCGCTGGAGGGGCACAGAGGAGACAAGAAAGGCGAATCCCCATTCCCGGAATCGTAGCCACCGCTCCTAGCTTGGCATCTCAGGCTGCAGCTCGAGTTACCTCCAGACCCCCAAGCGCCTTGGCGGGAGAGGAGTATTCGAGCCCCACCCCGGGGACCGAGCCCAGCCCAGGAAAAGAGGGGTTGAGAAATCACTCCAGTCCTTTCCTGGTTAGTAAGAAGGGTCCAAACCCGAGTATCCGGGGGCGTGTCCGCGTACGGAAATCTATAGAGATCCGAAGGATCCACTAGATCGTGTCTGTGCCGCCCCTCCTGTCCCTCCCTTCCCCGCAGCCGGCAGGGCTGGGGACTGTTGGGATCCGCGGGGACCGTGTCTTCCCTCGCCCCCGGCTTGCAGGCTGGTGCGGGGCCGCGCCGCCCTCTGCCTCGCTTGCTACCGCGGTCCCCGAGAAAGGAAGTGGACTGACAGGGGCCTGGGGAGTCGCGGCGGCTCACCCACACGTCCTGTGAGCTGCATCTAAATGGCCGGCTTAGCCAAGCCGGGAGGGCGGGGGCGGAGGGGGGTCTAAGCGGCGGGCGCAGGCCGGAGCGGCGCGCGGAGCAGGCGGGCTCCGCGCTCTCGCGTTCTGCAATCTGTTGCGTCTGCTCCCCAGGCTCGCCCCGGAATCCGCGGTAAAGGGGGTGAGAGAGAGAGGAGCCGGACCGGCGAGCTTTGGCAGTGGGACAGCAGGGATACGCTGGGGGACAGAGTGTCTCTGAACAGCCCCCCAGAATGGAAACTTCGATCCGACAGGAGGAGCCTGCATCCGGCCTTCCGCAAGCTGGAGGCGCTCCAGGAGGCGAGGGGCGAAGACCGAAAGGGGAGGGAGAAAGCTTAGGAGGCAGGAGAATGGAGAAGAGAGGACCTCTTCTTCCTCCCAACAAGCGACCAAACAGGCCTGGGACACGTTTCCCTAACCAGCGGGGAGTGGGGTGGGGGGTTTCGTCTCCTCGTGCTAAGGGGTGAACCAAGGGGTGAACCTAAACGGGCTGGAAAGAGGTTTGTTTAGATGGAGGGGGTGTGGGCTCTCTGGGTTGGTGGAGGACCCTGGATGTGTCTGATCTGCTGTAGCCCACCTCTGCCCTGTCTCTACGAGCCTGCCTAAACGGGCAGTGAGAGCGCCCGAGGTCCCTAACCAGCAGCTTCTCGCCCAGACCAGGGTGCGTTGTCAAGGTTGAAAGCAGGAGAGGAGTGGGGCTGGAATCTAGGGTCCATTGGGAAGCAAGCTGGCCTCCCTCTGCCTGTGGATTGCTTCTTCCATTCTGGGAGATTTTTTGCATTCGGTTCACCAGACCCAGCGAACCTCAGTTCTTTATCAAAAGAATGGGCAGGACAGCATTGACATGTGTGTGTGTGTGTGTGTGTGTGTGTGTGTGTGTGTGTGTGTGTGTGTGTGTGTGAGAGAGAGAGAGAGAGAGAGAGAGAGAGAGAGCAGGGCACCTGAATTTTCAGCTCCCTAAGCAAGACTGAGGCTGTGGAGGAGCTGAAAAGGTGTGGGAAGGTGGGCTCTGGGTGTCTGTGCCTGGAGCTACCAGGGCTGCACTGTAACCGCGCCCTGCTAAGCAGGAAATTTGAGCACCTGGAGGGAGGTCACCCAGCACCGGCCTGGGTCTAGGCGTGGTCTGCCCCACTTCTGCATCTTGCTGCCAAGAGTGCCCTCCTGAAAGCTGGCCATGGACCCACCCCTCCAGGTAGCTCAGATGCTCTTCCTGGGTTCCCACTGCCCACCTTCCTGAGTCCTCAGCCTATTACAGAAGCTCTTTACTCCTCCCTCGCCCGCCCCAATCCTGCCTGCTTCCTAAGACCCAGCTGCAGCTGCCCTGCTGTCCCGGCCCTGCTCCTGCTCTTCTCGGAGTGCTAGCACTCTGCCTCAGGTCTCTCTAGATGTCAGTGTCTTCTCTGTGCCCAGTTAGTCCTGGAGTGTTGGTGGCAGAACTGTGGGCTGATTCTTCTATCCTTCCACACAGCCAGTGCCTGGGACATGCATGACCCATGTTTGGCTGATGATCAATAAAAAGCTGTTTGAGAAGATGGGGTGGGGGTTCCCCACTGAGCGGGCATTTCCCCCTTCTGATTTCTACTGGGTCCCTTTCCAAGCTCTTTCCCTGAGTCTCTAGCCCATGCCTCAGTCTCCCCTTCCTCAAGGAAGAGTACCCGCAGGTTCTTAAAGCTTAGGGACCCCCCCCCAGATGATGTGACCAGAATCACTGAAGTTTCTCCCCCCAAAAACCTCATTTCCCTTGAGCCTTCCTTTTAAAAGGCTGCCTAACACCCACCCACCCAAACTATCTCTCTATCTAGGAAGAAGGTGTGTGGATTTACTCTCACTCAATTCAAGCTCCTCTTGACTGGGAGTTCTGGGCTCACCCACGGTGTCGGGGCGTGGGAGCAGTTGCAATTATTTGTGTGTCTGGCAGGCTACTAAAGCCGAAGGGTTCTGACCACACAGGCAGACTGGGAGCCAAACAGTCTAACTCTGGCGCCATGGGGCAGGGTGACCTTGGGCTGCCTCCCACTTGTTCCCCATCTTCTACCAGCAGCGTGGCCTCTGGCCCATCCCTCCCCTTCTCACTTCCTACCAGTTCTACTGAGCAGATGCAGAGCCCAATACCTTTCCAGGGCCAGCTGAGCCTGTGGGGCAACAATCCCCACCCTGCGCCCAGTCTCCAGGCTTCCACCAGAGAACGTCTGAGAGAGCCATATTTTGTATCCATTTTCAGTTTAAATAGGAGTTTAGGCGGGCAGGTGGTGGTCAAATCTGTTAAAGCTGATTATGTCAGCCCCATATATTCAATAACCTTTACCAGCTCCCACTGCCTATAGGATCAAAGATATACTTCTTGCCCCTGCCCCTCCCCCCAGCGTCCAAGGCCCTTGATGATTTTGTATGAAGCTAGCTCTTCAGTTCTGTGGTACTGCCCTCCCTCTGCCCTCCGTGCATCTTATGTGTGAACGCTCTTCTTACTTTCCTCTTTCTGTTTTTGCGCCTCTCAGCCCCTCCATCTGGAATACCCTGCCTCCAGGAATTCTTACCTAACCTTCAAGGCTGAACTCAAACATCACTCCTCCAGGGAGTCTGCCTAGATTACTACTTAGCCTCTCACCAACAGCCCCCATTCCTCCAACAGAAGTAACTGATCTCTTTTTAGTGCTGCCGAGGCCTTTCATGCTGCCTTTGCACTTACGGGCTGCACACTGCCTGTGTGTGAAGGCTGTGTGGGCGTATTTATACACGAGCCTCACAAACTTGTGTTTAGAGCAGGAGCCATGTCCTCTTGGTGTTTGCCTCACTCTCCAATGACATAGTAGGTGCTGAGAAAAAATGAATGGGGTGGGAAGACAACTATATATTGGGGGGGGGCCCTCCCAGTGTCAATTGAAAAGAGATCTCTGGGGCAGAAGGGGGGAGGGGGAGGAGAACAGGAAGAGAGCAATGGGATGGGATGGAGCAAGGCCATGCCACAACCCGTGAGTGGCACATACAGGAAACATGTGTGTGGAGTGACACTGTGTTATAACACAGCTCCATAGGATGTGGATATAGTGTCCCATGGTGCTCTGAATACATGATTCCAGACGCATGTATCCTCAGCTTTGTGGTCACAGCCTGGCAACCGTGAGTTTCTCCTCCAGGTTGTATCCATGCTTCGCTCATCCCCTGATTACCTAAACGCTGGGCTCCTTAGAGATGCAGGAGGGACACAGCAGGAGGACAGGATCAGCGCTGGGTCCTGGACAGCTCTCTCGCTGCTGGCTTGAGGAAGGATGCTTGTTCCACCCTCCCCCCCAACATGCACACACCCATCTTCTTTCTGGCCACACGGAGTCCTTCGTCGCAACATAGCCTTGTAATGTTTAAGACCAGTAGGTGGAGATGTGTTATAAGTTGGTGGCAGAAAATGAATTTACTGAGGGTAGCTCAGTTGCTTGGCTATAGGAGGTAAGGCCATTTTGGAATAGCAGGGTAGGCATCGCCTCAGCCCTCACTGGAGGCCTCTCTGGAACTGATAGTCCCCCAGGCCTGCGATTGTGAATGAATTCTACAGAAATAGAGACCCTGAGAGGCACCAACTCCAACCACCGGGATCTGCCCACCCACCGTGGGCAGGGTGTGTGCGTTGGCGGGAGGGCCTTGCTTTGTTGTTCTACACAGAGCGATGCCCATCCACAATGTCAGAACTGAATGAGGTCACAGAGCTACCCAGTCCAACACTCGTGTGGGTGAGGAAATGGGCACTCGAGAGAGAAGGGGACTGGCCAGGATCATCCTGCTGGTTGGTTCTGGAGTCAGGACTCGCACCAGAGCCCAAAGGGTGTTCCCGGATTGGCGGTCCTCCAAGCCCCTCAGCAGAGACTCCGCCACCTTTGTTCTCCCCTCTCTCTGAAACTCCGTGCCAAGATGTGCTTCTTGCCTCAGTCCGGCCTCGGGTCCCAGGCAAGCGAGATAATCAAACACCGAGTGCTTGAGTAAACTTTGCCAAGCACTTTGCCCAGAGGAGACGTGAAGGGGTTAGGGACCAGGTCCCCCTTGTATGAGCTGGAAGTCTAGTTGAGGAAACGAGAAAGAGTCTGAAATCAGAGTCCCCAGGATACGAGAGGCAGAGTTCTAATCCTGACTTGGTCAACTTTCTGCGTAGCCACAGGAAAGTCACCTCTCTCTCTGATCTTTTCCTTCTTTGACAAGGGACAGGGGACAGTGCCCCCAAACTCTCTGCCCTCTCTCTTGTTCGATGATGGAGAAGCCTCTTGTTACCTCCCTTGGGTTTGTCTGCCGCCCCTCCATTGCCTCCCCCCACCGATGCCCACATCAGAAGCTACCCAGTGGAGACATCCTTCCTCCCCATTTCCTCCCTGGGGTCTCCCTGCCTTCTTCTTTGCTAGTACTCAGTATAGAATCTTGGTAAGAGATTAATGAATCAGTTGTATGTGCTTTCATTTTTTTTTAACGAAAATAAATTTATTTTTCTGTTTTCCTTCTTTGTGTTTTTAAATGAAAAGTGGGCCTCCTTATCATCAATTCAGCTGGCTGTGCCATACTCCAGCGGTCCCCAAGGATGAGGCCGTGTATCAGGAAGTTCCGACACTCTGCTAGCTACTGCACCAGGTTCTGGAGGACAAACAGCCTGCGGGTTCGGTGCGGGGGAGGCACCGAGACAGGTGAAGCCAGTGCTGTAATAGAGAGGGGACATGCTCTTCTAGGGACACAGGCTGAGAGTCCAGTCACATTATCGCCTTGCCTGCTTGCCCTTTCAGCCCCTCCTCCTCTCGTACCACCCCCCAGTACGCGTGCGCATGCACACACATGCACGCGCACACACACACACACACACACACACACACACACCTCCACCCCAGGCCTGCTGGCTGGCTGACAACCCAGCAGGATGAAATGGAAAATGGAAGCAATTACCTGGATTATTCGATGCTTGTTGCATGAATGAATGAATGCAAGAATGACTAATTCAGTGCAAAAAAAAAAAGAGTAAACTGTATAATTGAAGAAAATCTGCTTGTGCCTGAATTATCTGGATAATTATCTGTTTTTGGAAAGTTCTGCTTTTAATCAAACTGCACTCCTTCCTGCTACATCATCACTCACCCCTTTTGGCCTGGGATGATAGGCACCAGATCTCTCTCTTCTCTTGAATGTCTTTTCCTGTTCAGTTCAAAATGGAGGCAATGGATAGGTGCTTTTCTGGTGGGATTTCTCAGCTTAGCTCTGTTTCCTAGGCCCATCCTTCAGGACCTAGGAAGAGTGATATGCCCAGGGTCACCTAGATAAATGGGATGGCACTCAAAATGGTCTCGGTTCTCAGAGGCGTCTCCGTCCAAGAATCCAGGTCTGATCAGCATCAGACCTGACAGGGCAGACCCCTCGTCCTGAGAGAGAGCGCAGGCAGCCAGGACATCCTCAACCCTGAGCCCCTCCCAGGGAACACAGCCCAGGAAGGGGCCAGCCCGTAAACAGATCCAGCCGCAATCACCAAGTGACATCCTCACTGCTTTTCTGAGGTAGAAGAGCGGGAGGAAGGGGAAATGGTTTCTGCCTTCTGGGAGTGCCCACTATGACAAGAGACACAGAGTCTCATCTGCAGAGAGGCCCCCCTCTGACTAAGGAGGCACAGTCCCAGCCCTTCGAGGTGGCCTTTGTCCCTTCACATGGTCTGATGGCGAAAGGCGAGGTTATCAGACCCCACTTGCAGGCCTCCCCTGACCCCTGCTTCCTCCAGCCCCCAGGGCTGTGGAAAGCCTGGCTCTGGGCCAGAAGCCAGTGTATTTTTGGCGGTTTGGGACAGACAATGTAGCCGACTTGTCACAGCAGGAGACGGTGTCAGTGGGAGCTAACGGAGCAGGCGCACGCTCCCAGGCACACGCGCACAGTCATGGGCACGCACTGATACGATAGGCTTGAGAGTTCTGATGGTTCTTTGGAGTTCAGATCCATGGTCTCATCTGACTCTCACAGCAGGTGCTAGGTGAAGGCAGCCATTGTGATCCCCGTTTTACAGAGAGCGAAGCTGAGGCCCAGCAGAGTTCTGGTCACACCAGCTCTGAAGGTCAGGTTTTCTGGCTCGGACTGTGGATGTCATCTTGTCTCCCTTTCCGCCTTGCACATACAGGAAATAAGCACCGACATGGACAGACAGACACACAGATCCATACACCTGTGTGACCCCATCGGACCCCGTGATCTCTCCTGTCTCGTCTTGAGCTGCTCTCCCCCTGGCCGTCTGGGCTTCTTCCAGGCCCTTGAGTGAGTCCTGCTGTTTTCCATGCGTGACCAGAACACGCTGCCATTCCTATGTCCTACTCAGACTTCAGGCCAGAGTGTTCCCACGCTTCCTCTTGGAAGCCCACCCTGGTGCTCAGATGAACAAAGACCCCCCGCCCCCTGCAGCTCATAGGTGATTTGCCCTGTTTGTAACTGCACTGCCTGACCTCTCTGCTGGCCTTAAGCTCAAGTGGACCTGGAAGGGGCGTGACCTCTTTCCCGCTGCCGTACTCCCAGGGTCTGCTGGGATGTCTGGGATAAGGTAGACCTTTCATGCTTGTCAGGTAAGCCCGTGAATGCGCGCACGTGTACACGGACTTGTATACCTTCCCTGTCCCTCAACAAGTATTCAGTTAGTGCTTACTACAGGCCACGCATGTGGTCTCACTCCGTGAATTCAACAAAATCTCTGCACTTGTGAGCCCATGTTCTCGTGGGATGGGGAGGAGCACACAATAAATAATAAATATATAGAGTCGATTATATAATATGTTAGAAGGCAGAAAGTGCTAAGGAAAACAGGAAAAAGTAGGGAATTGGGAATTGCAGTGTGTGTGTGTGTGTGTGTGTGTGTGTGTGTGTGTGTGTGTGTGTTGGGAGACGTTGTGCAGTATTAAAATGAATGTTCAGTAGATAAGTGTCGTTTAACATACTTGAAGGAGGGCAGAGAGCGAACTAAGGGAATATGTGAATATTACAGAGGGACCAGTCCTGGGCGGGAGTGGGCTTATCCGCTCCAGGGACAGCACGGGGGTCCAAGGGGCTGGAGCAGAGTGTGGGTAGGGAGGATGGGGGGAGATTGGGTGGGGAGGGAGGCCCTTGTATGACACTGACTTGTGGGCTGAGTGAACTGGGGATATCACTCAGTGTGACTGTGGATGAATCTGTCTAGGGCTGGCCACCACAGCAGGGTTTGGAGCAGCAGTGGCCCGAGCTGACCCGCAACTGCAGGCTTGCAGAGCTCCAGAACCTACAGGGATGGGACTGCCCCCCCCCCCGGGCCACGGGGAGGGACCTCTGTCTGCTCGCTTTGGTTTCTTGCTCCTCACAGTCCTGGCTGTGGCTGCTGTTTCTGCCCCCCACGGCCCCCCACGGCAGGCAGGACTGGGGTGCACAGGAAGCAGACTGCAGCAGAGACCGCTCAGAGACTGGCCCTGCCCCATCAGCTCTGTGGCCCTCATCATCTCTTCCGCTCCATGGGCAGGGCCTCCGGTCTGTGAAATGGGGCCGCAGCGCCAGGCGCTCCTGCAGCCGCTGCTGGCTCAGTCCCCACGATCACTGTCCACTGTCATGAGGGAGGCGAGGTACCAGTGTCCTCATCTCATCTGGGGCACCGGGGACGCCAAGTAATCCTCAGTTTCCTTCGCAGAGTCGGATTTTTAACTAGTTATCGACCTTCACAAGAAATTCGCTGTGGGGGTTTGGGGGTGCGGGTTACACATACCGGCTTGGGCAGTGATCTTAAACCCCACTCTGATTTGGGGGGTATGATAGCCACCAGGATGTCTGCAGGCTGTTGTGCTCAGGGAATGCAAAATCTCGTTTCCCCGAGTCCCTGAGCACCTGGCAGCGACTCTGGCTTACCTGTTGCTCTGACCTCTCTGCCTGTCCCTGTTTTATGTCTGCAAGCGCCCAGTTGCTGGCCCCCTCCTTCAACCGCCAGCCCCCTGCCACCATATGACCACGGCAGCTCATGCCTCTTAACCAAGGAGGTAACCAACCCTGAGGCGACCCACGCTCTCCTCTGCCCTATGGGGAAAAGCATATAGGGCCTTTGTCCAATAGGAAGGAACCCTTGGATTAGAAATAGGAAAAAATTGTCATTTTCTCAGCTGCCAACAAAGCAGAGAAATGATCTCAATTTTCTGTGGCTGTTTTCAGCAGGAGAAAAACTGCCAGCCACCAGCCCTGTGCACCGGAGGTCTGAAATGCTGGGGAAAGGAGGCTGGAGCTGGGGGAGGGGGTGGGGAGAGAGGCAGAGGGGCTGGAGTAGTCTGGAGGGCTGGGCTCCCCCCTCGGGCACTGTAGCCGTCTTCCCCGGGAAACCAGCAATCCCTGACCCACACTTCTGTTGCAGCAGCTATTGAGCTGTCTAGTTAGCTTAATAGTATGAAGTATTAAGTGAGCACCTACTATGCACCAAGCCCTATGCTGGGCACCAGAAATCGTTCCCTGGGAGCCAGCAGTCCACTGCTGTTTCAGCTTGGTTCTGACGCTCGCTCATCACTCTCCTCCTCACCCCTTCCCTGCGCCTGGCTCTAAAACCAAACGTCCTGGCTTTGTCACTTTCTATGTGATTTTGAACACGTCACTTAACCATTCTGTGCCTCAGTTTCCTCATCTGTAAATGATTATAAACGTACCCAACGTACAGGGTTGTTGTGGTGATTAAATGAGTCATTATCTCATGTCAAATATTTAGAATAGTATCTGGCCCTAGTAAGTGTCCAAAAATGATCATTGTCACTATTATTGTTATTAGTATTATTAGTACATGCCAAGCACTTAGTACAGACTGTGCTTTCTTTATTTCACTAAAAATGAAGAAGACCCCGGTACCTGTCCCACGAGGAGCATCTAAGGAGGAGTCCTGGGGACATGAGCCGTGTCTGCACAAATGGTGATAAAATGCAGTCCCAGGCAGGTTGGAAGGGACACAGAATGTAGGGAGGAAGAGAACTCTCATAATTGCTCAAGGGGTCTGGGGAAGCTTCATGGAGGAGGTGCTACCTCAGGAAGCCTTAACCAGGTTAGAGAAGTCTGCCTCTGAGGACTAATAAGTCAGCATCCACTGTGTGTCTGATCCCCTGGGGAAGACAGAAATGCAAGGCATAAGTGGTCACTGGCCTCGCGGCTCTGAGACCAGCGGGGAGAACCAAGGCTGCCTGTGGGGGCGCAGTAGGGGGCTGAAAGCAGGGTCCATGCTTGATATCCTTTTCCTGGATCATCTCTTAACACCTCTCAGAACTTTGACCCTACCTTTCCTGCAGCACCAGGGAGCCGTTGAGTATTATAGAGTGAGGGAGTGACATGACCCAAGCAGGGTTCTCAACAGTGACTTGGTTAGGGGCAATTTGCAGCCTGGAGCAGTGTTGAAGGAAGCTGGTACAGCAGCGGGTCTGGGAGCAAGGGCTCTTGGGACAGGGAACAACCGCTAGACATCATCAGAGGTGCCACCACCTGGAAGAGCCCACTCTTAGAACCAGGGAGATGCATCTGGGTATTGGCTCTGACATTTCCCAGGAGCCCAATTTCTCTTTTCTGCTCCCTGGTTTCCGCCCCGGGAAGACGGGATGCCGAACGAGAGGGGCAGCACTTGCAGCACAAGGCTCAGTTTTTGGAGCTCTTTATTACGGTACTTTAGCAGCCAAGGCCCAGAGAGCGGAGGGAACTTGTCTACAGCTCACAGCCGGTTCTGACCCCCTTGGGGTACTTCGCTGTCCAGTCAGAAGTCCTGGGGAAAGTGGCCGAGGACAAGAACCGAGAGAGACAAGGTCTTCCTCACTGTTGTGGTTAGAGAACCAGCCTCCTCCTCCCTTCTCACCCCACAGACAGCCAGAGGCTGAGGGTCAGATCTTCCCAGGGGTCACTGTCCGTGTTTGGGCTCCAGGAGAACCCCAGGAGCAGCCATCGTGTAGGGATGGGGGCGGGGTTTCAAGTTGCACAAATGTATTATAGCTTGGACTCCCAGCCCTGTGGCCGTGTTGCTGGGTGCCCCAGGAGCCCCGGCCTGCCTGGTGGTCTCCCTGAGCCTCTCAATTGCCCCACCTGCTGAATGGAAGTCCCAGCATCATCTCTCCTGGGCGGGGTCGCGGCGAGCCTGAGACACCACAGTGTAAACTCGCCCGGAACAGAAGCGGTGTGCCTGCTGAAGGGGTTCAGTAAACGCACAGCTTTCTGTTTGTTTCCTTCCTTTCAGCGGGGAGTCAGGCCTTGCTGCCGGGAAGCACGTTTAAGACGGTGCCAAAGACTTCCCGGAGAGCTGCTTTCTGCTGGTTGGGTTGTTTGTTTTGTTTAGGGTCTGATTTCTCTTACCCTCAGTGCCTCCTAGCAACACGCTGCTTGTTTTAAGAACAGCAGTGGCCAGCTGCTAGCCCCTCTCCCTCTCTCTACCTCCCTCCCTCTCTACCTCCTCCTTCCCTTCCCAGGAAAGAAGCCACAGGCATGTCCCCATTCCAGTGCCTCTCCAACCCTGGGGTGGAGGAGGTATTCCTGGGTCTGGCAGCTGGCCCCGTGGCAATGCAATCTCTGGGTTGCTCAGGCCGGTGAGGCCACAGTCTCCCAACATTTGCAGCTGCAGCGGCCCCCACGGTGGGCCTGAAGCCTGACTGTACACCCACCAGACAGACGACCCGCCCTCCCAGGCAGCCCGCACCCTTGCCGGAATCAGGTCTGGGTTTGCAGGGAATTCCCAACACGGAGTGGGCGTCCCTGGGACGGTTGCTCCCCTCCATCCTGCAGCCTGAAAGAGCAGGGGCACCCTGGTCCCAGGGAGCCCTTCTCTCCCTCCAGGCTCAGCTGCCTGGTCTGCAAGCAATAGGAAGAAAATGCTCCCACAGTAGGGGTGGGGGGCCTGGTCTCTGAGTGATGCACTTGCAGCTCCATCAGAACTCTGTGCACGGTCACTGTGGCCATATATTCATCCAAGGAGTCCCCTCCAACAACCCGATCCACCCAGAGGACCCCTCAGCTCCCCTCCTCCCACCACGTTCTTCCTCCTCTGCCTCGGGGAGGCTCTGCTTCCCCCCGTTCTTGCTCTCAGCAATACTGTACCCTCCAGCGAAGGCTTTCCTCCCACCAGAGTTGACTTGCCCCGTCTTTGAAAGATGGATTTACTGAGCCGGATCAATCCTGTCCAACAAAAATACACCATGAGCCACATATGTAATTTAAGTTTTTCTAGTTATCTCATGAGGAAAAGTAAAAAAAAAACAGTTGGAGTGAAGTTGTAATCATGTATTTTAACCAATCTACCCCAAAGATTATTTCAACGTGTAATCAGTATAAAAATTATTAATGAGATATTTTACATTTTTTAAATTTTATATTAAATCTTCAAACTCCCTCGTGCATTTTGCACTTATATCACCAGTTCTCGCAATTCCAAGTGGCTCCCTGTCAGTTGCTCAGGAGCTACATGGGGCAAGCGGCCACCCTCCTGGACACTGCAGGACTAGGGTCTCTGGGGCCCTGGAGTCAGTGCCCTGAGGGCCGGTGAGCTGGGCCCTCTCCTTTCTGAGACTGTCCTGGAGATGCCCTGCCAGCATGGACATGGTCAGCCCTCCCCGGCCCTGCCATGCTTCCTGCTGGCCGTGGTGACTCCCGCTCACGCCGATCAGCCCTCCCCGGCCCTGCCATGCTTCCTGCTGGCCGTGGTGACTCCCGCTCACGCCGATCAGCCCTCCCCGGCCCTGACATGCTTCCTGCTGGCCGTGGTGACTCCCACTCACGCCGATCAGCCCTCCCCGGCCCTGACATGCTTCCTGCTGGCCGTGGTGACTCCCGCTCACGCCGATCAGCCCTCCCCGGCCCTGCCATGCTTCCTGCTGGCCGTGGTGACTCCCGCTCACGCCGATCAGCCCTCCCCGGCCCTGCCATGCTTCCTGCTGGCCATGGTGACTCCCACTCATGCCTCTTTCCTTCCCCCCGTCTGCCGGGAGATCCTTGGGTCAGATGTGGTCACCCTTCTGCTCAGAACCCTCCTCCTCACTGAGAGCAAAAGTCAGTCTACACATCATAGTGGCTGACAGGCTGGCAGAGTCTGTCCCTTGTCCCGACAATACCTCTCTGACTGGACCTTCCCTCTCACCCACTCATCTCTGGCCGCGCTGTCCTTTTTGCTGTCCCAAGACATGCCAGGCACCGAGCCTTGGCAACTCAGGCCTTGCTGATTCTCTGCTTGGCATTTTCTCTCAAATAAACATGATTTACCACTGTACTGACTTCAGGTCACCACTCAGAAGCATCTGACCAGAGCGGCCTTCCCTGGCCACTCCCCATCCAATATAGTCCTGCCCACCCTACTCTGCCCCCTTACCCTGCTTCCTGTTCCTTCACCTGCCTTCTTGTTCATAGATTGACACCACTACCCCTCTGGGGAGGAGGCTCCGGAGAGCAGGGGCCACATCTATGTCGTCCACTGCTCTGTCCTCCACACCTGGACTGGAATGAATGGATAAAAAGGTTGCTCTGTTGCTCTTTCCCCTCCTCTCACCCTTCCCCCCAGGGAGCCACTGGGAAAAGAGATCTGGGAGCTAAATGGGTGACAGGGACCAGAGGGGGGATTTATTTATTCATTCATTCTCACACCCATCTGCCATATCCTTGCCTTGTGGGCTTGGGTTTATAAGGAATTCCCAACAAACCTGCCCTGTGGCTCAGTTTCCACATCTATAAAATGGGATAATAAGAGCACCTTCTTCAGAAGGTTTGTTGTTCTGAATAAACAAATCAGTGCCTGTAATGTGCTTGGAGCAGTGCCTGGCTTGTTGCAAGTGCTCAATAAAAGGTTGCTCTAGTTTTATTCAGCACTGTTTTTAAAGGTCTACTCCATGCCAAGCACAGTGACAAACACTGGTCATGCAGCAGCAAGGATAGGGTTAGCGGTGTCTTAGACACTGATGTGGGCCAGGATGCAGACAATTTCAGTGCTGTTCAATCAATGCCAGGGTGGCAGAGGGGCAAGTGAATGGCCTCACCAGGACTTTAAAGAGGGGCAGGTATGGCTTCCTGTCAGCTTGCAGCAACTACTGCCAAAATTTCTGTGAGTTGAGGTCATCAGTATCATGGGGTGACCATTTGTCCAGGGCCTTGTCCATCCAGCTCCTGTAGGGCACTGGAGAGAGTTCAGCACAGCAGCTGGGAAACCTTGGCTCTGCCACTGACCTGCCAGAAGTCACTCCTGTTCCCTAAGCCTCAGTCTTCTGCTCTGTAAAATGGGCTAATAACAAACAGTACCTACATCTTAGATCTTGGGGAATCGATGAGCTAATGTATATAAAGTCCCCAGCACAGCCTGATGCTTAGTAGACAGGTGATGCTGTCGTTACCCATCAGTGAAGCGCTGGCCGGAGGGAAGAGAGGCAGTGTGGATCTCCTGGCACGGACCCCTGCGTGCTGCTGGCACCCCATCAGTGTCTGCCCCCTGAAAACCTCTCTGGACTGTGGCACAGAGGGGCTGCTCAGTGAGCTGAGGTACTTCAAGTCAAAGAGACCTGAGCCAGGGGCACTGGATAGGAGTTTCAGGCCCCTCTTATCCTTGAACCATCCTTACTTGAATGATAGAAAGACTAAGGTCCAGAGAGGCCTTAGCTCAGCTCACCCAGCAGTCAGTCGGGGCAAAGCCAGGAGTAACACCCAGGTCCCTGACGCCCAGTCCAGTGGGCTTGTTTTTGTCTTCAGAGGTTTTGCAAGTAGATGGGGGGGGCAGTATGGGCAACAATTGCTGGAGGAAGCTGGTTGGTCACAGACGGGGTGACCCTCACCTCTTGTTTCCCCAGAGGCCATATCTCGAGGACTGCCTCAGCAGGCATGATGTTTACATCGAGTAACCAGATCTCATCTCCAATAATCACATCACAAACAGCATGGAATGCACCTGTGGGAAGGCTTTGCTAAATGTGCAAACTGATGTTTCTACCATCTCCCTCCCTAGGGCCTCCCCCACTCCCTCCCTCCCATATCATGTACACACATGCACACATGCATGCACGCACACACACGCACTCACATGCACACACGTGCGCGCGCGCGCACACACACACACACACACACACACCCTGCATTCCCCAGGCATCCAGTTCAAGTGCCCTGTCCTAGCCCAGTGAGGGCCAGTTGTGTCATCCAACCTTAGAGACCGACTGCTTCTCGGGGTGGGGGGGAGGAGTGGGTATTTGAAGGTCAGGTTTTCACTCCTGAAGCTCCCCACCATTCTCCACCATCACCCTGGAGTGTGGAGCCCTTGGCGGTTCAAAAATAGCTACCACGTATCTCACCACACCTGTCCCCTTATTGCAGGTAAGCCTCACCTGTGGCATTGGGAATCGTGATTCCCATTGTATGCATGAGGAAACTGAGCTTAGAAAGAGGCAGGGACTGGCTCAGGTCACAGACAGGAAGAGGCAGAGTGGGACTCTGGCCCTGTAGTCCATGCACTACACCCCCCCCTGGGCCCCATCTCCTGACTCTGTGCTTCTGGGTCCCAAGGGCCACCCTCACCCCCAGTGTCACAGAGGAAGCATCACACCCATTCAGTTTGATCCCAGTGCCATCAGCCCAACCACACTGGTGCCCAGTTTCAAAAGGGGAAACTGAGGGACAGAATGGCCAGCTTCTCTTGTGTGTCTCAGCCCCCCGCCCAACCTACACTCCCCCTCCATCCCTTTTCCTCGGTCCCTGGCTGCTGTCTCTCCATCCAGGACCCTCGGTCCCTGGCTGCTGTCTCTCCATCCAGGACCCAGCACGGTCAGCCCAGAGTTCTGTGGGCCCACCTGCCCCTCCCACACCCTCAGAAACCAGCTTCTCCTTCTCCATATCCCTGCAAAGCTGATCTGCATAAAACTATCCCTGGGCTTTGCCTTTAAAAGTCTTCATCTTTTCTCTCCTCCCTAAACGGCCCCTAAATGATTTCTGTAAATTGCTCTAAGTAGCTCAAAAAAAGAAAGAAAGAAAGAAATAATAACTCAGTGACTGGCTGCCTGACAGGAATGTCAATGGCTCTCCTCCTGCCTGGCCAGAGCTCCCAGCAGCTGTCCACTGGGCACTCAGGCACGGGACCCCTCTGCTCCAGACCCAGGACAGGACAGCAGTGACCATGAGATGGAGCCTGGCCTCCTCCCTCAGGCAGGAGGCTGCCCAAGTAGGGTGCATCCCCCATCAGACAGGAGGCTCCTCGGGGCAACAACATCCTCCTTTCCCTTCCCCGCTCCCTACCAGACTGAGGACTTCCCCAGGGCAGAGCTCTGCCTCCCTCATCAGCCTGGGCTCCTCCGGGTAAGACTGAGCCTCTCTCCTCTCTCGTCAGACAGGGGCTTCCCCAGGAGAGGCTGCCTGCCTCGTCGACGTCAGATGGGGTTCTCCCTGGGCAGAACTGCAGGAGGCACCCAGAAGCCCCTCAGGGTCTAACTCTCCCTTTTCTGCAATCAGTTTTCCTGCAGAACCTCATTTCCTTCACCCCAGATCAGAAATCTGGGTTCTGATTCCTAGACTGAACTGTTTCACTGGTTCAATCACTCATTCATTTGTTCTGCAAAAGCTTTCCAAATACCTACTGTGTGCCAGACACTGACGGGATGTGTCCCTTCTGCAGAATTAGCCCCTTTGAGGCAATCCTGTGATCAGGGCCCCCAGACGTGGACCTGGTTCTCCTTGGGGTAGAGTATCCAGCTAAAGAGCCGGCAGGGCCCCATGGACGCGAATCCAGCCTCAGCCCCTGACTACCACCGTGCCATCCAGATGCCGAAGCTGGGAGATGCCCCACCCGCTTCGAGGAGGTGCCTCCATGGGGCTTTGGCCTGGGTCATCCCTCCATCCATAATCTCCATCCACAGCCCCGCCGCACTTCCTGCCC
This sequence comes from Saccopteryx leptura, assembly GCF_036850995.1. Classification (NCBI taxonomy): domain Eukaryota; kingdom Metazoa; phylum Chordata; class Mammalia; order Chiroptera; family Emballonuridae; genus Saccopteryx; species Saccopteryx leptura. Next base: position 340,666,494 of record NC_089504.1, read on the forward strand.
GTGGAGCTCCACCTGTCACGGGCAAGAGACCTTGATTCTAGCAATCTAACCCCTAAAACGAGCAAGTCTCTTTCCCCTTCTGGGCCTCAGTTTCCTTTTTTGAGATATGACAAGATTGTATTCAATCAATGATTTTCTTTTCTTTTCTTTTTTTAGCGAGGAAAATACACTATATATATTATAATATACATAAGTTATATATAACACATAAGTGACATATAAGACAAATTATATATGATGCAGATCAAAGCTGAGCTGCTGGTTGAATGGCGAGTGGTGTCCTCCTGAGGTCCCACCCATCTCACCTTCCCCTGTCACCCGATGACAGCCCTGGAGACACCCCCAATGACCCCGCTGGCTAGCCCCTGGCCCACGTAACCCATCCCTGAAGCCCCTTCCACTGTGCAGTTGCAGAGTGTGGGTAATGCTGCCCGAGGGGGCCATCCGTCCACCTCTCTGTCCCGCTTCCCTGGGTCCCCACTGAGTTTTCCAATAAAGGTGAAGCCCATGAGAAGAGTTGGCTGTTGCCTGGGCACCCAGCCGCCCAGAGCAGCCCCGAGTGAGCCCAGCCCCTGACAGCAGTGCAGACAGGAGAGCTGCTGGGGGGCGGGGGGGGGGGGGCGCGGGGGGGGGGGGGGCGCGGGGGGCGGGTCAGGACAGCCCCGCCCACCCCGGGCCAGGGCGGGTGAGCCCAGCCCCTGACAGCAGTGCAGACAGGAGAGCTGCTGGGGGGCGGGGGGGGGGGGCCGCGGGGGGCGGGGCACAGCGGGCCCGGTCAGGACAGCCCCGCCCACCCCGGGCCAGGGCGGGTGAGCCCAGCCCCTGACAGCAGTGCAGACAGGAGAGCTGCTGGGGGGCGCGGGGGGCGGGGCACAGCGGGCCGGTCAGGACAGCCCCGCCCACCACCCCGGGCGAGGGCGGGTGAGCCCAGCCCCTGACAGCAGTGCAGACAGGAGAGCTGCTCGGGGAGGGGGGGGGGCACAGAGGGCCAGGTCACGGGCCAGGTCAGGACAGCCCCGCCCACCACCCCGGGCGAGGGCGGGTGAGCCCAGCCCCTGACAGCAGTGTGGACAGGAGAGCTGCTCGGGCCACAGCGACCCGGTCAGGACAGCCCCGCCCACCCCGGGCCAGGGCGGGTGGCTCCCGAGGAGATGAAGCCTGTTTGTCATCCTCCCAACTCTCCCTCTGACGTGCAGGAGGAGGAAGGAGGAGAACAAACACAGACACAGCCCTCCGCTTCTGCTCCCATTTAATTGGAACCCAATTAAGTGAATAATTGTTACAAATGTGAAATCACCTCCCGACAACTTGGGGATGTGAGCCTGCAGGAATCAGCTGGAGATGGCGGGATGCAGGCTGGGCCCCGGTCTCCGGCCCGGCCCAGTGGTCGGACTTTCCCAGGGCAGGAGGGTGGTGACCATCAGACCTCCTGAGCCTCCGGCTGGGAGAGAGGCAGGGACCCAGCCCGGCCCCTGCTGCGGGAACACAGCCTCGGGTCTCCAGTCTCCGCAGTCAGGCTGGGCCGACTGTGCTGACCCAGGATGTGGACTCCCCACCCCAGATCCCACGGACACTTGCTCTGTCCGAGTGCAGGCAGGGGAAAGTAAGTGTCACAGCTGAGGCACGGGCAAGGGTCCCAAGGAGAAACGGAAGGAGGGAGCCACCTGGAAAATCACAAGCCTTCAGCAAAAACGTTCAAGGACTGGGGGAGCCAGGCTCCCTGGGCGGCCCAGAGAGGGTCTCTTCGGGAGAAACAGAGGTGGGGGTTTCTCCACAGCCGGAGGGTGTGAGGAGAAGCAGAGCCAGGATGATGAATCACTCCCATTAAGGAGCATTCTGGAAACCATCGTAAGGAACACCCCACCGTGGGGCACCCGCTCAGTTGCTCAGCCCCACGCTGTCCACGGTGGGTGGTCAGCGGCTTGAGCATGGAGTGCATCCTGCCCTCGCCTTCAGGGTGGGTTTCTCTGACAGTGGCCTTTGCACTGGGGCTTTGGGGGCACAACAACGTCCTTGGTGACACCCGCAAAGAACAGCTGAGGCTGCAGTTTTCCCTCTGCGGTGCGGAGCAGAGGGGAGGGGAGAAGGGGGAGACAGCGGGCATGGGTTTAGGGAGCCTAGGAATTAATTCTCTTACCCACAAAAGGGAAAATTTTTATGTGACTAGAACAGTTCCAGACAGCGGCTCTCACTCTTAGCTGCATGTTCAGGAATTCTTTTTGACATGCCGAGGCTTTGAGTCCCAGCCCTAGAGATTCTGAATTCACTAGACCGGGGTGTGGTCTAGGCTCTCGGGTGATTCTACAGGGAATCCATGATTGAGACGCTACCTGAGCAAGACTGAAACATAGTGGGATGAGGGTAAGAATCACCTGCTCAGGCCCCACACAGACCTGAAGGAGGAAGGTGGGGAGGGTCTTGGGAACCTACAGTTTATAAAGCTTCCTGAAGTTGGGACAGGCCTAGACGGGATCCCAGTACTGGGGGTCCTGGTGGGGAGGGGAGACCTGGAGGCCCTGGAGCCCAGAGGGAAGGAGTCCTGGGGAGGAGGAGGGGTCTAGACAAGGTGTTGATGATGGACTGTCCTATTTTTAAATGATTTGAAGAGAAACTTTTTTATTATTATTATTATTCTATCTCCTCATCTTTCTCTCTTGTGCACTTAGCCCTCTGTTTCAGGATCTAGAACTCAATTACATTCTTAGAACCACTGTTTAGTCTCATTATGCCCATAGCAGGTACTCAGTAAATAGTTATTGAACGAATGCTAGGTAAAATCTGTTTGGTGTGCTAGCCTGGGAGTGTAACTACTACTGATAATATTGTCTCTATAGAGAAAGGTGTTGAAATGTGTTTCCAAGTGACTACTACTGATAATATTGTCTCTAAAGAGAAAGGTGTTGAAATGTGTTTCCAAGTGTTTTCTTGGGTTTGTTTGTTTGTTTTACAGAGACAGAGAGAGGGATAGATAGGGACAGAGAGACAGGAATGGAGAGAGATGAGAAGCATCAATTATTAGTTTTTCGTTGCGATACCTTGTTCATTGATTGCTTTCTCATATGTGCCTTGACCGCGGGCCTTCAGCAGACTGAATAACCCCTTGCTCAAGCCAGCGACCTTGGGTCCAAGCTGGTGAGCTTTTGCTCAAACCAAATGAGCCCGCCCTCAAGCTGGCAACCTCTGGCCTCGAACCTGGGTCCTCCGCATCCCAGTCCAACACTCTATCCACTGCGCCACCGCCTGGTCAGGCTGTTTCCAAGTTTTGACAGCTGGTTTCCAATGAACTCTAAGTCAGGGACAGAGAATGTTCCGGTGTCCGGGCGTGGACTCCAGCCTTGCAGGTCTGCATCAAGGTATGATATCAACAGCACCCAGACTGAACCCAGTGGAGCATTTTTGGAGATGGAGAGAGGAATGTGGTAGAAGGAGGAGGGCTGAGCAGTGGTTTCGAGGGGAGAAGCAGCGGGGGGAAAGCCAGAGAAAGCCCGATGCGTCCCTAGGGCAGCAGCCAGAGTGTGGCCGGGCAGAGCTGGGCCCAGGTTGGCGTGTGACCGACACTGAGTGGCAGGGGACTTTGCACAGGGCCTCAGCACCATGTGCAAGGACAGCCCAGGCAGAGCAAAGATTCCAAGCAGGAAAGACAGATGCAGATGGAGATGGGGAGCTCTGAGGGGGAGGCCGTGAGGTCACGGGACCACATGAGCCGGAGCTCCTGGGCTGAGGCCCAGCTCCCTGTGGGCACTCTGTCAGTATTTGCTTGGGAAGGGGGAAGAGAATGTCCCCACCAGGGAGCAGGCAGAACCCAGAGGTGATGTGTCTTCCTTGCCTTCTCGCAGGGTAGGATTTAGGCAGTAGCAGCCAACAGGAATCCCGGGAAGTGTCACCAGAGACTAAGGAGGGCTCTGGCTGGCACCTTCTAAAGGTTTTCAGGAGACCGCAGTTTGACCATCGCCACAGTGTCGTAAGGCACACTTGCGGAAAGCCAAGAGGAGCAGAAGTGGTCCCGATGCCCGGGCAGAGCCCCCGCTACTGTGACGTGCAGGAGTCAGCCAGCACCTCTGAGGAGCTCTAAAAGTCAGCCTCCAAGGGGCGGCCGCTGAACTCAGAACGAGGGGCCTGGGAGAGCCCCCAGCCCCTGGGGCTGCCCCATCCTGGACCAGGCTGTCTCTGCAAGGAAGCTCTGACCTCTGGCTGGAGGCTGTCTTTGTCCCCAAAGTCTCAGCCCTATTTCCTGCTGACAGAGGACTCCAGAGAGGCAGCCACTCACTGGGGAGAGGACCCTGATGGCCTTGGGGGAGGCGGGCTGTCCCTGACCACACAGGGTGACAGTGATTCAATGGACCAGCAGCTGGGCCATCGGGCCCTCCCTGCTGCTAATTTGGGTCAATTAAGCCAATTTGTCTTTGTCGACTTGAAGTCCTTCCCTGTAATGGCGCTGGCCCCTCTGGGGCCTCCGAGGGGGGAAGGCAGTCCCCCAGCTACGGGGCTGCCTCTCCCCTAGTCCTGTCCCCAAGCCCCAGGCTCGGGGGACATTCTGGAACCTTGTGACCCCTCCCGCAGCACTGCCCAGGGCCTCCACAGCTGTCACCCCTGCAGCTGACCTGTAAGGTAGGTCAGGCAGGGTTAATCTCTCTTCCTCAGATTAGCAATTAGGGGTCCTCCAGGGAGGGGATGGCTCACAGTTAGTGTGAGTCATGGGCTTGTCTGTCCCTAGGGCAGGCCTAGTGACGTGGGGCCTGGCCTCGTCCACCAAAGGGCGGAAGCAGCAGCATTTTAGGTGAGCATGGGATCAGAGGCCAGACCCCCCCACACTGACCCTGAGTTGTGTGAGCTCAGGCAGGTCCCTTAATTCCTCTGCGCCTCAGTCTCCCCATCTCTGGCATGGGGGAGCCCGCAGAGGAAATTGGGCCAGGTTCCTTCAGATCTCACATTTGATGGGTTGTCCTGAGGGGGTGGGGGTGCAGGGAGCGGGGAATCTCTTTTCAATGTCTGGGGAATGGCATGCCCCCCTCTAGAATGGACAGTGAGAGCAGGTGGGACCCTTTGCCACACTGGGAGACTGGCAGGGCCGAGGAAGATCCAGAGCTTCACAGGATCCCCCTGAAGGAGGCTCAGCTCAGGGGTCACCCCCACTGAGCCAGGCTGGGCCGGACACTCAGAACAGAGGGCGGCCGTGGCCCCTGTGGTTTCTGAGGGAGGTCGGTAGGAGAAGAGAATGGGGGAGCTAAGCGCTAGCAGTGTCCACCATGGGATTGGTCGAGTGTCCCTTTCAGACCCCACCGATGGCTCCCTGAACCCATCCTTGGCACCAGTGTCATTCATGGCAAGGGCAGAGGATGGGGGAGCAGGTCTGAGCCAGATGGAAGTAGTGGCCTGCCTGCAGAGAGGTGCAAGTCACCTCTCAGGTCTTCCCAGAAGCGCCGGTACAAACCACCAGCAGCGGCCACGCAGGTGTCCCGCAGGTGTGCCTGCCAGGGAGAACCAGAGGGCCTGTGCTGTGTCCGGCGGTTAAGCTATTGTACTGTCATCCCTGTGGCTGCGCCTAGGCTGACAGAAAGTGGGATGGGCAAAGGTTAGGGTGCGGGATCGGCACAAATGGAGGAGACCCTCACCTCCCGGTCATCTTCTCCGGGGTCATTTCCTCGGAGGATAAGTCGTGTTGCCTCTCAGTGTGTGTGATCTCGGATTCCCCAGCCTGTGGGTGGATGCAGGAGGCTAAGGGGTGACAGCCTCATAGACCACTTGGAACCCTGAGACAGAGGCTGTCAGGGCTGGAAGGGACCCAGAGAAGGGCTGGTGGGGAGACTGAGGCTCAGAGCGGCCCCACAGGGAGGAGATGCGCCCCCCCCCCACCAGCAGGCTGTGCCCATGGGAGACTGAGGCTCAGAGCGGCCCCACAGGGAGGAGATGCGCCCCCCCCCACCAGCAGGCTGTGCCCATGGGAGACTGAGGCTCAGAGCGGCCCCACAGGGAGGAGATGCGCCCCCCCCCCCACCAGCAGGCTGTGCCCATGGGAGACTGAGGCTCAGAGCGGCCCCACAGGGAGGAGATGCGCCCCCCCCCACCAGCAGGCTGTGCCCATGGGAGACTGAGGCTCAGAGTGGCCCCACAGGGAGGAGATGCGCCCCCCCCCCCCACCAGCACACTGTACAGATGTGCCCATGGGAGACTGAGGCTCAGAGCGGCCCCACAGGGAGGAGATGCGCCCCCCCCACCAGCAGCCCCCACCCATGGAGGGCACATCAGCTGAGCATTGCTCTCCTGGTCATATTAAAACACCTCCACAGCGTGCCAGGTGCCCTGGAATTGGGGGCGTGTGCCATGCCTGCTCCTGCACAGGCACCCCGCAGATGGGGGACACAATGTGGCAGGTGGAGATGCTGAGTGGGCCTTGGCCTGGAGCCTGGAGGGGGCCCTCGGGCCGTTCCCTCCCTGGGTGTGGGTGGTCCTCCTCTGGCCAGCTCTGTCCCCTGGGTGTCCCCGTGCCCCCCCCCCAACACTGCCTTCTCAGCCTCATTGTGGCTCCTCTTCAGTGCCCACCACCTTCAGCCCTGTGCCCAGTGGGCAGCCCACCCCTCGGCTGTCTCAGCCATGCTCAGAGACTAAATGTGACCTCTCTGTGCCCTGCTTGGCACATGGTAAGCCAAAATAAGGACCTAGTAAAAGGAATGAATGCATTTTGAGGCAGGGAGAGTTCTAAGTCTAATGAGAATGATTTACTGTTAACGTCAGCTGCTAACATTTATTAGCTAGCACTTCTGTGCCAGACACCGTGCGTAACACTTGCAGTTTAGCCCCATGGCAACCCTGACAAGTGTCTATTAATGTCGTCAGCTCTTTAAAGGAGAGGCGGCTGAGGCTCAGCAAGGTTGAGCGGCCTGCTCAAGGTCACACAGCCGAAAAGAAGCAGGACTGAGACTCGAAGCCAGATTTAACTGAGTCCAGAACCTAAGCTGCAGACCTGTGCTGCCGCAACCCAGCTGCCCAGGGCTGCCCAGGATAAGGGTGACCCTGCGGGGGCCGGCGGCCGCACGCACGCACCACGAGGGACGCATGTGCCCGTCCTCCGCAACCTGAAGAGCTACTTGTATTTCCTAATGCGATCAGCCACGAAGTCCTAAGTGAGCAGACTCAGGTTCCTCGGCCCTGACTGTCACACGGGCAATTGGGGCCCTCAGAGCATGAACCACATGATGAGTGGGGCTCAGCCCAGCCCCAGAATCACATGGCTCTTCAAAGCTGGGCTTAGTCAATGTGCCTCCTTTTTGGAATAAGGGGATCAGTGTACTCAGCACCCGCGCCTCAGTGGGTGGGGTGGGGCAGGAGGAGGGGTGACACCTCCTTCCCTGTGGGAATCCTTCCCTGGATACCCAGCAGGCCCCATTGAGCCAGTCTCCCCCAAATACACCCCAAGCATCAGAGCAGCCTGACCCTGTCCTGCTGGCCCACTCGGGCTGCTGACAGGGAACTGCCTTCTGCCTCCAATAAGCTGTGATCTTGTCTATAGCAGAAGGGCTGACACGACCCTTCCAAGCCCCTTATCACCACCAGGATTTCGTGTATCCAGGAAAGATTTATTAGCCAGCCGTTGCCATGATAATGCCACGTAACAAACCTCCCCAGCATTCCGTGGTGTGAAACAGTGCACACAGATTGCTTGTGAGTCTTCTGGGTGTCTGGGGTTTGGCTGTTCTAGACTGGGTTTGGTTGGCTGGACTCTAAGCTGCTGGTTGGGTCTTGTTCTGTCTATATTTTTTGCATGCTCTTTGGACCAGGTGCCACTTGAAGCTTATTTTTCTGGTGGCAAAAAGGCCCCACTGGGCAAGCACATTTCAAACCTCTATGTGTTTCCCATCTACTAACCTCTCATTAGCTAAAGCAAGTCCCAAGACCAGGCTCTAATCAGGTGGTGGGAATTATACCCCACCCACCACAAAGCCATGGCAGGAGTATGGCTGCCTCACAGAATCTCACAGTTAGAAGATCATTCAGGCCATCCCTCTGCCTGTGTAGAAGCCCCTGTGCAGCAACCCCAGTAGAAATCATCAGTCCCAGGTGGCTGGGATGCTTCCAGGGATGGGGAGCTCACTACCTCCATGAGCTAGCCCTACTATTGCAAGGCTGCTCTGACCTCAAGAAACTACCAATTCATTTTTAGTTCCAAGTCTGCTTCCCCCCAAATTCCATTCATTGATCTTACTGCAACCAATATTTACTCTATGTCAGCTGGGGGCTGGGGATACAGAGATGAGAGTCACTGTCCACATGCTTGAAGGGCCACAGACAACAAAGGAGGCAGATAAGTAGGCAAGGTGACAGGTGCTCTGGCAGGGGAACTGTGGGTATCCTGGGGACAACACCTAACCTTCCTGGAGCAACACACACAAATCTATTTCCCAGGATGCCTTGCAATTGCTTTGGTGCTAGTCAGAGCTGGGTTTGAGTTCCAGATTTGTCATCTATTAGTTGTAACCTTGGACGTGGGTAGGCTGCAGCATCTTTCTGTATAAAATTGGGATAATGGACACATGCTTTCACAGGAGAAGGGAGGCTAGAGCTCAGGGAATGGTATCGTCGCCGATATTGCTGTTAACTGCGTGCCCCAAGATGGAATTAGCATCAAGTACATTTGTGCTCATGAAGTTAAAAGCTTTAAAACCTCGACCTTCAGAAATGGACTTTATTCTTGTCCCCAAGTTGGAGTGAGTAAAGAACTGTTGGGAATGTGACTCTGTTGTCTGCCTTCTTGTCACTCCCTCTCAGAGGTGAGTACCAGAGGCGCTCAGCAAGGGGACCCTGCAGTGGGCATGCAGACTACAGAAGAGTTAGGGCGGACCTTTTAAGCAGAGATGGGGGAGCAGGTGGCCTTGGCCTTGAAGAGGGTATCATCCGCTCTTGTGCAGCCTCTTTCAGAACCTGAGGGCTGTAGGGAACCTCTAAAATGTCTACTTGAAGACCCTATCTGATGCTCGAGTCAGAAAGGCCAGGACAGTAAAGTTGCGACATCGAAGCCCCCTCCACACTCACAGCAGACATTGTTCATCAGTTACAGCTCTCTTCTCCCCCCAGGGGCGGGTGCATTCTTCCAAATCATTCCGAATCATTCTCATCTCAGACTCTTCAGCGTGAGACAAGAATCTCTAGGCCAGCTTGACTTGACAGCAGCCCAGACAGGCTTCCTAGAGGAGGCGGGATTTCGGGATCTTTTTAAATGGTGGGTGAACACAGGGAGCAGAAGTGAGGAAGGCATGTTCCAGGTATGGAGTGTGTGTGTGTGTGTGGGGGGGGTGTCTAAGGAGGGTCCTGTGCTCAGTTAGTTCTACATGTGGGCTGGAGGAGAAGCCTCCCCATCTGCTCTGCGCTCAGGCATCTTCCTGGTAGGTGCTGGGGAAGGCCAGGGGGAGGGAGGGAATGTGAGAAAGAGCGAGATGGACTGCAATGGAGCGGAATGGTGATGGGAGACGAGGAAGAGGAAGGCCACTGTGATCAGAAAGGGCCAGCAGGTGAGGAGGGGTTGGAGGGAGGTACCTGCCAGGGGTCCCCGCCCCTTCACGGCAGGATGCTGGGGGTTGAGCCTGGTGGTGCAGGGTGCCCTGTCCTCCCCAGCTGGGCCGGCTACCTGCCAGGCTTTTGAAATAACATCAGCTCAGGAATTAATTAGAGCACTTGCTTCTCGTGCTATGTATCAGCCCTCGGAACGGTGGCTTCATCCTTCTCCCCTGTTTTTGCCCTCCAGTTCCTGTCTGAGTATATGTGGTGTGTGTGTGTGTGTGTGTGTGTGTGTCCGGGAGCAAACACGGCCAGGTACCCTCTCATGACGTCACTCCCCTGCTCAAGACTCCTAGTGACTCCCCATCACTCTGGCATGATGGGCAAACTTGTAAACGCAGAGGAATTATATATTATTTATAGAAAAGCCTGTGATGACCCATGGCTATAAAAACCGCTCAGGATCCCGAGTAGGGCTTGGGACCCTTCCATAGAGCCCCGGGCCTCCAAGGAATACCGTTTGAAAACCCCTGTGACAGAATCCACAGACTCCTTTGCCTGGCTTCTGAAGCCCTTTACCCCCTGGCGCCACCCTGTCCGCTCAGTCTCAGCTCTCCCTGTTACATTGCACTCCCTCCGAAGCTTCCTTTGATCCCTAGCCCATTTGCCACCCTGTTTTCTCCATTTAAAAGGCCCCTGACCCCACCCAGGTGCCACCACACTGAGTTAGTTGTTGAATTTCCACCCATTCTTTTTAGACCCAACTCCTGAAATCACTCCCCCGCCTTCCTGCGATCCCTGCCTCCGCAGCTGGCTCTCCTTAGAACACCCAGGAGCTCTGCACTTCTCCGAAGCCTCGCAGCGCTTCCTACCTTTTAGCTGGTTATTTATGTACTTGTCTGGTCTCTTTGTTAGTCGGCAAATTCCTTAAGGGCAGAAGCTACCGTCTTTATCTCTGTCTCCCTGGCGGTTCCCAGCAGGTTCTTGAGCAGAGAAGGGGCAGAATAAATATTTACTTGTTGAATAGCAAAAAAAAAAAAAATGTAGAATGATGGGTGTGGAGAAGCTCAGAAGCCAGTGCCTAATCCAGCCAATGGGTGGCCAAAAAAAGGCTTCCTGGAGGAGGTGACACTTTTCAGGTGGAGATGTGGGGAACAGCACGGCAGGCAGATGGAATACCATGTTCAAAGGCCGAGAGAGTGTGGCTGGAGCTGCCCAGACTCAGAGCGTGGTTTGGGAAGTGGGAGATGACTCAAGAGCAGGTAGAGACAAATAATTCCGAGCACTGTGGGAAGAAGGAAACACTCGTGGGAACACTAGACCGGAAAGCACCCCACCCCAGGGGTCAGACGTCTGAGTTTCAAAGCCCAC